>NC_084600.1:24736533-25045572 GCF_033807715.1 Cololabis saira | reverse complement strand
GGCCGCATTGACTTCCTGGGCCCAGCTATAAAGAGCAGACTCCCCCTCTGTCCGGTCTCTCTTCTCTCTTCTCTTCTCTTTTGCTCTTGCCTCTTCTCCTCTCTCTTAGGTCATAACTCCTATTTTAGCATGAGGAGCGACCAGCTACAAACCGGCCTCCTCCTGAGACCGTGACCAAAGAAGTGTCTTGTCTGGAGCGCTACACGAGTAACCCACTAGGTTCCGAGCCCCAGAGGAGCCGAACCAGGGACCCTGCATGCCTCAACGTGAATGCCTTTGGACCGACCTGAAGCTGAAGGAGGCTAGCTGCTGTGCCAAACTGCTGTCCCCTCATCCACATGGAGACAAGGACCATAGAGTGAGAGAGAGCCGCTCGTTATCAGGATCCCATGCTGAGCGTAACCACCCTTTTGTCCACCAAGGAACACCGACCGGCCAGACCAAACCACTTTTTCTTAATTTACAAGGATCCACGTAAGGGCTGCTTTGGGTCTGGGCAGAGAAACTTAGTTTACAAGTTAGTTTTACGTTGTGAACCGGACTGCTGATCCCGTCACAACTGTGTTGTTAGTAGTATCGCCTTCACTGGCACTATGTAACTTTGAGGAGCATGGTAGGAACCCTGCCACACTAAAAAACTACACATTTTTACCGCTTTGACTGCTTTACGGCATACGTCACTTCCCCCTCCTTCCCGATTCGTAGTCGAGACGAAAATGGGCGGGCCGTGGAGCGCAGAGCTCCTCTGGTAACCTGTTGCTGTGTTGTGGCTGCAGCAGCTCCACGTAACAGACGCGGGGAAAAGATCGCTAATGGTTTAACTTTTCACCGCTTTCCTGCTCGGAGGCAGAACCACGGAGACCGAGTATCTGATATAACAGAGTAAAAGAGTGAAAGAGTCGTCGGCTCGCTTGGATCGCGGCTGTAACGACCAAACAACCTTCCACACACAAACAAACACGCACACAGACGGGTCGGATCAAAACACGGGTTTATTAAACCACAAACAAACACACAGACGGGTCGGATCAAAACACGGGTTTTTAAACCACAAACAAACACAACACACAGACCAGGGTCGGATCATTCATACAGGTTTTATTCCCACTTCTCCAGCTAAACGCAGTTTCTGGCCAGCTCTCTGCGGTGAGATTAACCCCAATCTTCAGATAAAACTAGTTTGTTGAGGAAAAAATATTAACTCTTATTTTTAGCTGCAGAGGAAAAAAATAATCTCACGAGGAAAACAAAAATATTGCTCACGCCTCGGAGCCTCTTCCGCATAATATAGCAGTAAAAAAAAAAGAAAAAGAAAAGAGAGGTAAGAGTGATACAAAACATGTACTCTATGTTGTACTATTATACTAATTTATTGAAACACATGGCGAGTCAAACATTTACCAAAGCAGCTGCCAAACACTCCTAAACAAGGTAGCCTAAGACGTGGGTGGTGCAGAACTGCGGCAGTAAGTCCTTACTAGTGTGGAGTGTGGAGCTCCGATGAGGAGATCCACTCTTTGATAGGGGATTTCATATGGACCCAATTAATAATCATTTTTTTTCTCCATATACCGCTCCCTGGCTTCCTTGTTTAAGGTATCCCGGTAAATTCCAGTTCCTTTATAGCAGTTTAACATCTTTTTTTGCGTTCCATCTGTTCACTTGGTGAAACAGAAAAGTAGTTTTGAAAGTCTGTCCCGTCTTCATTCGCTATCAACACAACTGCAAGCGACGGGACAGGAGTTTTCCGGCAGTACGCGCTGGTGCTCATGGGAAACGTAGTTCTTTCTGGTAAAGCACTACCACTTTTGTCCAAAAGATGCCGCCAAACTCAACAAAACCTGAAAGTTACGTGGTGCTGCTTTAAATGATGAACATCTCATCACCCACAGGAATTTAAAATAGTTGTATTTCCTGTGGACCCTAGTGTATATTTGCTTTCATCCATTTTCACTGGAAAATAATCTTGTTTGTGTATCAAAACTTCACTTTCGATATTTGCAACCACATGTAGAGGTTACCCACAGACCCGCTGTCTGTCTAACTGCCATCTACAATTCAGTGTATGTAAAAAAAATCAATAGGCCGGCAATGTCATCTATTCATTGTTATATTCTTTCCCATAACTGGAGATGGTTGCTATAAATAAGAGCTAAATGGGCTTGTAAACTTTGGATGAGATTTTTTCTCTTGCCAGATCTACATGGTTAAAATGCAATATAGAGTATGTAATTAAAATGAGTTACATACTCATATTGCATACAGCCCACATGGTTGACCAGTGAAACCAGATGAACAGATGGTATGAGGTGCTACTTCTGCAGCAGAAGTGGGTGAATGTGGCAATGGTGGGTGTTAGCATGAACTAGGTGGATTGCATAAGTGCTCATTTGTTTTCTTTTATGAATTTGTAAGAACATAGCAAACAACTTGCACATGTTTCCTTTATTTAACTTTCAAAAGGACTGGCACAATTCAAACAATACATAGCATACACTTAGCAAATGCTGAATCTAAAAGATAAGTGTTTTGAAGAAAATATTCCTCTGAAACATATTCAAGCTGCGTCTTTCATGGACAGTGCAGAACACCAATATTCCTCATTCCTTGATTATCGTAGACAGACTGATAAGCAGTGTTGTCAACAATGTACCATTGCAGCCTTCAGTTTGCATGTGCCGGTGAGCAGTTACTACTGTATGATACAAGTATGAGTAGAGTATAAGTCTCCATAGTGGATCATGTCCACAGATCAGTTGAGAACTTAACACTATGACCTTCCATTTGACAGCATCTTCATGTAGGCCTATGCACATGTCACACGGGTGAGATTTTGTTGTATTTTATGGCAGTTAACAGTATGTTTTTACATATTTATGATTTTTAATGTCCAGTATTGCATGTATTTTATTGCATGTTTTTATCATGAATTCTTTTATTTTCAAATTGTGGAAAGCGGACGGAAAGGGGAGGATATAGAAAGGAAGAAAGAGACAAGAGAGGCACAGAGACCGGGGGAAAAGTAAGGACAGAGGGAGAAGGAAAATGAGTAAATGCAGTAGACCCGCAATGTTAGGAGACTGAAGCTAAGATTACAGGGGAGGGCCTGACAGTGAGAGCAGGCAGTGTGATTCTGCCCTGCCCTGTGAGTAGCAAGTTGTGCGTGCATGCATGCGTGCGTGTGTGCGCGCATGCATGCATGCTGTAAAGCCTGATTTATGGTTCTGCGTTAAATCGACGCAGAGCATACGCTGTGGGGTACGGCGCAGTCTACGGCGAGGTTACGCGGCGACGCGCACCGTACGTGCGCATCGCCACGTACACTACGCCGTAGGCTCTGCGTTGGTGTAACGCGGAACCATAAATCAGCCTTAACAGTTACAGCCAATTTGCCGACTCGGCAAATTTGCGGCCATGAAGGAGACAAGCGCTAAACTTTAAAAGAGGACTAAGCATGTACAAAGTTTTGAATGTTACCCCGTTTTCCACGTTACCTGGATTATTTTGGGTTATGGAAGAGTCAACTACCATTGGTGAGTCAGTGTAACCTTCTTAAATAATTTATTTATCAGAATGTTGTGCTAGCCTTGACCGCCTATTTGAATGTGCTTTGTATTGTCAACTAGACCACCGAGTCTATTCTCTGTTATAGAGCTCAGAAATGATGTTATAGACCGCTGTGTCTACAATATATCTATCTAAATAGATTGTTTAATTTTAGACCAGTTATGTTTTTTTTGTATTTAAGCTGTATCAAAGATGGAACTGAGTCAGTCCGTGACTATCTGAGTTTTCAGCTCCATGTGATTGACAGCTGTCAGACCGATGTGTGTGTGTGTGTGTGTGTGTGTGTGTGTGTGTGTGTGTGTGTGTGTGTGTGTGTGTGTGTGTGTGTGTTTGTTCTTCTGAACAAGTTTGTGACTTTACTCTGCTTTCTGCAGCATAGGCCTATATGCGTGCTTGGCTCACTAATGGCGCTTTTCCACTAGTATCTACTCACCTCGCTTCTACCCGCCACGCCCCCGTCTTGCGCTTTTCCACTACGGGCCAAGGCGGGTGGAGCCGTGCCAAGCAGATACTTTTTCTGTAACCATTCTGCAGAGGTTTTAACCGGGCTGAGCCGGCACTATATCTGATGTCATCACCCTCCACACCACTGATTGGTCAGGGGGCGGGGCCGTCAGACGTTTGAATCAGGAAGCGGGAGTCAGCGCGAGAGCGACTCGCTGCGATTTTATTATAAAGCGCAAAACGTCTGTTTGGTGATCCAACTCTGAGGTGCAGATGTTCATAAACCTGGTGACTGACGAGAGAATTAAAAAAGGGATGTAGACGGGCTGTTTTACTCACAGCCGTTCGCGGCTCCAGCTGATTACTGATCAGCGCCGACATGAACAAAGCGGTTGCGCAATCGAGTACGTCACAGCAGCTTCACCCCAACCTGCCCACTTCTCCCCTGGCTGTGGAAAAACACACGGGTAGAGGCGGGTAGAGGCGTGACGAGCCGAGTCGGGCCGAGTAAGTCCTAGTGCAAAAGGGCCACTATAGACCTACGCTGCAGGGGGACACTAACATGATCCACTGAGCAGTGCCCCTCACCCCTCCTTCTCTCCTCTTCTCTTTCTTTTCTTCAGATCAATCCACAGTTATTAATTACAAGCTTCTCATCACCATAATTGTAGTCCATTGTTCCTGTAGTCTGTTGTGCTGGTCTGCCCCATATTTTTCTCTTTTTTGTCTGTAAATGTTTGCAGGCCAGAGCTTCCAGAGCTGCTGCACCCTAAAGCAACCAACCATGTATCAGGCATATGTACATAGAACTCTTAATTCTCCAGTTAATGGATCATTAATACTAACATACTGTATATCTTGTGTTTTGTACCTGTAACAATATATATGTATCTCTCCTCTCTGTTTTTCATCCTCTCTTTCCTATCTCCATTTTCCTTCTCTGCCCAGCTGGTCTTCAGGTGCCTTGTTTAAGGTTTTTTCTCCCACTAGGGGAGTTTTTACCTCCCGTTGTTTATATAATAATTGATCGGGGGTCATGTTCTGGGTCTCCGGAAAGCACAGAGACAACTTGTATTTTAATAGATGATATATCAATAAAATTGGATCGAATTAGATCACACCTACCGTGAATTAGTGTGAGAACTGACTGCCCTCCTCACCTGTAGTACTCTCAGAAGCATCCATGCCATGTGATTAATGATTAGTTGGTTTTTTAAAGGTAATTTGTCATAATAATCGGCCATATACAGTACAGAGCATAGCAGACTACCCATGTGAAAGCTATTATGCTCATTCTTGCAGGGGGTTGTTCTAATATACTGATAGATATGTCTGAGGCTGCTCTATCTCTCTCTCAGTGAAGTTAGTTAGTAAAGTTACTTTCATGTTGGATATTTTATGTTGGATATATTCAGGGGTGTTGCCAGACAAGGAGCTCTCTAGGGGCACAGGGCCTTCACTACTCAGATCACAATTTTTATCATAAAGACCTACCATGTTTGTGAAATGGACAATGTTATGTTTCATCTACTTCCATTTGCGGAGCCTGTTGCTACTGGTGCTTCCAAACAGCTGCTGCTGAAAATTAAACACAAACTGATAAGGGCTTAAGAAAAAAGCTTTGTGTTAAAAACAAACAATGTGAACATAAATGAACATTCTTTAGGGACAAACCAAACACAAACCCAATAAGCTCAATCTTTAAGTAATACACATTTGATATGTTCTTCATTCCAAAATAAGTATGAGTTTAATATGTATGACAAAAAAATGTATGACACAAATTTATACATATTGTGAGATACCAGACGAATCAGTCCACCCACTAGCTGAAATGTGGGCTTGGATTTCCAGGTGGAGAAAGGAATGAACGAGAGGCGGTTTGCAGCTCAGACAACAATTTTCAAACGTCTTTGCCAGTGCTATCTAACTACTCTAGTCTATTTCAAATCTATTTCAAAACTGATCACACACAAACTAGTCCAACAATCAACGTAACATGAGGCCAGCAGACCCCTTCTCCTTCCCACATGTCCCTCTCTGTGAGCAGAGATTTGGGGCCCTAAGCGAAATGTTATTTGGAGGCCCCCACCCCATACCTCTATCCATCCCAAATGTATCATGGGTACAAAATGACCGTATAACAACGTGCCATTTAACTTGAAAACCTTTATCATTAATAACAAATGTACTGTACGTATAGATACAATAGTTTGTATGAGTCAAATAAAATGAAATAAAAAATACAACCTGAAATAAATAAATAAATATTATATAAACTTCAACCTTAAATAAAAAATATCAAATTAAAGATTTAAACCTGAAATAATAAATAAATATTAAATAAAAAACTTAAAACTGAAATAAATAAATAAACAAATCAGAGTCGCAAATAGCCATCAATCACTCATCAAAAGAAACTTACTGTACTTCCACCACCTCAACCCCCCACAAAAAACTGAAAGCAGGTCTAGCAGGTCTAAAATAAGAGCTAAACATGCATGTGTGCCTTTAACAGATGCACACATCTCTATTTTCTTGATGCAAAGTCATCAGTGTGAGGTAAAACACTTCTAAACAACATAAATTGATATACAACTATAGCCATTATATTATATATTTGGTAACATTTGTAGCTTGTAAACAACCAACTGATAATTTTACCACTCTTTCTCAACAGAGCTGAATGCATAGGGCGTTAACAAGGCATTCAATAAATGTTCATCAGGACCGCTGAAAAAAAATCTCCAGTCTAGACAGAGACTGGAGACTCTATGAATGGCAGCTTAGGTGTTTGTGCCACAAAGTCTTATTTCAACAACATACCCGCCTTCAAGTGATGCACCAGTTTCCTTGTGTTTTGCCTTTTTTCTTCTTCTCTTGCTCGCGCCTGATTCGTGATGTTTTTTGGATGACAAGTGGAAATCTCACCTTCAGTAGCTCTGCAAGAGCCTGTCTGCAGGTGCACCCCTTTGATTGGTCAGATGTAGAATGCCACTAATCATTGCGCGGTCAGATTAGAGGTCTCTTTGCCATAACTTCCCCAAAATTAAATAACTCTAAATAATCTCCAGTGTACAAAATGACAATAAATTAATAATAATTATCTACCCAACTTTCCCTGTTACATCTCATGCCTTGAGCCCTTACTCTAGTGGGAATTATATAAAACCCCTGTCTGTGCACTGCTTCCACAATGGGATGTGGCAGAGAGACAAACAGAGACCAAACAGCTTCAAGGTAACTAAATGAACAAACTGGTTTATGGATACATGACCAATGGAATATGAAAAGTAATGGGTACCATACCATACCATATTGAGAAATTTTAAAACATATATATACAACCTACACATGCCCTACCTGCAATATAATCTTTAGCCACCAATGGACTCACCGCTAAGGACATAAGTGGACGTCATCATCGGACTCGATGGACAGCCATAATGTGTGTATACACTTGTACACACCTACTAAAACTAATATTCATCAAAGAAAAAGGTTGGTGAGGAGACACTGTCTGCTGGACTCAGAGTCCGACACACATTTATGGAATTATGATTTCAGAAGTGTGTGGAGACTTTCCTCATGACTCAACATACCGTTGTTTTTCTTTGTGCTGTGTTGCCAACTTTATAAAAAAGGGTCCCATTTAGAAAAGTGTAAAAATGTAAAAAGTATTGTAGAGCAAAGTAAAAATTGTGCTGTGACATTACATCATGTCTACGTTGCGTCATGGTGGACATGTATGTTTTTTTTTTTTTCTTTTTTATTTACCTTGTCTGCACACATATTAATGGTTGATGGTGTGTGTGTGTGAGCGTGTATATGTATGTGTGGTTATGTGTGTGTGTGTGTGTGTGTGTGAGCGTGTATATGTATGTGTGGCTATGTGTGTGTGTGTGTGTGTGTGTATATCTGTGTGGCTATGTGTATGTATATGTGTGGCTATGTGTGTGTATGTAGGCATGTATGAATATATGTATATATAGAGGGCGAAAAGAGGGCGGGAGGCAACCCACCGCCAGCGAGAGGGCCCCTCTCCCGCCCCTGGTGTTGAGTGCATGTAATTAATGCAATAAAAACAGGGAGGGGGAGGTCAGGGTATAATGCTGACATTGATCCCCCCCCTCCAGAACGAAGTATCCTTGTTAAATGTATTTATTAAATATTGAATGTGCATTGTCTACAGTGTTATTAAAACCCTTAGGCGGGAAGTGCCGGGCCACGTGGGACAATGTCCCCTACACCCCGGACTCCCCGCCCCTTCGCCTGTGTGCGTATGAATCGTGTAGGTGGGGCAGGAGGGGGAGCGGAGGCCAAAGCCAGGAGGCAGGGCCCAGTAGAGCCGGCCCTGGAAAGACGCCCACGCTCCCCCACCGGCCATCCAAGTCGACGGGGGCCGGCCCTCCAAGCCGGGCCAGGGCCCCACCGTACCTCCAGGGTGCCCCCGGCGCCGTCGGAGCCCCCAGGCGGAGGGGGAAATGGTCCAACATCCCTCCATTCATACTGACGACATAAGACATAGACACCTGAGAATGACTCCACCCCGCCGCCGCGCCCGCTCGTGCATCCCCCGGCCAGGGGAGGCCCGATCCCCGGACCCGGCCCAGCCCCCCCAGGAAAAACCGGAGACGCCCGGGCCACAGCCAACGAAAATCTTTGTCTATTAATTCAGCTTCTTGATCTCTGGGATCACGTTGCTATGACAACTCATGTCCTAAATGCTGTTTCTATATGGTGAACTTGCCAGTGAGGAGGATCACTTCATGGTGTCAGTTAGCATGGTAACAGACTTGAGGTAAGACTAAGCTCGCTTACACATTTCTCGTCAGGCATGGCATTCAAAATATTCTCACGCATACAGGGTTTAAAGATTAAGAAACTTTACATTACATTTAAGAGCACAATTATGACACTCCTCTTTAACACCTTGGACACCTTCATCTCCCTCCTCTTGTCCTAAATTGGAAGTAGTCTACTTCTTCAGCTGTCTGAGAGTGCAGCATCATTAGGTGCGCCACCTACTGTAGGGGAGTACGTACAGTAGGGGAACACTTCTTAGCCTGTTAAGCCATGTGTGACAAATGGATTGCAAGTGGTTTTTGGTGTGACGCAATGACTAGCTCAGATAGCCGAACTATAGACCGTATGACATGACAGCGTGCAAAGTCAAATGCATTGTTTTGGCAGCCCTGCTAAGACAACTGTGTTCTGTCTCAGTTAAATTTTTCTTTTCATTAGCCTCCACAACGCCTGAGCGTGCTGAGTTTTAGGGTAGTTTTAGGTTGTCAACAGACGTCCGCCACAGGATCCGAGAAATTATGCAAAATTTTAGGACTCAGATATAAAAATAACACACCTCTTTATTTAGCGTTTAAGAACTTTTTATATTAAACTGTTTTTAAATTTAAAAAGAATGTGCTGATGGGCTTTTTTCAATACCCGGTATAAATTCTGTATGGGAATTTTGTCAGCAGCAGAAACTGAGATCTGCAGTTGGATTTATTGACAATGAAAGTAAAAAGTTTACATAAGTAGTGAACAAAGGATTTATGAAAATGTAAAATTGAATTAAAGAAGAAAATAGGCTCACACTAACCATGTTTTAACATGGTTTGGGGCTCCGGATTTCCCTTCAGTGTTGACACTTTCCCTTTCAGAAAGTTACAGAAAAATAACAAAGAAAAAAGTGGAACTGACTCACATTATTTCAAAACTGATCACACACAAAATGCAAATAATTGGTGCAGATTTCTAATTTTTATAAAATGTTCCTTTCAGTTCTTGGTTGATTGCACTTCCATCAAATAATACAAAATGTATGACAGCTTCCTAAATGTTTTAGGACCATGCCGGTTATTTGAATATGTCCAGCTTTATTGTTTTTTAAATTTTGTATGACTATAGTCCCAATGTATGTATAATGTATTCCTAACAGAGGAAAGCAACATGCATAGCCTGAGAAATGAATATAACGCATGAATTCAGCACACACACTCGCTTGCTGTACACACCTTGGGAGCATCTGCTGCCATATTCACACATGGGTGCACTCGATGAGTTCCTGAGCGCCTTAGCAAGTACCTGTCTGGATAATCTCCAATGAGAAGTCTCGATTTAATGTAGTATACTTTTTTTGTCATAGAGTTTACAGAATATGATTGGAAAATGTAAAGGCTTTAGTGCACGTATGAAACAGCGACAGACATATACACACACACACACACACACACACACACACACACACACACACACACACACACACACACACACACACACACACACACACACACTACCAGTAGTCAACTGAAAATTGGATTAAATTGGTCGTTAGATTTGAGTTATGAATAGACAAATAAGATGACAAAAGGAACGAGGGCTCGATAGCAGTGTAGGCACTGTTGTTGGAGCCATGATTCATTTTTCTGATGCATTTGTATGACTCTCAACATTTCTAACCACAGAAAGTAATTTTGTGTATCCGTACAAGTTATTTTCTGTACAGTCTACAGTAACAACATACTGCACACGCTCACTTTACGACACACCTGAAAAAATAGAATGCTTCATTTATGACAGCAGCACTACACTAGCAGGATGTAAACTTCCTTGAAAGGCAGATTATTTTATTATTAGTGCCACGGCTGCGCCACGTGGCACTCCTCCTCCATTGAGATGCGCAAGCTCAATGGAGGAGGAGTGCCTCGTGCGCAGCACGAGGCACTCATACTATTGCTCAGGCTTATTATTAGTGCCACGGCTGCGCCACGTGGCACGCCTCCTCCATTGAGCTGCGCAAGCTCAATGGAGGAGGAGTGCCTCGTGCGCAGCACGAGGCACTCATACTATTGCTCAGGCTTATTATTAGTGCCACGGCTGCGCCACGTGGCACGCCTCCTCCATTGAGCTGCGCAAGCTCAATGGAGGAGGAGTGCCTCGTGCGCAGCACGAGGCACTCATACTATTGCTCAGGCTTATTATTAGTGCCACGGCTGCGCCACGTGGCACGCCTCCTCCATTGAGCTGCGCAAGCTCAATGGAGGAGGAGTGCCTCGTGCGCAGCACGAGGCACTCATACTATTGCTCAGGCTTATTATTAGTGCCACGGCTGCGCCACGTGGCACGCCTCCTCCATTGAGCTGCGCAAGCTCAATGGAGGAGGAGTGCCTCGTGCGCAGCACGAGGCACTCATACTATTGCTCAGGCTTATTATTAGTGCCACGGCTGCGCCACGTGGCACGCCTCCTCCATTGAGCTGCGCAAGCTCAATGGAGGAGGAGTGCCTCGTGCGCAGCACGAGGCACTCATACTATTGCTCAGGCTTATTAGTGCCACGGCTGCGCCACGTGGCACGCCTCCTCCATTGAGCTGCGCAAGCTCAATGGAGGAGGAGTGCCTCGTGCGCAGCACGAGGCACTCATACTATTGCTCAGGCTTATTATTATTTATATATTCTTCCGTAAAAACTTTGTCCGGCTACTCCTCCTACAGCTTTGAGAAAACGCGAAAAGTAAAAACGTAGAAACGTGCGCCTTAATCGGGAATCGATGGGTATGACTTTTATTAGCGATTGGCGTGCACGTTTTTGCGCAACGTGCACAAACGTGCGCTTTTTGCCCCATCCGGAACGCATTGCGTGAAGTTTGGGGCCTCACCACTCGCACACCGTTACTCGAAAAATTCTGAACCGATTTAGAAAGTTGTAGGCCCTGAATTTAACTACAGTCCTGTGGATTTTCAGAACGATGGCACGAATAGTTTTTGCACGAAGTGCAAAAACATTTCCAAATTTCCAAACTAATGGGGAAGATTTTCCCATGCATTTCAATGGCGCCATTATAAGCGGATGGGAAAATGTTGAGAAAAAAAAGACAAAATTCACCTTTTTTCCGAGTCACGTATCTTTCTCATACTTGCACGTAGAAACGTCATTCAAACTTCAAAACGGAGGAAAACTTCTCTTCTCTCTCCAAACCCGAAACTGTTTTTTCCTAAAATGTACACTTTTCAAGATATGAGCCCTCAAGCGAGGACTGGAAATCACTTTTTTTCAAATCTAGAGCACGGGAGTCAGTTTGCTAGAGTGTAGTTACACTGAAAAAAAAACATGATTTCTTATTTGTAACTCGAGGTCACGGCCAAACCGTAAAAGGTAGACAGATAATTTTTGGTCAGAATATAGACATAGGTGTTGTGATTTATAAAATGTGACTTTGACAGGCGTGGTATGCACAAAATTTTAACGGGGGAGCCAACAGACACGCCAGTTCCTGTCTCTCTCTTCATTGACTCCCATGTTAAATGAAGTTTTCTTAAAAAAAATCTCATTTTTGTTTTCGAATTGCCGTTACTAACACATTTTAAGGAATATCTGTATGAAAATAACATTTAGATAATCTGGTAGGTTCTCTGTTTCTCAAAATGTTTTCGTTTTTCTGCTAAGAGCTACGGTTTGAGCGCAAAGTGGAGTGATTTCAGGTTTGTCACAACCAAAAATCCAGCTGAGTCATTCCCGCTCCCTCTGTATCAGGTTCTTGTTGCCCCTAGCAACCAGAGCTCAGCTGTTGACTGATTAGACTGACCCAGAACTGGTCACATGACTCACTCAGTACAGAATTCATAGTATAACCTGGAAAATGGATAAATCTGAACCCTGACCTTTTAACCTTAGATGAACACACACACACACACACACACACACACACACACACACACACACACACACACACACACACACACACACACACACACACACACGATAGGTGTTATTATGGGATGTCAGGTGTTTTTATAGGATGTTAGTGTTATTATGGGATGTCAGGTGTTTTTATAGGATGTTAGTGTTATTATGGGATGTCAGGTGTTTTTATAGGATGTTAGTGTTATTATGGGATGTTAGTGTTATTATGGGATGGTAGGTGTTTATTATGGGATGGTAGTGTTATTGGTGTTAGCGGTCCCGTTAGCGGTTCTGTTAGCGGTCCTGTTAGCAATCCCGTTAGCGGTCCCGTTAGCGGTCCAGTTAGCGATCCCGTTAGCGGTCCAGTTAGCGACCCCGTTAGCGGTCCCGTTAGCAATCCCGTTAGCGGTCCCGTTAGCGGTTGTTAGCGATCCCGTTAGCGATCCCGTTAGCGGCTTGGTTAGCGATCCCGTTAGCGGCTCGGTTAGCGGTCCCATTAGCGGTTCAGTTAGCGATTCCGTTAGCGATCCCGTTAGCGGTCCCGTTAGCGGTCCCGTTAGCGGTCCAGTTAGCGATCCCGTTAGCGGTCCAGTTAGCGACCCCGTTAGCGGTCCCGTTAGCGGTTCCGCTAGCGGTTGTTAGCGTTCCCGTTAGCGGTCCCGTTAGCGGTTCAGTTAGCGATTCCGTTAGCGATCCCGTTAGCGGTCCCGTTAGCGGTCCCGTTAGCGGTCCAGTTAGCGATCCCGTTAGCGGTCCAGTTAGCGACCCCGTTAGCGGTCCCGTTAGCGGTTCCGCTAGCGGTTGTTAGCGATCCCGTTAGCGGTCCCGTTAGCGGTTCTGTTAGCGGTTCTGTTAGCGGTCCTGTTAGCGGTTCCGTTAGCGGTTGTTAGCGGTCCCGTTAGCGATCCCATTAGCGGCTCGGTTAGCAATCCCGTTAGCGGCTCGGTTAGCGGTCCCGTTAGCGGTTCAGTTAGCGATTCCGTTAGCGATCCCGTTAGCGGTACCGTTAGCGGTCCAGTTAGCGATCCCGTTAGCGGTCCAGTTAGCGACCCCGTTAGCGGTCCCGTTAGCAATCCCATTAGCGGTCCCGTTAGCGGTTCCGCTAGCGGTTGTTAGCGATCCCGTTAGCGGTTCTGTTAGCGGTTCTGTTAGCGGTCCCGTTAGCGGTTCTGTTAGCGGTTGTTAGCGGTCCCGTTAGCGATCCCATTAGCGGCTCGGTTAGCGGTCCCGTTAGCGATCCCGTTAGCGATCCCGTTAGCGATCCCGTTAGCGATCCCGTGAGCGATCCCGTTAGTGGTCCCGTTAGCGGTTCCGTTAGCGATCCCATTAGCGGTCCCGTTAGCGGTTCCGTTAGCGGTTGTTAGCGGCTCGGTTAGCGATCCCGTTAGCGGCTCGGTTAGCGGTCCCGTTAGCGGTCCCGTTAGCGATCCCGTTAGCGGTTCAGTTAGCGGTTCTATATTTTCTGTAATAACTTTTGAATGGTTTGACATAGAGAGTCATGGGTGGTGTCATTGGAATCTGTATCGAGTCCTTGACCTTCATGGGTGCAAATAAGCCCCGCGATCATCCGGCAGTAGTCCGTGGCACTTCAAAATTTCCCGGGAATTTTGTCTAGTTATTATTTATATATTCTTCCGTAAAAACTTTGTCCGGCTACTCCTCCTACAGCTTTGAGAAAACGCGAAAAGTAAAAACGTAGAAACGTGCGCCTTAATCGGGAATCGATGGGTATGACTTTTATTAGCGATTGGCGTGCACGTTTTTGCGCAACGTGCACAAACGTGCGCTTTTTGCCCCATCCGGAACGCATTGCGTGAACTTTGGGGCCTCACCACTCGCACACCGTTACTCGAAAAATTATGAACCGATTTAGAAAGTTGTAGGCCCTGAATTTAACTACAGTCCTGTGGATTTTCAGAACGATGGCACGAATAGTTTTTGCACGAAGTGCAAAAACATTTCCAAATTTCCAAACTAATGGGGAAGATTTTCCCATGCATTTCAATGGCGCCATTATAAGCGGATGGGAAAATGTTGAGAAAAAAAAGACAAAATTCACCTTTTTTCCGAGTCACGTATCTTTCTCATACTTGCACGTAGAAACGTCATTCAAACTTCAAAACGGAGGAAAACTTCTCCTCTCTCTCCAAACCCCGGACTGTTTTTTCCTAAAATGTACACTTTTCAAGATATGAGCCCTCAAGCGAGGACTGGAAATCACTTTTTTTCAAATCTAGAGCACGGGAGTCAGTTTGCTAGAGTGTAGTTACACTGAAAAAAAAACATGATTTCTTATTTGTAACTCGAGGTCACGGCCAAACCGTAAAAGGTAGACAGATAATTTTTGGTCAGAATATAGACATAGGTGTTGTGATTCATAAAATGTGACTTTGACAGGCGTGGTGTGCACACAATTTTAACGGGGGAGCCAACAGACACGCCAAATCCTGTTTCGCGCTTCATTGACTCCCATGTTAAATGAAGTTTTCTTAAAAAAAATCTCACTTTTGTTTTCGAATTGCCGTTACTAACACATTTTAAGGAATATCTGTATGAAAATAACATTTAGATAATCTGGTAGGTTCTCTGTTTCTCAAAATGTTTTCGTTTTTCTGCTAAGAGCTACGGTTTGAGCGCAAAGTGGAGTGATTTCAGGTTTGTCACAACCAAAAATCCAGCTGAGTCATTCCCGCTCCCTCTGTATCAGGTTCTTGTTGCCCCTAGCAACCAGAGCTCAGCTGTTGACTAATTAGGCTGACCCAGAACTGGTCACATGACTCACTCAGTACAGACTTCAAGTAATATAACCTGGAAAATGGAGAAATCTGAACCCTGACCTTTTAACCTTAGATGAACACACACACACACACACACACACACACACACACACACACACACACACACACACACACACACACACACACGATAGGTGTTATTATGGGATGGCAGGTGTTTTTATAGGGTGTTAGTGTTATTATGGGATGGCAGGTGTTTTTATAGGATTTTAGTGTTATTATGGGATGGCAGGTGTTTTTATAGGATGTTAGTGTTATTATGGGATGGCAGGTGTTTTTATAGGATGTTAGTGTTATTATGGGATGGCAGGTGTTTTTATAGGATGTTAGTGTTATTATGGGATGGTAGGTGTTTATTATGGGATGGTAGTGTTATTGGTGTTAGCGGTCCCGTTAGCGGTTCTGTTAGCGGTCCTGTTAGCGATCCCGTTAGCGGTCCCGTTAGCGGTTCCGTTAGCGATCCCATTAGCGGTCCCGTTAGCGGTCCCGTTAGCGGTCCCGTTAGCGGTTGTTAGCGGCTCGGTTAGCGATTCCGTTAACGGCTCGGTTAGCGGTCCCGTTAGCGATCCCGTTAGCGATCCCGTTAGCGGTTCAGTTAGCGGTTATGTTAGCGGTACTGTTAGCGGTTTCGTTAGCGGTTGTTAGCGGTCCCGTTAGCGACCCCATTAGCGGCTCCGTTAGCGATCCCGTTAGCGATCCCGTTAGCGGTCCCGTTAGCGGTCCCGTTAGCGGTCCCGTTAGCGGTCCCGTTAGCGGTTCCGTTAGCGATCCCGTTAGCGGTCCCGTTAGCGGTCCCGTTAGCGGTCCCGTTAGCGGTCCCGTTAGCGGTTCCGTTAGCGATCCCGTTAGCGGTCCCGTTAGCGGTCCCGTTAGCGGTCCCGTTAGCGGTTCCGTTAGCGGTTGTTAGCGGCTCGGTTAGCGATTCCGTTAGCGGCTCGGTTAGCGGTCCCGTTAGCGGTCCCGTTAGCGATCCCTTTAGCGATCCCGTTAGCGGTTCAGTTAGCGATCCCGTTAGAGGTTCCGTTAGCGGTTCTGTTAGCTATCCCGTTAGCGGTCCCGTTAGCGGTCTTGTTAGCGGTTCTATTAGCCTATTACATATTTTCTGTAATAACTTTTGAATGGTTTGACATAGAGAGTCATGGGTGGTGTCAAATGACTAAGTATCGAGTCCTTGACCTTCATGGGTGCAAATAAGCCCCGCGATCATCCGGCAGTAGTCCGTGGCACTTCAAAATTTCCCGGGAATTTTGTCTAGTTATTCTTATTATTCCGCACTTTTTTTCGTCCGTTAATACGGCCCGAACCGCAACGTGCACCCATGCATGGCATACATCGTTGGATGCGTCTCCATCGTGATTCGATGGGTATTACTTTTCTCAGTAATAGAGGTTACCGTGGCAACGCTAGTTGCCAAAAAGCAAAAAAAAAGGCGAAAATTCCCGCGCTTATTGCTCGGCCGAACTTTATCGTAGAGACATCGTTCAAACTTTGAAACACTCGGCCCGATAGTCTTTAAAGGACCATACAACTACATCATTCTAGTTATTACGGTTTTTGCGATATTTAACTTTCAATTTAAAAAAAAAATCTCTTTTATTTTGGACGTTTGTTGCTAGGCAACGGTTTATCGTACAGACATCATTACAACATTGACAAACCCGGGACGCTTTGTACTGCAACATATTTTAGTCTCGTCAAGCTAGCTATTACGGTTTTTGAGATATTCCACGTTGCTCATTTTGACGCTAACGGAATTTTGGACGCTTGTTGCGCGGCAACGCGATATCGTAGAGACTTTGATTCAACGTTAAAATACTCAGCTTGATGTGGACTACAACATACTGAGGTCTCATTACGCTGTTGTTTACAGCTTTTGAGATATTGAAGCCAAATTGTCCCATTCTATCCTATGGGGCTTGTTACTATGGCAACAAAAACCAATGCATTTGTATGGGGGACCATGTGAATAAACAATCTGTTAATGCTGCCCGAACCGGAACGTGCACCCATGCATGGCATACATCGTTGGATGCGTCTCCATCGTGCCTCGATGAGCATTACTTTTCTCAGTCAAAAGTGTTACCGTGGCAACGCTAGACGCCAAAAAGCAAAAAAAAAGGCGAAAATTCAGACGCTTATTGCTCGGTCGAACTTTATCGTAGAGACATCGTTCAAACTTTCAAACACTCGGCCCGATTGGCACTAACGGACCCTACAAGCTCATTATGCCAATTATTAAAATTTTTGCGATATTGACCTTTCATTTTTCTTTTTTATTTCCATTTGACTTTGGACGCTTGTTGCTAGGCAACAGGTTATCATAGAGACATCGTACAAATGTCCCCTGACTCGGCACACTGTGGACTTCAACATACTCAAATCTCATGAAGCTGGGATTTAAGGAAATTTTATGTCAAAATCCAGGCCAAATGGCCCCATTCATTCGGATGGGGTTTTGTACCACGGTGAAAAAAAAAACCTATCCGTTAACGTAGCCTGAACCGGAACATGCACCCATGCATGGCATACATCGTTACATGCGTCTCCATCCTGCGACGATGGGCATTACTTTTCTCATTCAAAGGCGTTACCGTGGCGACGCTAGACGCCAAAAAGCGCGCCCCATTAATAACTATGGGGAGCACAGGAATGAATGCAATACAACCGTAAACACCTCAAACTTACATAGAACCACCCCGAACACAACCACTACAGCCCCTAACCAAAGCAGCGAGAGGGGTCGAATGGGCGGTAGGGCATGCCCATATCAAAATTTCCTGAAATTTTCTAGTTATGGGCATGCCAAGTAGTGGCATGACCATATTGCAATCGTCCAGAATGGCCCAAAAGGCAATGTTGCTAGCGTTTCGCTAACATGCTAAAGTCACAAAAGTCCCACTGCGCACCAGCGGGTGTAAAGCATGACCCCGCTCTGTTGTGGGGAAAAAAAATCCCCAAAAAATGAAACACGGCCGAGAAAACCTGAAAAATGAAGGCGTTAAATTAGTATCTAGAAAGGTTTCCCTTTTCTTATTATTTTTATTAGTGCCACGGCTGCGCCACGTGGCACTCCTCCTCCATTGAGATGCGCAAGCTCAATGGAGGAGGAGTGCCTCGTGCGCAGCACGAGGCACTCATACTATTGCTCAGGCTTATTAGTGCCACGGCTGCGCCACGTGGCACGCCTCCTCCATTGAGATGCGCAAGCTCAATGGAGGAGGAGTGCCTCGTGCGCAGCACGAGGCACTAATACTATTGCTCAGGCTTATTTATTAGTGCCACGGCTGCGCCACGTGGCACTCCTCCTCCATTGAGATGCGCAAGCTCAATGGAGGAGGAGTGCCTCGTGCGCAGCACGAGGCACTCATACTATTGCTCAGGCTTATTATTAGTGCCACGGCTGCGCCACGTGGCACTCCTCCTCCATTGAGCTGCGCAAGCTCAATGGAGGCGGAGTGCCTCGTGCGCAGCACGAGGCACTCATACTATTGCTCAGGCTTATTATTATTATTATATATTCTTCCGTAAAAACTTCGGCGCGTAACTAGTCCCGCAGCTTTGAGAAAACGCGAAAAGTAAAAACGTAGAAACGTGCGCCTTACTCGGGAATCGATTGGTATGACTTTTATTAGCGATTGGCGTGCACGTTTTTGCGCAACGTGCACAATCGTGCGCTTTTTGCCCCATCCGGAACGCATTGCGTGAAGTTTGGGGCCTCACCACTCGCACACCGTTACTCGAAAAATTATGAACCGATTTAGAAAGTTGTAGGCCCTGAATTTAACTACAGTCCTGTGGATTTTCAGAACGATGGCACGAATAGTTTTTGCACGAAGTGCAAAAACATTTCCAAATTTCCAAACTAATGGGGAGATTTTCCCATGTATTTGTATGGGGCAGCATTTCACACTGTGCGTGGGAGGAGGTTAAAAAAAAAAAAAAAACACCTTTTTTCTGAGTCACGTATCTTTCTCATACTTGCACGTAGAAACGTCATTCAAACTTCAAAACGGAGGAAAACTTCTCTTCTCTCTCCAAACCCCGGACTGTTTTTTCCTAAAATGTACACTTTTCAAGATATGAGCGCTCAAGCGAGGACTGGAAATCACTTTTTCGTCAAATCTTCAGTGCGGTTCGAATTCATTAGAGTGGAGAGACTTTCGAAAAATGATCATAATTTTTATTTGTAACTCGAGCTCACGGGCAAACCGTATAAGCTAGAAAGATAATTTTTGGTCAGAATGTAGACATGGATGTTGAGATTCATAAAATGTGACTTTGACAGGCGTGGTGTGCACACAATTTTAACGGGGGGCCCAACAGACACGCCAAATCCTGTCTCGCTCTCCATTGAGTCCCATGTTAAATGAAGTTTTCTTCAAAAAAATCTCATTTTTGTTTTCGAATTGCCGTTACTAACACATTTTAAGGAATATCTGAATGAAAATAAGATTGACAGAATGTTCTGGGTTCTCCGTCTCTCACGATGTTTTCATTTTTCTGCTAAGAGCTACGGTTTGACCGCAAAGTGGAGTGATTTGAGGTTTGTCACAACCGAAAATCTAGCTGTCATTCCCGCTCCCTCTGTGTCAGGTTCTTGTTGCCCCTAACAACCAGAACTCAGGTGTACTGATTAGACTGACCCAGACCTTGTCACATGACACAGTCATTACAGACTTCATGTAATATAACCTGGATAATGGAGAAATCTGAACCCTGACCTTTTGACCTTACATGATCCCCAGTCCTGCTGGGAACAGGTTCATTGGATATATGTGTATATTATTATTATTATACATATAAATATTTACATTTGTATATTATATATACAAATTAGCCCCGCCCCTTCTTGTGATTGGCCGATACGTTATAGTCCAATATCTTTTGAATGGTTTGACATACAGAGACATGGGTGGTGTCAAATGACTAAGTATCGAGTCCCTGACCCTCATTGGTGACAATTAGCCACGCCCCTTCTTCTGATTGGCCGATACGTTATAGTCCAATATCTTTTGAATGGTTTGACATACAGAGACATGGGTGGTGTCAAATGACTTAGTATGGAGTCCCTGACCCTCATTGGTGCAAATTAGCCCCGCCCCTTCTTCTGATTGGCTGATACGTTATAGTCCAATATCTTTTGAATGGTTTGACATACAGAGACATGGGTGGTGTCAAATGACTAAGTATCGAGTCCCTGACCCTCATTGGTGACAATTAGCCACGCCCCTTCTTCTGATTGGCTGATACGTTATAGTCCAATATCTTTTGAATGGTTTGACATACAGAGACATGGGTGGTGTCAAATGACTAAGTATCGAGTCCCTGACCTTCATTGGTGCAAATTAACCACGCCCCTTCTTCTGATTGGCTGATACGTTAAAGTCCAATATCTTTTGAATGGTTTGACATACAGAGACATGGGTGGTGTCAAATGACTAAGTATCGAGTCCCTGACCCTCATTGGTGCAAATTAGCCACGCCCCTTCTTCTGATTGGCCGATACGTTATAGTCCAATATCTTTTGAATGGTTTGACATACAGAGACATGGGTGGTGTCAAATGACTAAGTATCGAGTCCCTGACCTTCATTGGTGCAAATTAACCACGCCCCTTATTCTGATTGGCTGATACGTTATAGTCCAATATCTTTTGAATGGTTTGACATACAGAGACATGGGTGGTGTCAAATGACTAAGTATCGAGTCCCTGACCCTCATTGGTGCAAATTAGCCCCGCCCCTTCTTCTGATTGGCCGATACGTTATAGTCCAATATCTTTTGAATGGATTGACATACAGAGACATGGGTGGTGTCAAATGACTAAGTATCGAGTCCCTGACCCTCATTGGTGCAAATTAGCCCCGCCCCTTCTTCTGATTGGCTGATACGTTAAAGTCCAATATCTTTTGAATGGTTTGACATACAGAGACATGGGTGGTGTCAAATGACTAAGTATCGAGTCCCTGACCCTCATTGGTGCAAATTAGCCCCGCCCCTTCTTCTGATTGGCCGATACGTTATAGTCCAATATCTTTTGAATTGTTTGACATACAGAGTCATGGATTATGTCATATTAATCAGTATATTAATCAGTATATTAATCAGTATATTATTCAGTATCGAGCCCCGCGATCATCCGGCAGTAGTCCGTGGCACTTCAAAATTTCCCGGGAATTTTGGTCTAGTTAGTGCCACGGCTGCGCCACGTGGCACGCCTCCTCCATTGAGATGCGCAAGCTCAATGGAGGAGGAGTGCCTCGTGCGCAGCACGAGGCACTCTTACTATTGCTCAGGCTTATTATTTATTCCATATTCTTCCGTATAAACTTCGGCGCGTAACTAGTCGCACAGCTTTGAGAAAACTCAAAAAGTAAAAACGTAGAAACGTGCGACTTAATCGGGAATCAATTGGTATGACTTTTATAAGCGATTGGCGTGCACGTTTTTGCGCAACGTGCACAAACGTGCGCTTTTTGCCCCATCCGGAACGCATTGCGTGAACTTTGGGGCCTCACCACTCGCATACCGTTACTCGAAAAATTCTGAACCGATTTAGAAAGTTGTAGGCCCTGAATTTAACTACAGTCCTCTGGATTTTCAGAACGATGGCACGAATAGTTTTTGCACGAAGTGCAAAAACATTTCCAAATTTCCAAACTAATGGGGAACTGTTTTCCCATGCATTTCAATGGCGCCATTCAAAGCGGATGGGAAAATGTTGAGAAAAAAAAGACAAAATTCACCTTTTTTCCGAGTCACGTATCTTTCTCATACTTGGACGTAGAAACGTCATTCAAACTTCAAAACGGAGGAAAACTTCTCTTCTCTCTCCAAACCCCGGACTGTTTTTTCCTAAAATGTACACTTTTCAAGATATGAGCCCTCAAGCGAGGACTGGAAATCACTTTTTTGTCAAATCTTCAGTGCGGTTCTAATTGATCAGAGTGCGAGAGACTTTCAAAAAATGAACATAATTTTTATTTGTAACTCGAGCTCACGGGCAAACCGTAAAAGCTAGAAAGATCATTTTTGGTCAGAATGTAGACATACATTTTGGTATTCTTAAAATGTGACTTTGACAGGCGTGGTGTGCACAAAATTTTAACGGGGGAGCCAAGAGTCACGCCAAATCCTGCCTCTGTCTCCATTGACTCTAATGTTAAATGAAGTTTTCTTCAAAAAAATCTCATTTTTGTTTTCGAATTGCCGTTACTAACACATTTTAAGGAATATCTGAATAAAATTAAGATTGTCAGAATCTTCCGGGTTCTGTCTCTCTCACGATGTCTTTGTTTTTCTGCTAGGAGCTACAGTTTGATTACAAGGTGAAGTTATTTGAGGCTTGTCAAATCCGAAGAACTAGCTGAGTCATTCCAATACAATATACACTACCATACTTCCGGGTCATGTGACCCAGAACTGGTCACATGACCCACTCAATGCAGACTTCATAATACTTTACCTTGGATAATGGAGGAATCTGAACCCTGACCTTTTGACCTTACATGATCCCCAGTCCTGCTGGGGACAGGTTCATGGGATATATATGTATATTATTATTATTATACATATAAATATTTACATTTGTATATTATATATACATATTAGCCCCGCCCCTTCTTCTGATTGGCCGATACGTTATAGTCCAATATCTTTTGAATGGTTTGACATAGAGACTCACGGGTGGTATCAAATGACTAAGTATCGAGCCCCTGACCCTCATTGGTGCAAATTAGCCACGCCCCTTCTTCTGATTGGCCGATACGTTATAGTCCAATATCTTTTGAATGGTTTGACATACAGAGACATGGGTGGTGTCAAATGACTAAGTATCGAGTCCCTGACCCTCATTGGTGCAAATTAGCCACGCCCCTTCTTCTGATTGGCCGATACGTTATAGTCCAATATCTTTTGAATGGTTTGACATACAGAGACATGGGTGGTGTCAAATGACTAAGTATCGAGTCCCCGACCCTCATTGGTGCAAATTAGCCACGCCCCTTCTTCTGATTGGCCGATACGTTAAAGTCCAATATCTTTTGAATGGTTTGACATACAGAGACATGGGTGGTGTCAAATGACTAAGTATGGAGTCCCTGACCCTCATTGGTGCAAATTAGCCACGCCCCTTCTTCTGATTGGCCGATACGTTATAGTCCAATATCTTTTGAATGGTTTGACATACAGAGACATGGGTGGTGTCAAATGACCAAGTATCGAGTCCCTGACCCTCATTGGTGCAAATTAGCCACGCCCCTTCTTCTGATTGGCTGATACGTTAAAGTCCAATATCTTTTGAATGGTTTGACATACAGAGACATGGGTGGTGTCAAATGACTAAGTATCGAGTCCCTGACCCTCATTGGTGCAAATTAGCCCCGCCCCTTCTTCTGATTGGCCGATACGTTATAGTCCAATATCTTTTGAATGGTTTGACATAGAGAGTCATGGGTGGTGTCAAATGACTAAGTATCGAGTCCTTGACCTTCATGGGTGCATCCCGCGATCATCCGGCAGTAGTCCGTGGCACTTCAAAATTTCCCGGGAATTTTGGTCTAGTTTATTTATTATTATTCCATATTCTTCCGTATAAACTTCGGCGCGTAACTAGTTGCGCAGCTTTGAGAAAACTCAAAAAGTAAAAACGTAGAAACGTGCGACTTAATCGGGAATCAATTGGTATGACTTTTATAAGCGATTGGCGTGCACGTTTTTGCGCAACGTGCACAAACGTGCACTTTTTGCCCCATCCGGAACGCATTGCGTGAACTTTGGGGCCTCACCACTCGCATACCGTTACTCGAAAAATTCTGAACCGATTTAGAAAGTTGTAGGCCCTGAATTTAACTACAGTCCTCTGGATTTTCAGAACGATGGCACGAATAGTTTTTGCACGAAGTGCAAAAACATTTCCAAATTTCCAAACTAATGGGGAAGATTTTCCCATGTATTTGTATGGGGCAGCATTTCACACTGTGGGTGTAAAATGTCCGGTGAAGGTTAAAAAAAAAAAAAAATCACCTTTTTTCTGAGTCACCTATCTTTCTCATACTTGCACGTAGAAACGTCATTCAAACTTCAAAACGGAGGAAAACTTCTCTTCTCTCTCTAAACCCCGGACTGTTTTTTCCTAAAATGTACACTTTTCAAGATATGAGCCTTCAAGCGAGGACTAAAAAACCCCCTTTTTCAAATCTAGAGTGGAGGTTTTAATTGATCAGAGTGAGCAGAACCCTGAAAAAATGACCATAATTTTTATTTGTAACTCGACCTCACGGCCGAACCGTAAAAGCTGGACAGATAATTTTTGGTCAGAATGTAGACATACATTTTGGTATTCTTAAAATGTGACTTTGACAGGCGTGGTGTGCACAAAATTTAAACGGGGAGACTAAGAGCCATGCCAATTCCTGTCTCTCTCTCCATTCACTGCAATGTTAAATAAAAATATCTTCAAAAAAATCTCATTTTTGTTTTCGAATTGCCGTTACTAACACATTTTAAGGAATATCTGAATAAAATTAAGATTGTCAGAATCTTCCGGGTTCTGTCTCTCTCACGATGTCTTTGTTTTTCTGCTAGGAGCTACAGTTTGTTTACAAGGTGAAGTTATTTGAGGCTTGTCAAATCCGAAGAACTAGCTGAGTCATTCCAATACAATATACACTACCATACTTCCGGGTCATGTGACCCAGAACTAGTCACATGACCCACTCAATGCAGACTTCATAATACTTTACCTTGGATAATGGAGGAATCTGAACCCTGACCTTACATGATCCCCAGTCCTGCTGGGGACAGGTTCATGGGATATATATGTATATTATTATTATTATACATATAAATATTTACATTTGTATATTATATATACATATTAGCCCCGCCCCTTCTTCTGATTGGCCGATACGTTATAGTCCAATATCTTTTGAATGGTTTGACATAGAGACTCACGGGTGGTATCAAATGACTAAGTATCGAGCCCCTGACCCTCATTGGTGCAAATTAGCCCCGCCCCTTCTTCTGATTGGCCGATACGTTATAGTCCAATATCTTTTGAATGGTTTGACATAGAGACTCACGGGTGGTATCAAATGACTAAGTATTGAGCCCCTGACCCTCATTGGTGCAAATTAGCCCCGCCCCTTCTTCTGATTGGCTGATACGTTAAAGTCCAATATCTTTTGAATGGTTTGACATACAGAGACATGGGTGGTGTCAAATGACTAAGTATCGAGTCCCTGACCCTCATTGGTGCAAATTAGCCACGCCCCTTCTTCTGATTGGCCGATACGTTATAGTCCAATATCTTTTGAATGGTTTGACATACAGAGACATGGGTGGTGTCAAATGACTAAGTATCGAGTCCCTGACCCTCATTGGTGCAAATTAGCCACGCCCCTTCTTCTGATTGGCTGATACGTTAAAGTCCAATATCTTTTGAATGGTTTGACATACAGAGACATGGGTGGTGTCAAATGACTAAGTATCGAGTCCCTGACCCTCATTGGTGCAAATTAGCCCCGCCCCTTCTTCTGATTGGCTGATACGTTAAAGTCCAATATCTTTTGAATGGTTTGACATACAGAGACATGGGTGGTGTCAAATGACTAAGTATGGAGTCCCTGACCCTCATTGGTGCAAATTAGCCACGCCCCTTCTTCTGATTGGCCGATACGTTATAGTCCAATATCTTTTGAATGGTTTGACATACAGAGACATGGGTGGTGTCAAATGACCAAGTATCGAGTCCCTGACCCTCATTGGTGCAAATTAGCCACGCCCCTTCTTCTGATTGGCTGATACGTTAAAGTCCAATATCTTTTGAATGGTTTGACATACAGAGACATGGGTGGTGTCAAATGACTAAGTATCGAGTCCTTGACCTTCATGGGTGCATCCCGCGATCATCCGGCAGTAGTCCGTGGCACTTCAAAATTTCCCGGGAATTTTGGTCTAGTTAGTGCCACGGCTGCGCCACGTGGCACTCCTCCTCCATTGAGATGCGCAAGCTCAATGGAGGAGGAGTGCCTCGTGCGCAGCACGAGGCACTCATACTATTGCTCAGGCTTATTATTTATTAGTGCCACGGCTGCGCCACGTGGCACTCCTCCTCCATTGAGATGCGCAAGCTCAATGGAGGAGGAGTGCCTCGTGCGCAGCACGAGGCACTCATACTATTGCTCAGGCTTATTATTAGTGCCACGGCTGCGCCACGTGGCACGCCTCCTCCATTGAGATGCGCAAGCTCAATGGAGGAGGAGTGCCTCGTGCGCAGCACGAGGCACTCATACTATTGCTCAGGCTTATTATTATTTATTATTATTATTCCATATTCTTCCGTATAAACTTCGGCGCGTAACTAGTTGCGCAGCTTTGAGAAAACTCAAAAAGTAAAAACGTAGAAACGTGCGACTTAATCGGGAATCAATTGGTATGACTTTTATTAGCGATTGGCGTGCACGTTTTTGCGCAACGTGCACAAACGTGCGCTTTTTGCCCCATCCGGAACGCATTGTGTGAACTTTGGGGCCTCACCACTCGCATACCGTTACTCGAAAAATTCTGAACCGATTTAGAAAGTTGTAGGCCCTGAATTTAACTACAGTCCTCTGGATTTTCAGAACGATGGCACGAGTAGTTTTTGCACGAAGTGCAAAAACATTTCCAAATTTCCAAACTAATGGGGAAGATTTTCCCATGTATTTGTATGGGGCAGCATTTCACACTGTGGGTGTGAAATGTCCGGTGAAGGTTAAAAAAAAAAAAAAAATCACCTTTTTTCTGAGTCACCTATCTTTCTCATACTTGCACGTAGAAACGTCATTCAAACTTCAAAACGGAGGAAAACTTCTCTTCTCTCTCTAAACCCCGGACTGTTTTTTCCTAAAATGTACACTTTTCAAGATATGAGCCTTCAAGCGAGGACTAAAAAACCCCCTTTTTCAAATCTAGAGTGGAGGTTTTAATTGATCAGAGTGAGCAGAACCCTGAAAAAATGACCATAATTTTTATTTGTAACTCGACCTCACGGCCGAACCGTAAAAGCTGGACAGATAATTTTTGGTCAGAATGTAGACATACATTTTGGTATTCTTAAAATGTGACTTTGACATGCGTGGTGTGCACAAAATTTAAACGGGGAGACTAAGAGCCATGCCAATTCCTGTCTCCTTCTCCATTCACTGCAATGTTAAAAAAAAATTTCTTCAAAAAAATCTCATTTTTGTTTTCGAATTGCCGTTACTAACACATTTTAAGGAATATCTGAATAAAATTAAGATTGTCAGAATCTTCCGGGTTCTGTCTCTCTCACGATGTCTTTGTTTTTCTGCTAGGAGCTACAGTTTGATTACAAGGTGAAGTTATTTGAGGCTTGTCAAATCCGAAGAACTAGCTGAGTCATTCCAATACAATATACACTACCATACTTCCGGGTCATGTGACCCAGAACTAGTCACATGACCCACTCAATGCAGACTTCATAATACTTTACCTTGGCTAATGGAGGAATCTGAACCCTGACCTTACATGATCCCCAGTCCTGCTGGGGACAGGTTCATGGGATATATATGTATATTATTATTATTATACATATAAATATTTACATTTGTATATTATATATACATATTAGCCCCGCCCCTTCTTCTGATTGGCCGATACGTTATAGTCCAATATCTTTTGAATGGTTTGACATAGAGACTCACGGGTGGTATCAAATGACTAAGTATCGAGCCCCTGACCCTCATTGGTGCAAATTAGCCACGCCCCTTCTTCTGATTGGCCGATACGTTATAGTCCAATATCTTTTGAATGGTTTGACATACAGAGACATGGGTGGTGTCAAATGACTAAGTATCGAGCCCCTGACCCTCATTGGTGCAAATTAGCCACGCCCCTTCTTCTGATTGGCCGATACGTTATAGTCCAATATCTTTTGAATGGTTTGACATACAGAGACATGGGTGGTGTCAAATGACTAAGTATCGAGTCCCTGACCCTCATTGGTGCAAATTAGCCACGCCCCTTCTTCTGATTGGCCGATACGTTATAGTCCAATATCTTTTGAATGGTTTGACATACAGAGACATGGGTGGTGTCAAATGACTAAGTATCGAGTCCCCGACCCTCATTGGTGCAAATTAGCCACGCCCCTTCTTCTGATTGGCCGATACGTTAAAGTCCAATATCTTTTGAATGGTTTGACATACAGAGACATGGGTGGTGTCAAATGACTAAGTATGGAGTCCCTGACCCTCATTGGTGCAAATTAGCCACGCCCCTTCTTCTGATTGGCCGATACGTTATAGTCCAATATCTTTTGAATGGTTTGACATACAGAGACATGGGTGGTGTCAAATGACCAAGTATCGAGTCCCTGACCCTCATTGGTGCAAATTAGCCACGCCCCTTCTTCTGATTGGCTGATACGTTAAAGTCCAATATCTTTTGAATGGTTTGACATAGAGAGTCATGGGTCGTGTCAAATGACTAAGTATCGAGTCCTTGACCTTCATGGGTGCATCCCGCGATCATCCGGCAGTAGTCCGTGGCACTTCAAAATTTCCCGGGAATTTTGGTCTAGTTAGTGCCACGGCTGCGCCACGTGGCACGCCTCCTCCATTGAGATGCGCAAGCTCAATGGAGGAGGAGTGCCTCGTGCGCAGCACGAGGCACTAATACTATTGCTCAGGCTTATTATTATTTATTATTTATTCCATATTCTTCCGTATAAACTTCGGCGCGTAACTAGTCGCACAGCTTTGAGAAAACTCAAAAAGTAAAAACGTAGAAACGTGCGACTTAATCGGGAATCAATTGGTATGACTTTTATAAGCGATTGGCGTGCACGTTTTTGCGCAACGTGCACAAACGTGCGCTTTTTGCCCCATCCGGAACGCATTGCGTGAACTTTGGAGCCTCACCACTCGCATACCGTTACTCGAAAAATTCTGAACCGATTTAGAAAGTTGTAGGCCCTGAATTTAACTACAGTCTTGTGGATTTTCAGAACGATGGCACGAATAGTTTTTGCACGAAGTGCAAAAACATTTCCAAATTTCCAAACTAATGGGGAAGATTTTCCCATGCATTTTAATGGCGCCATTATAAGCGGATGGGAAAATGTTGAGAAAAAAAAGACAAAATTCACCTTTTTTCCGAGTCACGTATCTTTCTCATACTTGGACGTAGAAACGTCATTCAAACTTCAAAATGGAGGAAAACTTCTCTTCTCTCTCCAAACCCCGGACTGTTTTTTCCTAAAATGTACACTTTTCAAGATATGAGCCTTCAAGCGAGGACTAAAAAACCCCCTTTTTCAAATCTAGAGTGGAGGTTTTAATTGATCAGAGTGAGCAGAACCCTGAAAAAATGACCATAATTTTTATTTGTAACTCGACCTCACGGCCGAACCGTAATAGCTGGACAGATAATTTTTGGTCAGAATGTAGACATACATTTTGGTATTCTTAAAATGTGACTTTGACAGGCGTGGTGTGCACAAAATTTAAACGGGGAGACTAAGAGCCATGCCAATTCCTGTCTCTCTCTTCATTCACTGCAATGTTAAAAAAAATTTTCTTCAAAAAAATCTCATTTTTGTTTTCGAATTGCCGTTACTAACACATTTTAAGGAATATCGGAATAAAATTAAGATTGTCAGAATCTTCCGGGTTCTGTCTCTCTCACGATGTCTTTGTTTTTCTGCTAGGAGCTACAGTTTGATTACAAGGTGAAGTTATTTGAGGCTTGTCAAATCCGAAGAACTAGCTGAGTCATTCCAATACAATATACACTACCATACTTCCGGGTCATGTGACCCAGAACTAGTCACATGACCCACTCAATGCAGACTTCATAATACTTTACCTTGGATAATGGAGGAATCTGAACCCTGACCTTTTGACCTTACATGATCCCCAGTCCTGCTGGGGACAGGTTCATGGGATATATATGTATATTATTATTATTATACATATAAATATTTACATTTGTATATTATATATACATATTAGCCCCGCCCCTTCTTCTGATTGGCCGATACGTTATAGTCCAATATCTTTTGAATGGTTTGACATAGAGACTCACGGGTGGTATCAAATGACTAAGTATCGAGCCCCTGACCCTCATTGGTGCAAATTAGCCCCGCCCCTTCTTCTGATTGGCTGATACGTTAAAGTCCAATATCTTTTGAATGGTTTGACATACAGAGACATGGGTGGTGTCAAATGACTAAGTATCGAGTCCCTGACCCTCATTGGTGCAAATTAGCCACGCCCCTTCTTCTGATTGGCCGATACGTTATAGTCCAATATCTTTTGAATGGTTTGACATACAGAGACATGGGTGGTGTCAAATTACTAAGTATCGAGTCCCTGACCCTCATTGGTGCAAATTAGCCACGCCCCTTCTTCTGATTGGCTGATACGTTAAAGTCCAATATCTTTTGAATGGTTTGACATACAGAGACATGGGTGGTGTCAAATGACTAAGTATCGAGTCCCTGACCCTCATTGGTGCAAATTAGCCCCGCCCCTTCTTCTGATTGGCTGATACGTTAAAGTCCAATATCTTTTGAATGGTTTGACATACAGAGACATGGGTGGTGTCAAATGACTAAGTATGGAGTCCCTGACCCTCATTGGTGCAAATTAGCCACGCCCCTTCTTCTGATTGGCCGATACGTTATAGTCCAATATCTTTTGAATGGTTTGACATACAGAGACATGGGTGGTGTCAAATGACCAAGTATCGAGTCCCTGACACTCATTGGTGCAAATTAGCCACGCCCCTTCTTCTGATTGGCTGATACGTTAAAGTCCAATATCTTTTGAATGGTTTGACATACAGAGACATGGGTGGTGTCAAATGACTAAGTATCGAGTCCCTGACCCTCATTGGTGCAAATTAGCCCCGCCCCTTCTTCTGATTGGCCGATACGTTATAGTCCAATATCTTTTGAATGGTTTGACATAGAGAGTCATGGGTGGTGTCAAATGACCAAGTATCGAGTCCTTGACCTTCATGGGTGCATCCCGCGATCATCCGGCAGTAGTCCGTGGCACTTCAAAATTTCCCGGGAATTTTGGTCTAGTTAGTGCCACGGCTGCGCCACGTGGCACTCCTCCTCCATTGAGATGCGCAAGCTCAATGGAGGAGGAGTGCCTCGTGCGCAGCACGAGGCACTCATACTATTGCTCAGGCTTATTATTAGTGCCACGGCTGCGCCACGTGGCACTCCTCCTCCATTGAGATGCGCAAGCTCAATGGAGGAGGAGTGCCTCGTGCGCAGCACGAGGCACTAATACTATTGCTCAGGCTTATTATTAGTGCCACGGCTGCGCCACGTGGCACTCCTCCTCCATTGAGATGCGCAAGCTCAATGGAGGAGGAGTGCCTCGTGCGCAGCACGAGGCACTAATACTATTGCTCAGGCTTATTATTAGTGCCACGGCTGCGCCACGTGGCACGCCTCCTCCATTGAGATGCGCAAGCTCAATGGAGGAGGAGTGCCTCGTGCGCAGCACGAGGCACTAATACTATTGCTCAGGCTTATTAGTGCCACGGCTGCGCCACGTGGCACGCCTCCTCCATTGAGATGCGCAAGCTCAATGGAGGAGGAGTGCCTCGTGCGCAGCACGAGGCACTAATACTATTGCTCAGGCTTATTATTTATTATTATTCCATATTCTTCCGTATGAACTTCGGCGCGTAACTAGTTGCGCAGCTTTGAGAAAACTCAAAAAGTAAAAACGTAGAAACGTGCGACTTAATCGGGACTTCATGGGAATGACTTTTATTAGCGATTGGCGTGCACGTTTTTGCGCAACGTGCACAAACGTGCGCTTTTTGCCCCATCGTGAACGCATTGCGTGAACTTTGGGGCCTCACCACTCGCACACCGTTACTCGAAAAATTATGAACCGATTTAGAAAGTTGTAGGCCCTGAATTTAACTACAGTCCTGTGGATTTTCAGAACGATGGCACGAATAGTTTTTGCACGAAGTGCAAAAACATTTCCAAATTTCCAAACTAATGGGGACCATGTATTTGTATGGGGCAGCATTTCACACTGTGTGTGGGATGAGGTTAAAAAAAAAAAAATTCACCTTTTTTCTGAGTCACCTATCTTTCTCATACTTGCACGTAGAAACGTCATTCAAACTTCAAAACGGAGGAAAACTTCTCTTCTCTCTCTAAACCCCGGACTGTTTTTTCCTAAAATGTACACTTTTCAAGATATGAGCCCTCAAGCGAGGACTAAAAAGCCCCCTTTTTCAAATCTAGAGTGGAGGTTTTAATTGATCAGAGTGAGCAGAACCCTGAAAAAATGACCATAATTTTTATTTGTAACTCGAACTCACGGCCGAACCGTAAAAGCTGGACAGATAATTTTTGGTCAGAATGTAGACATACATTTTGGTATTCTTAAAATGTGACTTTGACAGGCGTGGTGTGCACAAAATTTAAACGGGGAGACTAAGAGCCATGCCAATTCCTGTCTCTCTCTCCATTCACTGCAATGTTAAAAAAAAATTTCTTCAAAAAAATCTCATTTTTGTTTTCGAATTGCCGTTACTAACACATTTTAAGGAATATCTGAATAAAATTAAGATTGTCAGAATCTTCCGGGTTCTGTCTTTCTCACGATGTCTTTGTTTTTCTGCTAGGAGCTACAGTTTGATTACAAGGTGAAGTTATTTGAGGCTTGTCAAATCCGAAGAACTAGCTGAGTCATTCCAATACAATATACACTACCATACTTCCGGGTCATGTGACCCAGAACTAGTCACATGACCCACTCAATGCAGACTTCATAATACTTTACCTTGGATAATGGAGGAATCTGAACCCTGACCTTTTGACCTTACATGATCCCCAGTCCTGCTGGGGACAGGTTCATGGGATATATATGTATATTATTATTATTATACATATAAATATTTACATTTGTATATTATATATACATATTAGCCCCGCCCCTTCTTCTGATTGGCCGATACGTTATAGTCCAATATCTTTTGAATGGTTTGACATAGAGACTCACGGGTGGTATCAAATGACTAAGTATCGAGCCCCTGACCCTCATTGGTGCAAATTAGCCCCGCCCCTTCTTCTGATTGGCTGATACGTTAAAGTCCAATATCTTTTGAATGGTTTGACATACAGAGACATGGGTGGTGTCAAATGACTAAGTATGGAGTCCCTGACCCTCATTGGTGCAAATTAGCCACGCCCCTTCTTCTGATTGGCCGATACGTTAAAGTCCAATATCTTTTGAATGGTTTGACATACAGAGACATGGGTGGTGTCAAATGACTAAGTATCGAGTCCATGACCCTCATTGGTGCAAATTAGCCCCGCCCCTTCTTCTGATTGGCTGATACGTTAAAGTCCAATATCTTTTGAATGGTTTGACATACAGAGACATGGGTGGTGTCAAATGACTAAGTATGGAGTCCCTGACCCTCATTGGTGCAAATTAGCCCCGCCCCTTTTTCTGATTGGCTGATACGTTAAAGTCCAATATCTTTTGAATGGTTTGACATACAGAGACATGGGTGGTGTCAAATGACCAAGTATCGGGTCCCTGACCCTCATTGGTGCAAATTAGCCACGCCCCTTCTTCTGATTGGCTGATACGTTAAAGTCCAATATCTTTTGAATGGTTTGACATACAGAGACATGGGTGGTGTCAAATGACTAAGTATCGAGTCCCTGACCCTCATTGGTGCAAATTAGCCACGCCCCTTCTTCTGATTGGCTGATACGTTAAAGTCCAATATCTTTTGAATGGTTTGACATACAGAGACATGGGTGGTGTCAAATGACTAAGTATGGAGTCCCTGACCCTCATTGGTGAAAATTAGCCCCGCCCCTTCTTCTGATTGGCTGATACGTTAAAGTCCAATATCTTTTTAATGGTTTGACATACAGAGACATGGGTGGTGTCAAATGACTAAGTATCGAGTCCCTGACCCTCATTGGTGCAAATTAGCCCCGCCCCTTCTTCTGATTGGCTGATACGTTAAAGTCCAATATCTTTTGAATGGTTTAACATAGAGAGTCATGGGTGGTGTCAAATGACTAAGTATCGAGTCCTTGACCTTCATGGGTGCATCCCGCGATCATCCGGCAGTAGTCCGTGGCACTTCAAAATTTCCCGGGAATTTTGGTCTAGTTATTTATTTATTTATTATTCCATATTCTTCCGTATAAACTTCGGCGCGTAACTAGTCCCAGAGCTTTGAGAAAACGCGAAAAGTAAAAACGTAGAAACGTGCGACTTAATCGGGAATCGATGGGTATGACTTTTATAAGCGATTGGCGTGCACGTTTTTGCGCAACGTGCACAAACGTGCGCTTTTTGCCCCATCCGGAACGCATTGCGTGAACTTTGGGGCCTCACCACTCGCACACCGTTACTCGAAAAATTATGAACCGATTTAGAAAGTTGTAGGCCCTGAATTTAACTACAGTCTTGTGGATTTTCAGAACGATGGCACGAATAGTTTTTGCACGAAGTGCAAAAACATTTCCAAATTTCCAAACTAATGGGGAAGATTTTCCCATGTATTTGTATGGGGCAGCATTTCACACTGTGGGTGTGAAATGTCCGGTGAAGGTTAAAAAAAAAAAAAAATCACCTTTTTTCTGAGTCACCTATCTTTCTCATACTTGCACGTAGAAACGTCATTCAAACTTCAAAACGGAGGAAAACTTCTCTTCTCTCTCTAAACCCCAGACTGTTTTTTCCTAAAATGTACACTTTTCAAGATATGAGCCCTCAAGCGAGGAATGGAAATCACTTTTTTGTCAAATCTTCAGTGCGGTTCTAATTGATCAGAGTGCGAGAGACTTTGAAAAAATGACCATAATTTTTATTTGTAACTCGAGCTCACGGCCGAACCGTAAAAGCTAGAAAGATAATCTTTGGTCAGAATGTAGACATAGATGTTGAGATTCAAATAATATGACTTTGACAGGCGTGGTGTGCACAAAATTTGAACGGGGGAGCCAAGAGTCACGCCAAATCCTGCCTCTGTCTCCATTGACTCTAATGTTAAAAAAAGTTTTCTTCAAAAAAATCCCATTTTTGTTTTCGAATTGCCGTTACTAACACATTTTAAGGAATATCTGAATAAAATTAAGATTGTCAGAATCTTCCGGGTTCTGTCTCTCTCACGATGTCTTTGTTTTTCTGCTAGGAGCTACAGTTTGATTACAAGGTGAAGTTATTTGAGGCTTGTCAAATCCGAAGAACTAGCTGAGTCATTCCAATACAATATACACTACCATACTTCCGGGTCATGTGACCCAGAACTAGTCACATGACCCACTCAATGCAGACTTCATAATACTTTACCTTGGATAATGGAGGAATCTGAACCCTGACCTTACATGATCCCCAGTCCTGCTGGGGACAGGTTCATGGGATATATATGTATATTATTATTATTATTATACATATAAATATTTACATTTGTATATTATATATACATATTAGCCCCGCCCCTTCTTCTGATTGGCCGATACGTTATAGTCCAATATCTTTTGAATGGTTTGACATAGAGTGTCACGGGTGGTATCAAATGACTAAGTATCGAGCCCCTGACCCTCATTGGTGCAAATTAGCCCTTCCCCTTCTTCTGATTGGCTGATACGTTAAAGTCCAATATCTTTTGAATGGTTTGACATACAGAGACATGGGTGGTGTCAAATGACTAAGTATCGAGCCCCTGACCCTCATTGGTGCAAATTAGCCCCGCCCCTTCTTCTGATTGGCTGATACGTTAAAGTCCAATATCTTTTGAATGGTTTGACATACAGAGACATGGGTGGTGTCAAATGACTAAGTATGGAGTCCCTGACCCTCATTGGTGCAAATTAGCCACGCCCCTTCTTCTGATTGGCCGATACGTTATAGTCCAATATCTTTTGAATGGTTTGACATACAGAGACATGGGTGGTGTCAAATGACTAAGTATCGAGTCCCTGACCCTCATTGGTGCAAATTAGCCCCGCCCCTTCTTCTGATTGGCCGATACGTTATAGTCCAATATATTTTGAATGGTTTGACATACAGAGACATGGGTGGTGTCAAATGACTAAGTATCGAGTCCCTGACCCTCATTGGTGCAAATTAGCCCCGCCCCTTCTTCTGATTGGCCGATACGTTAAAGTCCAATATCTTTTGAATGGTTTGACATACAGACACATGGGTGGTGTCAAATGACTAAGTATCGAGTCCCTGACCCTCATTGGTGCAAATTAGCCCCGCCCCTTCTTCTGATTGGCCGATACGTTATAGTCCAATATCTTTTGAATGGTTTGACATAGAGAGTCATGGGTGGTGTCAAATGACCAAGTATCGAGTCCTTGACCTTCATGGGTGCATCCCGCGATCATCCGGCAGTAGTCCGTGGCACTTCAAAATTTCCCGGGAATTTTGGTCTAGTTTATTATTATTATTCCATATTCTTCCGTATAAACTTCGGCGCGTAACTAGTTGCGCAGCTTTGAGAAAACTCAAAAAGTAAAAACGTAGAAACGTGCGCCTTAATCGGGAATCAATTGGTATGACTTTTATAAGCGATTGGCGTGCACGTTTTTGCGCAACGTGCACAAACGTGCGCTTTTTGCCCCATCCGGAACGCATTGCGTGAACTTTGGGGCCTCACCACTCGCACACCGTTACTCGAAGAATTATGAACCGATTTAGAAAGTTGTAGGCCCTGAATTTAACTACATTCCTGTGGATTTTCAGAACGATGGCACGAATAGTTTTTGCACGAAGTGCAAAAACATTTCCAAATTTCCAAACTAATGGGGACCATGTATTTGTATGGGGCAGCATTTCACACTGTGTGTGGGATGAGGTTAAAAAAAAAAAAATCACCTTTTTTCTGAGTCACCTATCTTTCTCATACTTGCACGTAGAAAGGTCATTCAAACTTCAAAACGGAGGAAAACTTCTCTTCTCTCTCTAAACCCCAGACTGTTTTTTCCTAAAATGTACACTTTTCAAGATATGAGCGCTCAAGCGAGGACTGGAAATCACTTTTTTGTCAAATCTTCAGTGCGGTTCTAATTGATCAGAGTGCGAGAGACTTTAAAAAAATGATCATAATTTTTATTTGTAACTCGACCTCACGGCCAAACCGTAAAAGGTAGACAGATCATTTTTGGTCAGAATATAGACATAGGTTTTGTGATTCATAAAATGTGACTTTGACAGGCGTGGTGTGCACAAAATTTGAACGGGGAGACTAACAGCCATGCCAAATCCTGTCTTTCTCTCCATTGACTCCCATGTTAAATAACGTTTTCTTCAAAAAAATCTCATTTTTGTTTTCGAATTGCCGTTACTAACACATTTTAAGGAATATCTGAATAAAATTAAGATTGTCAGAATCTTCCGGGTTCTGTCTCTCTCACGATGTCTTTGTTTTTCTGCTAGGAGCTACAGTTTGATTACAAGGTGAAGTTATTTGAGGCTTGTCAAATCCGAAGAACTAGCTGAGTCATTCCAATACAATATACACTACCATACTTCCGGGTCATGTGACCCAGAACTAGTCACATGACCCACTCAATGCAGACTTCATAATACTTTACCTTGGATAATGGAGGAATCTGAACCCTGACCTTTTGACCTTACATGATCCCCAGTCCTGCTGGGGACAGGTTCATGGGATATATATGTATATTATTATTATTATACATATAAATATTTACATTTGTATATTATATATACATATTAGCCCCGCCCCTTCTTCTGATTGGCCGATACGTTATAGTCCAATATCTTTTGAATGGTTTGACATAGAGACTCACGGGTGGTATCAAATGACTAAGTATCGAGCCCCTGACCCTCATTGGTGCAAATTAGCCACGCCCCTTCTTCTGATTGGCCGATACGTTATAGTCCAATATCTTTTGAATGGTTTGACATACAGAGACATGGGTGGTGTCAAATGACTAAGTATGGAGTCCCTGACCCTCATTGGTGCAAATTAGCCACGCCCCTTCTTCTGATTGGCCGATACGTTATAGTCCAATATCTTTTGAATGGTTTGACATACAGAGACATGAGTGGTGTCAAATGACTAAGTATCGAGTCCCCGACCCTCATTGGTGCAAATTAGCCACGCCCCTTCTTCTGATTGGCCGATACGTTAAAGTCCAATATCTTTTGAATGGTTTGACATACAGAGACATGTGTGGTGTCAAATGACTAAGTATGGAGTCCCTGACCCTCATTGGTGCAAATTAGCCACGCCCCTTCTTCTGATTGGCCGATACGTTATAGTCCAATATCTTTTGAATGGTTTGACATACAGAGACATGGGTGGTGTCAAATGACCAAGTATCGAGTCCCTGACCCTCATTGGTGCAAATTAGCCACGCCCCTTCTTCTGATTGGCTGATACGTTAAAGTCCAATATCTTTTGAATGGTTTGACATACAGAGACATGGGTGGTGTCAAATGACTAAGTATCAAGTCCTTGACCTTCATGGGTGCATCCCGCGATCATCCGGCAGTAGTCCGTGGCACTTCAAAATTTCCCGGGAATTTTGGTCTAGTTAGTGCCACGGCTGCGCCACGTGGCACTCCTCCTCCATTGAGATGCGCAAGCTCAATGGAGGAGGAGTGCCTCGTGCGCAGCACGAGGCACTCATACTATTGCTCAGGCTTATTATTTATTTATTATTATTCCATATTCTTCCGTATAAACTTCGGCGCGTAACTAGTTGCGCAGCTTTGAGAAAACTCAAAAAGTAAAAACGTAGAAACGTGCGACTTAATCGGGAATCAATTGGTATGACTTTTATAAGCGATTGGCGTGCACGTTTTTGCGCAACGTGCACAAACGTGCACTTTTTGCCCCATCCGGAACGCATTGCGTGAACTTTGGGGCCTCACCACTCGCATACCGTTACTCGAAAAATTCTGAACCGATTAAGAAAGTTGTAGGCCCTGAATTTAACTACCGTCCTCTGGATTTTCAGAACGATGGCACGAATAGTTTTTGCACGAAGTGCAAAAACATTTCCAAATTTCCAAACTAATGGGGAAGATTTTCCCATGCATTTCAATGGCGCCATTATAAGCGGATGGGAAAATGTTGAGAAAAAAAAGACAAAATTCACCTTTTTTCCGAGTCACGTATCTTTCTCATACTTGGACGTAGAAACGTCATTCAGACTTCAAAACGGAGGAAAACTTCTCTTCTCTCTCCAAACCCCGGACTGTTTTTTCCTAAATTGTACACTTTTCAAGATATGAGCGCTCAAGCGAGGACTGGAAATCACTTTTTTGTCAAATCTACAGTGCGGTTCTAATTGATCAGAGTGCGAGAGACTTTGAAAAAATGACCATCATTTTTATTTGTAACTTGAGCTCACAGCCGAACCGTAAAAGCTAGAAAGATAATCTTTGGTCAGAATATAGACATAGGTGTTGTGATTTATAAAATGTGACTTTGAAAGGCGTGGTGTGCACAAAATTTGACCGGGGGGCCCAACAGACACGCCAAATCCTGTCTTTCTCTCCATTGACTCCCATGTTAAATAACGTTTTCTTCAAAAAAATCTCATTTTTGTTTTCGAATTGCCGTTACTAACACATTTTAAGGAATATCTGAATAAAATTAAGATTGTCAGAATCTTCCGGGTTCTGTCTCTCTCACGATGTCTTTGTTTTTCTGCTAGGAGCTACAGTTTGATTACAAGGTGAAGTTATTTGAGGCTTGTCAAATCCAAAGAACTAGCTGAGTCATTCCAATACAATATACACTACCATACTTCCGGGTCATGTGACCCAGAACTAGTCACATGACCCACTCAATGCAGACTTCATAATACTTTACCTTGGATAATGGAGGAATCTGAACCCTGACCTTTTGACCTTACATGATCCCCAGTCCTGCTGGGGACAGGTTCATGGGATATATATGTATATTATTATTATTATACATATAAATATTTACATTTGTATATTATATATACATATTAGCCCCGCCCCTTCTTCTGATTGGCCGATACGTTATAGTCCAATATCTTTTGAATGGTTTGACATAGAGACTCACGGGTGGTATCAAATGACTAAGTATCGAGCCCCTGACCCTCATTGGTGCAAATTAGCCCCGCCCCTTCTTCTGATTGGCTGATACGTTAAAGTCCAATATCTTTTGAATGGTTTGACATACAGAGACATGGGTGGTGTCAAATGACTAAGTATCGAGTCCCTGACCCTCATTGGTGCAAATTAGCCACGCCCCTTCTTCTGATTGGCCGATACGTTATAGTCCAATATCTTTTGAATGGTTTGACATAGAGACTCACGGGTGGTATCAAATGACTAAGTATCGAGCCCCTGACCCTCATTGGTGCAAATTAGCCCCGCCCCTTCTTCTGATTGGCTGATACGTTAAAGTCCAATATCTTTTGAATGGTTTGACATACAGAGACATGGGTGGTGTCAAATGACTAAGTATCGAGTCCCTGACCCTCATTGGTGCAAATTAGCCACGCCCCTTCTTCTGATTGGCCGATACGTTATAGTCCAATATCTTTTGAATGGTTTGACATACAGAGACATGGGTGGTGTCAAGTGACTAAGTATCGAGTCCCTGACCCTCATTGGTGCAAATTAGCCACGCCCCTTCTTCTGATTGGCTGATACGTTAAAGTCCAATATCTTTTGAATGGTTTGACATACAGAGACATGGGTGGTGTCAAATGACTAAGTATCGAGTCCCTGACCCTCATTGGTGCAAATTAGCCCCGCCCCTTCTTCTGATTGGCTGATACGTTAAAGTCCAATATCTTTTGAATGGTTTGACATACAGAGACATGGGTGGTGTCAAATGACTAAGTATGGAGTCCCTGACCCTCATTGGTGCAAATTAGCCACGCCCCTTCTTCTGATTGGCCGATACGTTATAGTCCAATATCTTTTGAATGGTTTGACATACAGAGACATGGGTGGTGTCAAATGACCAAGTATCGAGTCCCTGACCCTCATTGGTGCAAATTACCCACGCCCCTTCTTCTGATTGGCTGATACGTTAAAGTCCAATATCTTTTGAATGGTTTGACATACAGAGACATGGGTGGTGTCAAATGACTAAGTATCGAGTCCCTGACCCTCATTGGTGCAAATTAGCCCCGCCCCTTCTTCTGATTGGCCGATACGTTATAGTCCAATATCTTTTGAATGGTTTGACATAGAGAGTCATGGGTGGTGTCAAATGACTAAGTATCGAGTCCTTGACCTTCATGGGTGCATCCCGCGATCATCCGGCAGTAGTCCGTGGCACTTCAAAATTTCCCGGGAATTTTGGTCTAGTTAGTGCCACGGCTGCGCCACGTGGCACGCCTCCTCCATTGAGCTGCGCAAGCTCAATGGAGGAGGAGTGCCTCGTGCGCAGCACGAGGCACTCATACTATTGCTCAGGCTTATTATTATTCTTTATTCTTCCGTAAAAACTTTGGCGCGTAACTAGTCCCACAGCTTTGAGAAAACGCGAAAAGTAAAAACGTAGAAACGTGCGCCTTAATCGGGAATCGAGTGGTATGACTTTTATTAGCGATTGGCGTGCACGTTTTTGCGCAACGTGCACAAACGTGCGCTTTTTGCCCCATCCGGAACGCATTGCGAGAAGTTTGGGGCCTCACCACTCGCACACCGTTACTCGAAAAATTCTGAACCGATTTAGAAAGTTGTAGGCCCTGAATTTAACTACGGTCCTGTGGATTTTCAAAACGATGGCACGAATAGTTTTTGCACGAAGTGCAAAAACATTTCCAAATTTCCAAACTAATGGGGAAGATTTTCCCATGCATTTCAATGGCGCCATTATAAGCGGATGGGAAAATGTTGAGAAAAAAAAGACAAAATTCACCTTTTTTCCGAGTCACGTATCTTTCTCATACTTGCACGTAGAAACGTCATTCAAACTTCAAAACGGAGGAAAACTTCTCTTCTCTCTCCAAACCCGAAACTGTTTTTTCCTAAAATGTACACTTTTCAAGATATGAGCCCTCAAGCGAGGACTGGAAATCACTTTTTTTCAAATCTAGAGCACGGGAGTCAGTTTGCTAGAGTGTAGTTACACTGAAAAAAAAACATGATTTCTTATTTGTAACTCGAGGTCACGGCCAAACCGTAAAAGGTAGACAGATAATTTTTGGTCAGAATATAGACATAGGTTTTGTGATTCATAAAATGTGACTTTGACAGGCGTGGTGTGCACAAAATTTTAACGGGGGAGCCAACAGACACGCCAGTTCCTGTCTTGCTCTTCATTGACTCCCATGTTAAATGAAGTTTTCTTAAAAAAAATCTCATTTTTGTTTTCGAATTGCCTTTACTAACACATTTTAAGGAATATCTGTATGAAAATAACATTTAGATAATCTGGTAGGTTCTCCGTTTCTCAAAATGTTTTCGTTTTTCTGCTAAGAGCTACGGTTTGAGCGCAAAGTGGAGTGATTTCAGGTTTGTCACAACCGAAAATCCAGTTGAGTCATTCCCGCTCCCTCTGTATCAGGTTCTTGTTGCCCCTAGCAACCGGAGCTCAGCTGTTGACTGATTAGGCTGACCCAGAACTGGTCACATGACTCACTCAGTACAGACTTCATGTAATATAACCTGGAAAATGGAGAAATCTGAACCCTGACCTTTTAACCTTAGATGAACACACACACACACACACACACACACACACACACACACACACACACACACACACACACACACACACACACACACGATAGGTGTTATTATGGGATGGCAGGTGTTTTTATAGGATGTTAGTGTTATTATGGGATGGCAGGTGTTTTTATAGGATTTTAGTGTTATTATGGGATGGCAGGTGTTTTTATAGGATGTTAGTGTTATTATGGGATGGCAGGTGTTTTTATAGGATGTTAGTGTTATTATGGGATGTTAGTGTTATTATGGGATGGTAGGTGTTTATTATGGGATGGTAGGTGTTTATTATGGGATGGTAGTGTTATCGGTGTTAGCGGTCCCGTTAGCGGTTCTGTTAGCGGTCCTGTTAGCGATCCCGTTAGCGGTCCCGTTAGCGGTCCAGTTAGCGATCCCGTTAGCGGTCCAGTTAGCGACCCCGTTAGCGGTCCCGTTAGCGGTCCCGTTAGCGGTCCCATTAGCGACCCCGTTAGCGGTCCCGTTAGCAATCCCGTTAGCGGTCCCGTTAGCGGTTCCGCTAGCGGTTGTTAGCGATCCCGTTAGCGATCCCGTTAGCAGTCCAGTTAGCGACCCCGTTAGCAGTCCCGTTAGCAATCCCGTTAGCGGTTGTTAGCGATCCCGTTAGCGATCCTGTTAGCGGCTCGGTTAGCGGTCCCGTTAGCGATCCCGTTAGCGATCCCGTTAGCGGTCCCGTTAGCGGTCCCGTTAGCGGTTCCGTTAGCGATCCCATTAGCGGTCCCGTTAGCGGTCCCGTTAGCGGTTCCGTTAGCGGTTGTTAGCGGCTCGGTTAGCGATTCGGTTAGCGGTCCCATTAGCGGTCCCGTTAGCGATCCCGTTAGCGATCCCGTTAGCGGTTCTGTTAGCGGTCCAGTTAGCGGTCCCGTTAGCGACCCCATTAGCGGCTCGGTTAGCGGTCCCGTTAGCGGTCCCGTTAGCGGTCCCGTTAGCGGTCCCGTTAGCGGTTCCGTTAGCGGTTCCGTTAGCGGTTGTTAGCGGCTCGGTTAGCGATTCCGTTAGCGGCTCGGTTAGCGGTCCCGTTAGCGGTCCCGTTAGCGATCCCTTTAGCGATCCCGTTAGCGGTTCAGTTAGCGATCCCGTTAGAGGTTCCGTTAGCGATCCCGTTAGCGGTCCCGTTAGCGATCCCATTAGCGGTCCCGTTAGCGGTCCCGTTAGCGGTTCCGTTAGCGGTTGTTAGCGGCTCGGTTAGCTATTCCGTTAGCGGCTCGGTTAGCGGTCCCGTTAGCGGTCCCGTTAGCGATCCCGTTAGCGATCCCGTTAGCGGTTCTGTTAGCGGTCCAGTTAGCGATTGTTAGCGGTCCCGTTAGCGACCCCATTAGCGACCCCATTAGCGGCTCGGTTAGCGGTCCCGTTAGCGATCCCATTAGCGGTCCCGTTAGCGGTCCCGTTAGCGGTTCCGTTAGCGGTTGTTAGCGGCTCGGTTAGCGATTCCGTTAGCGGCTCGGTTAGCGGTCCCGTTAGCGGTCCCGTTAGCGATCCCTTTAGCGATCCCGTTAGCGGTTCAGTTAGCGATCCCGTTAGAGGTTCCGTTAGCGGTTCTGTTAGCTATCCCGTTAGCGGTCCCGTTAGCGGTCTTGTTAGCGGTTCTATTAGCCTATTACATATTTTCTGTAATAACTTTTGAATGGTTTGACATAGAGAGTCATGGGTGGTGTCAAATGACTAAGTATCGAGTCCTTGACCTTCATGGGTGCAAATAAGCCCCGCGATCATCCGGCAGTAGTCCGTGGCACTTCAAAATTTCCCGGGAATTTTGTCTAGTTAGTGCCACGGCTGCGCCACGTGGCACTCCTCCTCCATTGAGATGCGCAAGCTCAATGGAGGAGGAGTGCCTCGTGCGCAGCACGAGGCACTAATACTATTGCTCAGGCTTATTATTAGTGCCACGGCTGCGCCACGTGGCACTCCTCCTCCATTGAGCTGCGCAAGCTCAATGGAGGCGGAGTGCCTCGTGCGCAGCACGAGGCACTCATACTATTGCTCAGGCTTATTATTATTATTATATATTCTTCCGTAAAAACTTCGGCGCGTAACTAGTCCCGCAGCTTTGAGAAAACGCGAAAAGTAAAAACGTAGAAACGTGCGCCTTACTCGGGAATCGATTGGTATGACTTTTATTAGCGATTGGCGTGCACGTTTTTGCGCAACGTGCACAATCGTGCGCTTTTTGCCCCATCCGGAACGCATTGCGTGAAGTTTGGGGCCTCACCACTCGCACACCGTTACTCGAAAAATTATGAACCGATTTAGAAAGTTGTAGGCCCTGAATTTAACTACAGTCCTGTGGATTTTCAGAACGATGGCACGAATAGTTTTTGCACGAAGTGCAAAAACATTTCCAAATTTCCAAACTAATGGGGAGATTTTCCCATGTATTTGTATGGGGCAGCATTTCACACTGTGCGTGGGAGGAGGTTAAAAAAAAAAAAAAAACACCTTTTTTCTGAGTCACGTATCTTTCTCATACTTGCACGTAGAAACGTCATTCAAACTTCAAAACGGAGGAAAACTTCTCTTCTCTCTCCAAACCCCGGACTGTTTTTTCCTAAAATGTACACTTTTCAAGATATGAGCGCTCAAGCGAGGACTGGAAATCACTTTTTCGTCAAATCTTCAGTGCGGTTCGAATTCATTAGAGTGGAGAGACTTTCGAAAAATGATCATAATTTTTATTTGTAACTCGAGCTCACGGGCAAACCGTATAAGCTAGAAAGATAATTTTTGGTCAGAATGTAGACATGGATGTTGAGATTCATAAAATGTGACTTTGACAGGCGTGGTGTGCACACAATTTTAACGGGGGGCCCAACAGACACGCCAAATCCTGTCTCGCTCTCCATTGAGTCCCATGTTAAATGAAGTTTTCTTCAAAAAAATCTCATTTTTGTTTTCGAATTGCCGTTACTAACACATTTTAAGGAATATCTGAATGAAAATAAGATTGACAGAATGTTCTGGGTTCTCCGTCTCTCACGATGTTTTCATTTTTCTGCTAAGAGCTACGGTTTGACCGCAAAGTGGAGTGATTTGAGGTTTGTCACAACCGAAAATCTAGCTGTCATTCCCGCTCCCTCTGTGTCAGGTTCTTGTTGCCCCTAACAACCAGAACTCAGGTGTACTGATTAGACTGACCCAGACCTTGTCACATGACACAGTCATTACAGACTTCATGTAATATAACCTGGATAATGGAGAAATCTGAACCCTGACCTTTTGACCTTACATGATCCCCAGTCCTGCTGGGAACAGGTTCATTGGATATATGTGTATATTATTATTATTATACATATAAATATTTACATTTGTATATTATATATACAAATTAGCCCCGCCCCTTCTTGTGATTGGCCGATACGTTATAGTCCAATATCTTTTGAATGGTTTGACATACAGAGACATGGGTGGTGTCAAATGACTAAGTATCGAGTCCCTGACCCTCATTGGTGACAATTAGCCACGCCCCTTCTTCTGATTGGCCGATACGTTATAGTCCAATATCTTTTGAATGGTTTGACATACAGAGACATGGGTGGTGTCAAATGACTTAGTATGGAGTCCCTGACCCTCATTGGTGCAAATTAGCCCCGCCCCTTCTTCTGATTGGCTGATACGTTATAGTCCAATATCTTTTGAATGGTTTGACATACAGAGACATGGGTGGTGTCAAATGACTAAGTATCGAGTCCCTGACCCTCATTGGTGACAATTAGCCACGCCCCTTCTTCTGATTGGCTGATACGTTATAGTCCAATATCTTTTGAATGGTTTGACATACAGAGACATGGGTGGTGTCAAATGACTAAGTATCGAGTCCCTGACCTTCATTGGTGCAAATTAACCACGCCCCTTCTTCTGATTGGCTGATACGTTAAAGTCCAATATCTTTTGAATGGTTTGACATACAGAGACATGGGTGGTGTCAAATGACTAAGTATCGAGTCCCTGACCCTCATTGGTGCAAATTAGCCACGCCCCTTCTTCTGATTGGCCGATACGTTATAGTCCAATATCTTTTGAATGGTTTGACATACAGAGACATGGGTGGTGTCAAATGACTAAGTATCGAGTCCCTGACCTTCATTGGTGCAAATTAACCACGCCCCTTATTCTGATTGGCTGATACGTTATAGTCCAATATCTTTTGAATGGTTTGACATACAGAGACATGGGTGGTGTCAAATGACTAAGTATCGAGTCCCTGACCCTCATTGGTGCAAATTAGCCCCGCCCCTTCTTCTGATTGGCCGATACGTTATAGTCCAATATCTTTTGAATGGATTGACATACAGAGACATGGGTGGTGTCAAATGACTAAGTATCGAGTCCCTGACCCTCATTGGTGCAAATTAGCCCCGCCCCTTCTTCTGATTGGCTGATACGTTAAAGTCCAATATCTTTTGAATGGTTTGACATACAGAGACATGGGTGGTGTCAAATGACTAAGTATCGAGTCCCTGACCCTCATTGGTGCAAATTAGCCCCGCCCCTTCTTCTGATTGGCCGATACGTTATAGTCCAATATCTTTTGAATTGTTTGACATACAGAGTCATGGATTATGTCATATTAATCAGTATATTAATCAGTATATTAATCAGTATATTATTCAGTATCGAGCCCCGCGATCATCCGGCAGTAGTCCGTGGCACTTCAAAATTTCCCGGGAATTTTGGTCTAGTTAGTGCCACGGCTGCGCCACGTGGCACGCCTCCTCCATTGAGATGCGCAAGCTCAATGGAGGAGGAGTGCCTCGTGCGCAGCACGAGGCACTCTTACTATTGCTCAGGCTTATTATTTATTCCATATTCTTCCGTATAAACTTCGGCGCGTAACTAGTCGCACAGCTTTGAGAAAACTCAAAAAGTAAAAACGTAGAAACGTGCGACTTAATCGGGAATCAATTGGTATGACTTTTATAAGCGATTGGCGTGCACGTTTTTGCGCAACGTGCACAAACGTGCGCTTTTTGCCCCATCCGGAACGCATTGCGTGAACTTTGGGGCCTCACCACTCGCATACCGTTACTCGAAAAATTCTGAACCGATTTAGAAAGTTGTAGGCCCTGAATTTAACTACAGTCCTCTGGATTTTCAGAACGATGGCACGAATAGTTTTTGCACGAAGTGCAAAAACATTTCCAAATTTCCAAACTAATGGGGAACTGTTTTCCCATGCATTTCAATGGCGCCATTCAAAGCGGATGGGAAAATGTTGAGAAAAAAAAGACAAAATTCACCTTTTTTCCGAGTCACGTATCTTTCTCATACTTGGACGTAGAAACGTCATTCAAACTTCAAAACGGAGGAAAACTTCTCTTCTCTCTCCAAACCCCGGACTGTTTTTTCCTAAAATGTACACTTTTCAAGATATGAGCCCTCAAGCGAGGACTGGAAATCACTTTTTTGTCAAATCTTCAGTGCGGTTCTAATTGATCAGAGTGCGAGAGACTTTCAAAAAATGAACATAATTTTTATTTGTAACTCGAGCTCACGGGCAAACCGTAAAAGCTAGAAAGATCATTTTTGGTCAGAATGTAGACATACATTTTGGTATTCTTAAAATGTGACTTTGACAGGCGTGGTGTGCACAAAATTTTAACGGGGGAGCCAAGAGTCACGCCAAATCCTGCCTCTGTCTCCATTGACTCTAATGTTAAATGAAGTTTTCTTCAAAAAAATCTCATTTTTGTTTTCGAATTGCCGTTACTAACACATTTTAAGGAATATCTGAATAAAATTAAGATTGTCAGAATCTTCCGGGTTCTGTCTCTCTCACGATGTCTTTGTTTTTCTGCTAGGAGCTACAGTTTGATTACAAGGTGAAGTTATTTGAGGCTTGTCAAATCCGAAGAACTAGCTGAGTCATTCCAATACAATATACACTACCATACTTCCGGGTCATGTGACCCAGAACTGGTCACATGACCCACTCAATGCAGACTTCATAATACTTTACCTTGGATAATGGAGGAATCTGAACCCTGACCTTTTGACCTTACATGATCCCCAGTCCTGCTGGGGACAGGTTCATGGGATATATATGTATATTATTATTATTATACATATAAATATTTACATTTGTATATTATATATACATATTAGCCCCGCCCCTTCTTCTGATTGGCCGATACGTTATAGTCCAATATCTTTTGAATGGTTTGACATAGAGACTCACGGGTGGTATCAAATGACTAAGTATCGAGCCCCTGACCCTCATTGGTGCAAATTAGCCACGCCCCTTCTTCTGATTGGCCGATACGTTATAGTCCAATATCTTTTGAATGGTTTGACATACAGAGACATGGGTGGTGTCAAATGACTAAGTATCGAGTCCCTGACCCTCATTGGTGCAAATTAGCCACGCCCCTTCTTCTGATTGGCCGATACGTTATAGTCCAATATCTTTTGAATGGTTTGACATACAGAGACATGGGTGGTGTCAAATGACTAAGTATCGAGTCCCCGACCCTCATTGGTGCAAATTAGCCACGCCCCTTCTTCTGATTGGCCGATACGTTAAAGTCCAATATCTTTTGAATGGTTTGACATACAGAGACATGGGTGGTGTCAAATGACTAAGTATGGAGTCCCTGACCCTCATTGGTGCAAATTAGCCACGCCCCTTCTTCTGATTGGCCGATACGTTATAGTCCAATATCTTTTGAATGGTTTGACATACAGAGACATGGGTGGTGTCAAATGACCAAGTATCGAGTCCCTGACCCTCATTGGTGCAAATTAGCCACGCCCCTTCTTCTGATTGGCTGATACGTTAAAGTCCAATATCTTTTGAATGGTTTGACATACAGAGACATGGGTGGTGTCAAATGACTAAGTATCGAGTCCCTGACCCTCATTGGTGCAAATTAGCCCCGCCCCTTCTTCTGATTGGCCGATACGTTATAGTCCAATATCTTTTGAATGGTTTGACATAGAGAGTCATGGGTGGTGTCAAATGACTAAGTATCGAGTCCTTGACCTTCATGGGTGCATCCCGCGATCATCCGGCAGTAGTCCGTGGCACTTCAAAATTTCCCGGGAATTTTGGTCTAGTTTATTTATTATTATTCCATATTCTTCCGTATAAACTTCGGCGCGTAACTAGTTGCGCAGCTTTGAGAAAACTCAAAAAGTAAAAACGTAGAAACGTGCGACTTAATCGGGAATCAATTGGTATGACTTTTATAAGCGATTGGCGTGCACGTTTTTGCGCAACGTGCACAAACGTGCACTTTTTGCCCCATCCGGAACGCATTGCGTGAACTTTGGGGCCTCACCACTCGCATACCGTTACTCGAAAAATTCTGAACCGATTTAGAAAGTTGTAGGCCCTGAATTTAACTACAGTCCTCTGGATTTTCAGAACGATGGCACGAATAGTTTTTGCACGAAGTGCAAAAACATTTCCAAATTTCCAAACTAATGGGGAAGATTTTCCCATGTATTTGTATGGGGCAGCATTTCACACTGTGGGTGTAAAATGTCCGGTGAAGGTTAAAAAAAAAAAAATCACCTTTTTTCTGAGTCACCTATCTTTCTCATACTTGCACGTAGAAACGTCATTCAAACTTCAAAACGGAGGAAAACTTCTCTTCTCTCTCTAAACCCCAGACTGTTTTTTCCTAAAATGTACACTTTTCAAGATATGAGCCCTCAAGCGAGGACTGGAAATCACTTTTTTGTCAAATCTTCAGTGCGGTTCTAATTGATCAGAGTGCGAGAGACTTTGAAAAAATGACCATAATTTTTATTTGTAACTTGAGCTCACGGCCGAACCGTAAAAGCTAGAAAGATAATCTTTGGTCAGAATGTAGACATAGATGTTGAGATTCAAATAATGTGACTTTGACAGGCGTGGTGTGCACAAAATTTGAACGGGGGAGCCAAGAGTCACGCCAAATCCTGCCTCTGTCTCCATTAAGTCTAATGTTAAAATAAGTTTTCTTCAAAAAAATCTCATTTTTGTTTTCGAATTGCCGTTACTAACACATTTTAAGGAATATCTGAATAAAATTAAGATTGTCAGAATCTTCCGGGTTCTGTCTCTCTCACGATGTCTTTGTTTTTCTGCTAGGAGCTACAGTTTGATTACAAGGTGAAGTTATTTGAGGCTTGTCAAATCCGAAGAACTAGCTGAGTCATTCCAATACAATATACACTACCATACTTCCGGGTCATGTGACCCAGAACTAGTCACATGACCCACTCAATGCAGACTTCATAATACTTTACCTTGGATAATGGAGGAATCTGAACCCTGACCTTTTGACCTTACATGATCCCCAGTCCTGCTGGGGACAGGTTCATGGGATATATATGTATATTATTATTATTATACATATAAATATTTACATTTGTATATTATATATACATATTAGCCCCGCCCCTTCTTCTGATTGGCCGATACGTTATAGTCCAATATCTTTTGAATGGTTTGACATAGAGACTCACGGGTGGTATCAAATGACTAAGTATCGAGCCCCTGACCCTCATTGGTGCAAATTAGCCCCGCCCCTTCTTCTGATTGGCTGATACGTTAAAGTCCAATATCTTTTGAATGGTTTGACATAGAGACTCACGGGTGGTATCAAATGACTAAGTATCGAGCCCCTGACCCTCATTGGTGCAAATTAGCCACGCCCCTTCTTCTGATTGGCTGATACGTTAAAGTCCAATATCTTTTGAATGGTTTGACATACAGAGACATGGGTGGTGTCAAATGACTAAGTATCGAGTCCCTGACCCTCATTGGTGCAAATTAGCCACGCCCCTTCTTCTGATTGGCTGATACGTTAAAGTCCAATATCTTTTGAATGGTTTGACATACAGAGACATGGGTGGTGTCAAATGACTAAGTATCGAGTCCCTGACCCTCATTGGTGCAAATTAGCCCCGCCCCTTCTTCTGATTGGCTGATACGTTAAAGTCCAATATCTTTTGAATGGTTTGACATACAGAGACATGGGTGGTGTCAAATGACTAAGTATCGAGTCCCTGACCCTCATTGGTGCAAATTTGCCCCGCCCCTTCTTCTGATTGGCTGATACGTTAAAGTCCAATATCTTTTGAATGGTTTGACATACAGAGACATGGGTGGTGTCAAATGACTAAGTATGGAGTCCCTGACCCTCATTGGTGCAAATTAGCCACGCCCCTTCTTCTGATTGGCCGATACGTTATAGTCCAATATCTTTTGAATGGTTTGACATACAGAGACATGGGTGGTGTCAAATGACCAAGTATCGAGTCCCTGACCCTCATTGGTGCAAATTAGCCACGCCCCTTCTTCTGATTGGCCGATACGTTATAGTCCAATATCTTTTGAATGGTTTGACATAGAGAGTCATGGGTGGTGTCAAATGACCAAGTATCGAGTCCTTGACCTTCATGGGTGCATCCCGCGATCATCCGGCAGTAGTCCGTGGCACTTCAAAATTTCCCGGGAATTTTGGTCTAGTTATTATTATTATTCCATATTCTTCCGTAAAAACTTCGGCGCGTAACTAGTTGCGCAGCTTTGAGAAAACTCAAAAAGTAAAAACGTAGAAACGTGCGCCTTAATCGGGAATCGATGGGTATGACTTTTATTAGCGATTGGCGTGCACGTTTTTGCGCAACGTGCACAAACGTGCACTTTTTGCCCCATCCGGAACGCATTGCGTCAACTTTGGGGCCTCACCACTCGCACACCGTTACTCGAAAAATTATGAACCGATTTAGAAAGTTGTAGGCCCTGAATTTAACTACATTCCTGTGGATTTTCAGAACGATGGCACGAATAGTTTTTGCACGAAGTGCAAAAACATTTCCAAATTTCCAAACTAATGGGGACCATGTATTTGTATGGGGCAGCATTTCACACTGTGTGTGGGATGAGGTTAAAAAAAAAAAAATCACCTTTTTTCTGAGTCACCTATCTTTCTCATACTTGCACGTAGAAAGGTCATTCAAACTTCAAAACGGAGGAAAACTTCTCTTCTCTCTCTAAACCCCGGACTGTTTTTTCCTAAAATGTACACTTTTCAAGATATGAGCGCTCAAGCGAGGACTGGAAATCACTTTTTTGTCAAATCTTCAGTGCGGTTCTAATTGATCAGAGTGCGAGAGACTTTAAAAAAATGATCATAATTTTTATTTGTAACTCGACCTCACGGCCAAACCGTAAAAGGTAGACAGATCATTTTTGGTCAGAATATAGACATAGGTTTTGTGATTCATAAAATGTGACTTTGACAGGCGTGGTGTGCACAAAATTTGAACGGGGAGACTAACAGCCATGCCAAATCCTGTCTTTCTCTCCATTGACTCCCATAATAAATAACGTTTTCTTCAAAAAAATCTCATTTTTGTTTTCGAATTGCCGTTACTAACACATTTTAAGGGATATCTGAATGAAAATAAGATTGACAGAATGTTCTGGGTTCTCCGTCTCTCACGATGTTTTCATTTTTCTGCTAAGAGCTACGGTTTGACCGCAAGGTGGAGTGATTTCAGGTTTGTCACAACCGAAAATCTAGCTGTCATTCCCGCTCCCTCTGTATCAGGTTCTTGTTGCCCCTAACAACCAGAGCTCAGGTGTACTGATTAGACTGACCCAGACCTGGTCACATGACTCACTCAGTACAGACTTCATGTAATATAAGCTGGAAAATGGAGGAATCTGAACCCTGACCTTTTGACCTTACATGATCCCCAGTCCTGCTGGGAACAGGTTCATTGGATATATATGTATATTATTATTATTATTATACATATAAATATTTACATTTGTATATTATATATACAAATTAGCCCCGCCCCTTCTTCTGATTGGCCGATACCTTATAGTCCAATATCTTTTGAATGGTTTGACATACAGAGACATGGGTGGTGTCAAATGACTAAGTATCGAGTCCCTGACCCTCATTGGTGCAAATTAGCCACGCCCCTTCTTCTGATTGGCCGATACGTTATAGTCCAATATCTTTTGAATGGTTTGACATACAGAGACATGGGTGGTGTCAAATGACTAAGTATCGAGTCCCTGACCCTCATTGGTGCAAATTAGCCCCGCCCCTTCTTCTGATTGGCCGATACGTTATAGTCCAATATCTTTTGAATGGTTTGACATACAGAGACATGGGTGGTGTCAAATGACTAAGTATCGAGCCCCTGACCCTCATTGGTGCAAATTAGCCCCGCCCCTTCTTCTGATTGGCTGATACGTTAAAGTCCAATATCTTTTTAATGGTTTGACATACAGAGACATGGGTGGTGTCAAATGACTAAGTATGGAGCCCCTGACCCTCATTGGTGCAAATTAGCCACGCCCCTTCTTCTGATTGGCTGATACGTTAAAGTTCAATATCTTTTGAATGGTTTGACATACAGAGACATGGGTGGTGTCAAATGACTAAGTATGGAGTCCCTGACCCTCATTGGTGCAAATTAGCCCCGCCCCTTCTTCTGATTGGCTGATACGTTAAAGTCCAATATCTTTTGAATGGTTTGACATACAGAGACATGGGTGGTGTCAAATGACTAAGTATCGAGTCCCTGACCCTCATTGGTGCAAATTAGCCACGCCCCTTCTTCTGATTGGCTGATACGTTAAAGTCCAATATCTTTTGAATGGTTTGACATACAGAGACATGGGTGGTGTCAAATGACTAAGTATCGAGTCCCTGACCCTCATTGGTGCAAATTAGCCCCGCCCCTTCTTCTGATTGGCCGATACGTTATAGTCCAATATCTTTTGAATGGTTTGACATAGAGAGTCATGGGTGGTGTCAAATGACCAAGTATCGAGTCCTTGACCTTCATGGGTGCATCCCGCGATCATCCGGCAGTAGTCCGTGGCACTTCAAAATTTCCCGGGAATTTTGGTCTAGTTATTATTATTATTCCATATTCTTCCGTATAAACTTCGGCGCGTAACTAGTTGCGCAGCTTTGAGAAAACTCAAAAAGTAAAAACGTAGAAACGTGCGACTTAATCGGGAATCAATTGGTATGACTTTTATTAGCGATTGGCGTGCACGTTTTTGCGCAACGTGCACAAACGTGCGCTTTTTGCCCCATCCGGAACGCATTGCGAGAAGTTTGGGGCCTCACCACTCGCACACCGTTACTCGAAAAATTCTGAACCGATTTAGAAAGTTGTAGGCCCTGAATTTAACTACAGTCCTGTGGATTTTCAGAACGATGGCACGAATAGTTTTTGCACGAAGTGCAAAAACATTTCCAAATTTCCAAACTAATGGGGAAGATTTTCCCATGTATTTGTATGGGGCAGCATTTCACACTGTGGGTGTGAAATGTCCGGTGAAGGTTAAAAAAAAAAAAAAAATCACCTTTTTTCCGAGTCACGTATCTTTCTCATACTTGCACGTAGAAACGTCATTCAAACTTCAAAACGGAGGAAAACTTCTCTTCTCTCTCCAAACCCCGGACTGTTTTTTCCTAAAATGTACACTTTTCAAGATATGAGCGCTCAAGCGAGGACTGGAAATCACTTTTTTGTCAAATCTTCAGTGCGGTTCTAATTGATCAGAGTGCGAGAGACTTTAAAAAAATTATCATAATTTTTATTTGTAACTCGACCTCACGGCCAAACCGTAAAAGGTAGACAGATCATTTTTGGTCAGAATATAGACATAGGTTTTGTGATTCATAAAATGTGACTTTGACAGGCGTGGTGTGCACAAAATTTGAACGGGGAGACTAACAGCCATGCCAAATCCTGTCTTTCTCTCCATTGACTCCCATAATAAATAACGTTTTCTTCAAAAAAATCTCATTTTTGTTTTCGAATTGCCGTTACTAACACATTTTAAGGAATATCTGAATAAAATTAAGATTGTCAGAATCTTCCGGGTTCTGTCTCTCTCACGATGTCTTTGTTTTTCTGCTAGGAGCTACAGTTTGATTACAAGGTGAAGTTATTTGAGGCTTGTCAAATCCGAAGAACTAGCTGAGTCATTCCAATACAATATACACTACCATACTTCCGGGTCATGTGACCCAGAACTAGTCACATGACCCACTCAATGCAGACTTCATAATACTTTACCTTGGATAATGGAGGAATCTGAACCCTGACCTTTTGACCTTACATGATCCCCAGTCCTGCTGGGGACAGGTTCATGGGATATATATGTATATTATTATTATTATACATATAAATATTTACATTTGTATATTATATATACATATTAGCCCCGCCCCTTCTTCTGATTGGCCGATACGTTATAGTCCAATATCTTTTGAATGGTTTGACATAGAGACTCACGGGTGGTATCAAATGACTAAGTATCGAGCCCCTGACACTCATTGGTGCAAATTAGCCCCGCCCCTTCTTCTGATTGGCTGATACGTTAAAGTCCAATATCTTTTGAATGGTTTGACATACAGAGACATGGGTGGTGTCAAATGACTAAGTATCGAGTCCCTGACCCTCATTGGTGCAAATTAGCCACGCCCCTTCTTCTGATTGGCCGATACGTTATAGTCCAATATCTTTTGAATGGTTTGACATACAGAGACATGGGTGGTGTCAAATGACTAAGTATCGAGTCCCTGACCCTCATTGGTGCAAATTAGCCACGCCCCTTCTTCTGATTGGCTGATACGTTAAAGTCCAATATCTTTTGAATGGTTTGACATACAGAGACATGGGTGGTGTCAAATGACTAAGTATCGAGTCCCTGACCCTCATTGGTGCAAATTAGCCCCGCCCCTTCTTCTGATTGGCTGATACGTTAAAGTCCAATATCTTTTGAATGGTTTGACATACAGAGACATGGGTGGTGTCAAATGACTAAGTATGGAGTCCCTCACCCTCATTGGTGCAAATTAGCCACGCCCCTTCTTCTGATTGGCCGATACGTTATAGTCCAATATCTTTTGAATGGTTTGACATACAGAGACATGGGTGGTGTCAAATGACCAAGTATCGAGTCCCTGACCCTCATTGGTGCAAATTAGCCACGCCCCTTCTTCTGATTGGCTGATACGTTAAAGTCCAATATCTTTTGAATGGTTTGACATACAGAGACATGGGTGGTGTCAAATGACTAAGTATCGAGTCCCTGACCCTCATTGGTGCAAATTAGCCACGCCCCTTCTTCTGATTGGCCGATACGTTATAGTCCAATATCTTTTGAATGGTTTGACATAGAGAGTCATGGGTGGTGTCAAATGACCAAGTATCGAGTCCTTGACCTTCATGGGTGCATCCCGCGATCATCCGGCAGTAGTCCGTGGCACTTCAAAATTTCCCGGGAATTTTGTCTAGTTAGTGCCACGGCTGCGCCACGTGGCACTCCTCCTCCATTGAGCTTCGCAATGGAGGAGGAGTGCCTCGTGCGCAGCACGAGGCACTCTTAATATTGCTCAGGCTTATTATTATATATTTATTATTATTCCATATTCTTCCGTATAAACTTTGGCGCGTAACTAGTCCCACAGCTTTGAGAAAACGCGAAAAGTAAAAACGTAGAAACGTGCGCCTTAATCGGGAATCGATTGGTATGACTTTTATTAGCGATTGGCGTGCACGTTTTTGCGCAACGTGCACAAACGTGCGCTTTTTGCCCCATCCGGAACGCATTGCGTGAACTTTGGGGCCTCACCACTCGCACACCGTTACTCGAAAAATTATGAACCGATTTAGAAAGTTGTAGGCCCTGAATTTAACTACATTCCTATGGATTTTCAGAACGATGGCACGAATAGTTTTTGCACGAAGTGCAAAAACATTTCCAAATTTCCAAACTAATGGGGACCATGTATTTGTATGGGGCAGCATTTCACACTGTGTGTGGGATGAGGTTAAAAAAAAAAAAATCACCTTTTTTCTGAGTCACCTATCTTTCTCATACTTGCACGTAGAAACGTCATTCAAACTTCAAAACGGAGGAAAACTTCTCTTCTCTCTCTAAACCCCGGACTGTTTTTTCCTAAAATGTACACTTTTCAAGATATGAGCCTTCAAGCGAGGACTAAAAAACCCCCTTTTTCAAATCTAGAGTGGACGTTCTAATTGATCAGAGTGAGCAGAACCCTGAAAAAATGACCATAATTTTTATTTGTAACTCGACCTCACGGCCGAACCGTAAAAGCTGGACAGATAATTTTTGGTCAGAATGTAGACATACATTTTGGTATTCATAAAATGTGACTTTGACAGGTGTTGTGTGAACCAAATTAAAACGGGGAGACTAAGAGCCATGCCAATTCCTGTCTTTCTCTCCATTCACTGCAATGTTAAAAAAAAATTTCTTCAAAAAAATCTCATTTTTGTTTTCGAATTGCCGTTACTAACACATTTTAAGGAATATCTGAATAAAATTAAGATTGTCAGAATCTTCCGGGTTCTGTCTCTCTCACGATGTCTTTGTTTTTCTGCTAGGAGCTACAGTTTGATTACAAGGTGAAGTTATTTGAGGCTTGTCAAATCCGAAGAACTAGCTGAGTCATTCCAATACAATATACACTACCATACTTCCGGGTCATGTGACCCAGAACTAGTCACATGACCCACTCAATGCAGACTTCATAATACTTTACCTTGGATAATGGAGGAATCTGAACCCTGACCTTACATGATCCCCAGTCCTGCTGGGGACAGGTTCATGGGATATATATGTATATTATTATTATTATACATATAAATATTTACATTTGTATATTATATATACATATTAGCCCCGCCCCTTCTTCTGATTGGCCGATACGTTATAGTCCAATATCTTTTGAATGGTTTGACATACAGAGTAATGGGTGGTGTCAAATGACTAAGTATCGAGCCCCTGACCCTCATTGGTGCAAATTAGCGCCGCCCCTTCTTCTGATTGGCTGATACGTTAAAGTCCAATATCTTTTGAATGGTTTGACATACAGAGACATGGGTGGTGTCAAATGACTAAGTATCGAGTCCCTGACCCTCATTGGTGCAAATTAGCCACGCCCCTTCTTCTGATTGGCCGATACGTTATAGTCCAATATCTTTTGAATGGTTTGACATACAGAGACATGGGTGGTGTCAAATGACTAAGTATCGAGTCCCTGACCCTCATTGGTGCAAATTAGCCACGCCCCTTCTTCTGATTGGCCGATACGTTATAGTCCAATATCTTTTGAATGGTTTGACATACAGAGACATGGGTGGTGTCAAATGACTAAGTATCGAGTCCCTGACCCTCATTGGTGCAAATTAGCCACGCCCCTTCTTCTGATTGGCTGATACGTTAAAGTCCAATACCTTTTGAATGGTTTGACATACAGAGACATGGGTGGTGTCAAATGACTAAGTATCGAGTCCCTGACCCTCATTGGTGCAAATTAGCCCCGCCCCTTCTTCTGATTGGCCGATACGTTATAGTCCAATATCTTTTGAATGGTTTGACATACAGAGACATGGGTGGTGTCAAATGACTAAGTATGGAGTCCCTGACCCTCATTGGTGCAAATTAGCCACGCCCCTTCTTCTGATTGGCCAATACGTTATAGTCCAATATCTTTTGAATGGTTTGACATACAGAGACATGGGTGGTGTCAAATGACCAAGTATGGAGTCCCTGACCCTCATTGGTGCAAATTAGCCCCGCCCCTTCTTCTGATTGGCCGATACGTTATAGTCCAATATCTTTTGAATGGTTTGACATACAGAGACATGGGTGGTGTCAAATGACTAAGTATCGAGTCCTTGACCTTCATGGGTGCATCCCGCGATCATCCGGCAGTAGTCCGTGGCACTTCAAAATTTCCCGGGAATTTTGGTCTAGTTAGTGCCACGGCTGCGCCACGTGGCACGCCTCCTCCATTGAGATGCGCAAGCTCAATGGAGGAGGAGTGCCTCGTGCGCAGCACGAGGCACTAATACTATTGCTCAGGCTTATTCTTTATTATTATTATTCCATATTCTTCCGTATGAACTTCGGCGCGTAACTAGTTGCGCAGCTTTGAGAAAACTCAAAAAGTAAAAACGTAGAAACGTGCGACTTAATCGGGACTTCATGGGAATGACTTTTATTAGCGATTGGCGTGCACGTTTTTGCGCAACGTGCACAAACGTGCACTTTTTGCCCCATCCGGAACGCATTGCGTGAACTTTGGGGCCTCACCACTCGCACACCGTTACTCGAAAAATTCTGAACCGATTTAGAAAGTTGTACGCCCTGAATTTAACTACAGTCCTCTGGATTTTCAGAACGATGGCACGAATAGTTTTTGCACGAAGTGCAAAAACATTTCCAAATTTCCAAACTAATGGGGAACTGTTTTCCCATGCATTTCAATGGCGCCATTCAAAGCGGATGGGAAAATGTTGAGAAAAAAAAGACAAAATTCACCTTTTTTCCAAGTCAAGTATCTTTCTCATACTTGCACGTAGAAACGTCATTCAAACTTCAAAACGGAGGAAAACTTCTCTTCTCTCTCTAAACCCCGGACTGTTTTTTCCTAAAATGTACACTTTTCAAGATATGAGCCTTCAAGCGAGGACTAAAAAACCCCCTTTTTCAAATCTAGAGTGGAGGTTTTAATTGATCAGAGTGAGCAGAACCCTGAAAAAATGACCATAATTTTTATTTGTAACTCGACCTCACGGCCAAACCGTAAAAGCTGGACAGATAATTTTTGGTCAGAATGTAGACATACATTTTGGTATTCTTAAAATGTGACTTTGACAGGCATGGTGTGCACAAAATTTAAACGGGGAGACTAAGAGCCATGCCAATTCCTGTCTCTCTCTCCATTCACTGCAATGTTAAAAAAAAATTTCTTCAAAAAAATCTCATTTTTGTTTTCGAATTGCCGTTACTAACACATTTTAAGGAATATCTGAATAAAATTAAGATTGTCAGAATCTTCCGGGTTCTGTCTCTCTCACGATGTCTTTGTTTTTCTGCTAGGAGCTACAGTTTGATTACAAGGTGAAGTTATTTGAGGCTTGTCAAATCCGAAGAACTAGCTGAGTCATTCCAATACAATATACACTACCATACTTCCGGGTCATGTGACCCAGAACTAGTCACATGACCCACTCAATGCAGACTTCATAATACTTTACCTTGGATAATGGAGGAATCTGAACCCTGACCTTTTGACCTTACATGATCCCCAGTCCTGCTGGGGACAGGTTCATGGGATATATATGTATATTATTATTATTATACATATAAATATTTACATTTGTATATTATATATACATATTAGCCCCGCCCCTTCTTCTGATTGGCCGATACGTTATAGTCCAATATCTTTTGAATGGTTTGACATAGAGACTCACGGGTGGTATCAAATGACTAAGTATCGAGCCCCTGACACTCATTGGTGCAAATTAGCCCCGCCCCTTCTTCTGATTGGCCGATACGTTATAGTCCAATATCTTTTGAATGGTTTGACATAGAGACTCGCGGGTGGTATCAAATGACTAAGTATCGAGCCCCTGACCCTCATTGGTGCAAATTAGCCACGCCCCTTCTTCTGATTGGCCGATACGTTATAGTCCAATATCTTTTGAATGGTTTGACATACAGAGACATGGGTGGTGTCAAATGACTAAGTATCGAGTCCCCGACCCTCATTGGTGCAAATTAGCCACGCCCCTTCTTCTGATTGGCCGATACGTTAAAGTCCAATATCTTTTGAATGGTTTGACATACAGAGACATGGGTGGTGTCAAATGACTAAGTATGGAGTCCCTGACCCTCATTGGTGCAAATTAGCCACGCCCCTTCTTCTGATTGGCCGATACGTTATAGTCCAATATCTTTTGAATGGTTTGACATACAGAGACATGGGTGGTGTCAAATGACCAAGTATCGAGTCCCTGACCCTCATTGGTGCAAATTAGCCACGCCCCTTCTTCTGATTGGCTGATACGTTAAAGTCCAATATCTTTTGAATGGTTTGACATACAGAGACATGGGTGGTGTCAAATGACTAAGTATCAAGTCCTTGACCTTCATGGGTGCATCCCGCGATCATCCGGCAGTAGTCCGTGGCACTTCAAAATTTCCCGGGAATTTTGGTCTAGTTATTTATTTATTATTCCATATTCTTCCGTATAAACTTTGGCGCGTAACTAGTCCCACAGCTTTGAGAAAACGCAAAAAGTAAAAACGTAGAAACGTGCGCCTTAATCGGGAATCGATTGGTATGACTTTTATTAGCGATTGGCGTGCACGTTTTTGCGCAACGTGCACAAACGTGCGCTTTTTGCCCCATCCGGAACGCATTGCGTCAACTTTGGGGCCTCACCATTCGCACACCGTTACTCGAAAAATTATGAACCGATTTAGAAAGTTGTAGGCCCTGAATTTAACTACAGTCCTGTGGATTTTCAGAACGATGGCAAGAATAGTTTTTGCACGAAGTGCAAAAACATTTCCAAATTTCCAAACTAATGGGGACCATGTATTTGTATGGGGCAGCATTTCACACTGTGGGTGGGAGGAGGTTAAAAAAAAAAAGAATCACCTTTTTTCTGAGTCACCTATCTTTCTCATACTTGCACGTAGAAACGTCATTCAAACTTCAAAACGGAGGAAAACTTGTCTTCTCTCTCCAAACCCCGGACTGTTTTTTCCTAAAATGTACACTTTTAAAGATATGAGCCCTCAAGCGAGGACTGAAAATCACTTTTTTGTCAAATCTTCAGTGCGGTTCTAATTGATCAGAGTGCGAGAGACTTTAAAAAAATGATCATAATTTTTATTTGTAACTCGACCTCACGGCCAAACCGTAAAAGGTAGACAGATCATTTTTGGTCAGAATATAGACATAGGTTTTGTGATTCATAAAATGTGACTTTGACAGGCGTGGTGTGCACAAAATTTGAACGGGGAGACTAACAGCCATGCCAAATCCTGTCTTTCTCTCCATTGACTCCCATGTTAAATAACGTTTTCTTCAAAAAAATCTCATTTTTGTTTTCGAATTGCCGTTACTAACACATTTTAAGGAATATCTGAATAAAATTAAGATTGTCAGAATCTTCCGGGTTCTGTCTCTCTCACGATGTCTTTGTTTTTCTGCTAGGAGCTACAGTTTGATTACAAGGTGAAGTTATTTGAGGCTTGTCAAATCCGAAGAACTAGCTGAGTCATTCCAATACAATATACACTACCATACTTCCGGGTCATGTGACCCAGAACTAGTCACATGACCCACTCAATGCAGACTTCATAATACTTTACCTTGGATAATGGAGGAATCTGAACCCTGACCTTTTGACCTTACATGATCCCCAGTCCTGCTGGGGACAGGTTCATGGGATATATATGTATATTATTATTATTATACATATAAATATTTACATTTGTATATTATATATACATATTAGCCCCGCCCCTTCTTCTGATTGGCCGATACGTTATAGTCCAATATCTTTTGAATGGTTTGACATAGAGACTCACGGGTGGTATCAAATGACTAAGTATCGAGCCCCTGACCCTCATTGGTGCAAATTAGCCCCGCCCCTTCTTCTGATTGGCCGATACGTTATAGTCCAATATCTTTTGAATGGTTTGACATAGAGACTCACGGGTGGTATCAAATGACTAAGTATCGAGTCCCTGACCCTCATTGGTGCAAATTAGCCCCGCCCCTTCTTCTGATTGGCTGATACGTTATAGTCCAATATCTTTTGAATGGTTTGACATACAGAGACATGGGTGGTGTCAAATGACTAAGTATCGAGTCCCTGACCCTCATTGGTGCAAATTAGCCACGCCCCTTCTTCTGATTGGCCGATACGTTATAGTCCAATATCTTTTGAATGGTTTGACATACAGAGACATGGGTGGTGTCAAATGACTAAGTATCGAGTCCCTGACCCTCATTGGTGCAAATTAGCCACGCCCCTTCTTCTGATTGGCTGATACGTTAAAGTCCAATATCTTTTGAATGGTTTGACATACAGAGACATGGGTGGTGTCAAATGACTAAGTATCGAGTCCCTGACCCTCATTGGTGCAAATTAGCCCCGCCCCTTCTTCTGATTGGCTGATACGTTAAAGTCCAATATCTTTTGAATGGTTTGACATACAGAGACATGGGTGGTGTCAAATGACTAAGTATGGAGTCCCTGACCCTCATTGGTGCAAATTAGCCACGCCCCTTCTTCTGATTGGCCGATACGTTATAGTCCAATATCTTTTGAATGGTTTGACATACAGAGACATGGGTGGTGTCAAATGACCAAGTATCGAGTCCCTGACCCTCATTGGTGCAAATTAGCCCCGCCCCTTCTTCTGATTGGCCGATACGTTATAGTCCAATATCTTTTGAATGGTTTGACATAGAGAGTCATGGGTGGTGTCAAATGACTAAGTATCGAGTCCTTGACCTTCATGGGTGCATCCCGCGATCATCCGGCAGTAGTCCGTGGCACTTCAAAATTTCCCGGGAATTTTGGTCTAGTTTATTTATTATTATTCCATATTCTTCCGTATAAACTTCGGCGCGTAACTAGTTGCGCAGCTTTGAGAAAACTCAAAAAGTAAAAACGTAGAAACGTGCGACTTAATCGGGAATCAATTGGTATGACTTTTATAAGCGATTGGCGTGCACGTTTTTGCGCAACGTGCACAAACGTGCACTTTTTGCCCCATCCGGAACGCATTGCGTGAACTTTGGGGCCTCACCACTCGCATACCGTTACTCGAAAAATTCTGAACCGATTTAGAAAGTTGTAGGCCCTGAATTTAACTACAGTCCTCTGGATTTTCAGAACGATGGCACGAATAGTTTTTGCACGAAGTGCAAAAACATTTCCAAATTTCCAAACTAATGGGGAAGATTTTCCCATGTATTTGTATGGGGCAGCATTTCACACTGTGGGTGTAAAATGTCCGGTGAAGGTTAAAAAAAAAAAAAAATCACCTTTTTTCTGAGTCACCTATCTTTCTCATACTTGCACGTAGAAACGTCATTCAAACTTCAAAACGGAGGAAAACTTCTCTTCTCTCTCTAAACCCCGGACTGTTTTTTCCTAAAATGTACACTTTTCAAGATATGAGCCTTCAAGCGAGGACTAAAAAACCCCCTTTTTCAAATCTAGAGTGGAGGTTTTAATTGATCAGAGTGAGCAGAACCCTGAAAAAATGACCATAATTTTTATTTGTAACTCGACCTCACGGCCGAACCGTAAAAGCTGGACAGATAATTTTTGGTCAGAATGTAGACATACATTTTGGTATTCTTAAAATGTGACTTTGACAGGCGTGGTGTGCACAAAATTTAAACGGGGAGACTAAGAGCCATGCCAATTCCTGTCTCTCTCTCCATTCACTGCAATGTTAAATAAAAATTTCTTCAAAAAATCTCATTTTTGTTTTCGAATTGCCGTTACTAACACATTTTAAGGAATATCTGAATAAAATTAAGATTGTCAGAATCTTCCGGGTTCTGTCTCTCTCACGATGTCTTTGTTTTTCTGCTAGGAGCTACAGTTTGTTTACAAGGTGAAGTTATTTGAGGCTTGTCAAATCCAAAGAACTAGCTGAGTCATTCCAATACAATATACACTACCATACTTCCGGGTCATGTGACCCAGAACTAGTCACATGACCCACTCAATGCAGACTTCATAATACTTTACCTTGGATAATGGAGGAATCTGAACCCTGACCTTTTGACCTTACATGATCCCCAGTCCTGCTGGGGACAGGTTCATGGGATATATATGTATATTATTATTATTATACATATAAATATTTACATTTGTATATTATATATACATATTAGCCCCGCCCCTTCTTCTGATTGGCCGATACGTTATAGTCCAATATCTTTTGAATGGTTTGACATAGAGACTCACGGGTGGTATCAAATGACTAAGTATCGAGCCCCTGACCCTCATTGGTGCAAATTAGCCCCGCCCCTTCTTCTGATTGGCCGATACGTTATAGTCCAATATCTTTTGAATGGTTTGACATAGAGACTCACGGGTGGTATCAAATGACTAAGTATCGAGCCCCTGACCCTCATTGGTGCAAATTAGCCCCGCCCCTTCTTCTGATTGGCTGATACGTTAAAGTCCAATATCTTTTGAATGGTTTGACATACAGAGACATGGGTGGTGTCAAATGACTAAGTATCGAGTCCCTGACCCTCATTGGTGCAAATTAGCCACGCCCCTTCTTCTGATTGGCCGATACGTTATAGTCCAATATCTTTTGAATGGTTTGACATACAGAGACATGGGTGGTGTCAAATGACTAAGCATCGAGTCCCTGACCCTCATTGGTGCAAATTAGCCCCGCCCCTTCTTCTGATTGGCTGATACGTTAAAGTCCAATATCTTTTGAATGGTTTGACATACAGAGACATGGGTGGTGTCAAATGACTAAGTATGGAGTCCCTGACCCTCATTGGTGCAAATTAGCCACGCCCCTTCTTCTGATTGGCCGATACGTTATAGTCCAATATCTTTTGAATGGTTTGACATACAGAGACATGGGTGGTGTCAAATGACCAAGTATCGAGTCCCTGACCCTCATTGGTGCAAATTAGCCACGCCCCTTCTTCTGATTGGCTGATACGTTAAAGTCCAATATCTTTTGAATGGTTTGACATACAGAGACATGGGTGGTGTCAAATGACTAAGTATCGAGTCCCTGACCCTCATTTGTGCAAATTAGCCCCGCCCCTTCTTCTGATTGGCCGATACGTTATAGTCCAATATCTTTTGAATGGTTTGACATAGAGAGTCATGGGTGGTGTCAAATGACTAAGTATCGAGTCCTTGACCTTCATGGGTGCATCCCGCGATCATCCGGCAGTAGTCCGTGGCACTTCAAAATTTCCCGGGAATTTTGGTCTAGTTAGTGCCACGGCTGCGCCACGTGGCACGCCTCCTCCATTGAGATGCGCAAGCTCAATGGAGGAGGAGTGCCTCGTGCGCAGCACGAGGCACTCATACTATTGCTCAGGCTTATTATTATTAGTGCCACGGCTGCGCCACGTGGCACGCCTCCTCCATTGAGATGCGCAAGCTCAATGGAGGAGGAGTGCCTCGTGCGCAGCACGAGGCACTAATACTATTGCTCAGGCTTATTATTTATTCCATATTCTTCCGTATAAACTTCGGCGCGTAACTAGTCGCACAGCTTTGAGAAAACTCAAAAAGTAAAAACGTAGAAACGTGCGACTTAATCGGGAATCAATTGGTATGACTTTTATAAGCGATTGGCGTGCACGTTTTTGCGCAACGTGCACAAACGTGCGCTTTTTGCCCCATCCGGAACGCATTGCGTGAACTTTGGGGCCTCACCACTCGCATACCGTTACTCGAAAAATTCTGAACCGATTTAGAAAGTTGTAGGCCCTGAATTTAACTACAGTCCTGTGGATTTTCAGAACGATGGCACGAATAGTTTTTGCACGAAGTGCAAAAACATTTCCAAATTTCCAAACTAATGGGGAAGATTTTCCCATGCATTTCAATGGCGCCATTATAAGCGGATGGGAAAATGTTGAGAAAAAAAAGACAAAAATCACCTTTTTTCCGAGTCACGTATCTTTCTCATACTTGGACGTAGAAACGTCATTCAAACTTCAAAACGGAGGAAAACTTCTCTTCTCTCTCCAAACCCCGGACTGTTTTTTCCTAAAATGTACACTTTTCAAGATATGAGCCCTCAAGCGAGGACTGGAAATCACTTTTTTGTCAAATCTTCAGTGCGGTTCTAATTGATCAGAGTGCGAGAGACTTTCAAAAAATGAACATAATTTTTATTTGTAACTCGAGCTCACGGGCAAACCGTAAAAGCTAGAAAGATCATTTTTGGTCAGAATGTAGACATACATTTTGGTATTCTTAAAATGTGACTTTGACAGGCGTGGTGTGCACAAAATTTTAACGGGGGAGCCAAGAGTCACGCCAAATCCTGCCTCTGTCTCCATTAACTCTAATGTTAAATGAAGTTTTCTTCAAAAAAATCTCATTTTTGTTTTCGAATTGCCGTTACTAACACATTTTAAGGAATATCTGAATAAAATTAAGATTGTCAGAATCTTCCGGGTTCTGTCTCTCTCACGATGTCTTTGTTTTTCTGCTAGGAGCTACAGTTTGATTACAAGGTGAAGTTATTTGAGGCTTGTCAAATCCGAAGAACTAGCTGAGTCATTCCAATACAATATACACTACCATACTTCCGGGTCATGTGACCCAGAACTGGTCACATGACCCACTCAATGCAGACTTCATAATACTTTACCTTGGATAATGGAAGAATCTGAACCCTGACCTTTTGACCTTACATGATCCCCAGTCCTGCTGGGGACAGGTTCATGGGATATATATGTATATTATTATTATTATACATATAAATATTTACATTTGTATATTATATATACATATTAGCCCCGCCCCTTCTTCTGATTGGCCGATACGTTATAGTCCAATATCTTTTGAATGGTTTGACATAGAGACTCACGGGTGGTATCAAATGACTAAGTATCGAGCCCCTGACCCTCATTGGTGCAAATTAGCCACGCCCCTTCTTCTGATTGGCCGATACGTTATAGTCCAATATCTTTTGAATGGTTTGACATACAGAGACATGGGTGGTGTCAAATGACTAAGTATCGAGTCCCTGACCCTCATTGGTGCAAATTAGCCACGCCCCTTCTTCTGATTGGCCGATACGTTATAGTCCAATATCTTTTGAATGGTTTGACATACAGACACATGGGTGGTGTCAAATGACTAAGTATCGAGTCCCCGACCCTCATTGGTGCAAATTAGCCACGCCCCTTCTTCTGATTGGCCGATACGTTAAAGTCCAATATCTTTTGAATGGTTTGACATACAGAGACATGGGTGGTGTCAAATGACTAAGTATGGAGTCCCTGACCCTCATTGGTGCAAATTAGCCACGCCCCTTCTTCTGATTGGCCGATACGTTATAGTCCAATATCTTTTGAATGGTTTGACATACAGAGACATGGGTGGTGTCAAATGACCAAGTATCGAGTCCCTGACCCTCATTGGTGCAAATTAGCCACGCCCCTTCTTCTGATTGGCTGATACGTTAAAGTCCAATATCTTTTGAATGGTTTGACATACAGAGACATGGGTGGTGTCAAATGACTAAGTATCAAGTCCTTGACCTTCATGGGTGCATCCCGCGATCATCCGGCAGTAGTCCGTGGCACTTCAAAATTTCCCGGGAATTTTGGTCTAGTTAGTGCCACGGCTGCGCCACGTGGCACGCCTCCTCCATTGAGATGCGCAAGCTCAATGGAGGAGGAGTGCCTCGTGCGCAGCACGAGGCACTAATACTATTGCTCAGGCTTATTATTTATTATTATTTATTCCATATTCTTCCGTATAAACTTCGGCGCGTAACTAGTCGCACAGCTTTGAGAAAACTCAAAAAGTAAAAACGTAGAAACGTGCGACTTAATCGGGAATCAATTGGTATGACTTTTATAAGCGATTGGCGTGCACGTTTTTGCGCAACGTGCACAAACGTGCGCTTTTTGCCCCATCCGGAACGCATTGCGTGAACTTTGGGGCCTCACCACTCGCATACCGTTACTCGAAAAATTCTGAACCGATTTAGAAAGTTGTAGGCCCTGAATTTAACTACAGTCCTCTGGATTTTCAGAACGATGGCACGAATAGTTTTTGCACGAAGTGCAAAAACATTTCCAAATTTCCAAACTAATGGGGAACTGTTTTCCCATGCATTTCAATGGCGCCATTCAAAGCGGATAGGAAAATGTTGAGAAAAAAAAGACAAAATTCACCTTTTTTCCAAGTCACGTATCTTTCTCATACTTGCACGTAGAAACGTCATTCAAACTTCAAAACGGAGGAAAACTTCTCTTCTCTCTCTAAACCCCGGACTGTTTTTTCCTAAAATGTACACTTTTCAAGATATGAGCCTTCAAGCGAGGACTAAAAAACCCCCTTTTTCAAATCTAGAGTGGAGGTTTTAATTGATCAGAGTGAGCAGAACCCTGAAAAAATGACCATAATTTTTATTTGTAACTCGACCTCACGGCCGAACCGTAAAAGCTGGACAGATAATTTTTGGTCAGAATGTAGACATACATTTTGGTATTCTTAAAATGTGACTTTGACAGGCGTGGTGTGCACAAAATTTAAACGGGGAGACTAAGAGCCATGCCAATTCCTGTCTCTCTCTCCATTCACTGCAATGTTAAATAAAAATTTCTTCAAAAAAATCTCATTTTTGTTTTCGAATTGCCGTTACTAACACATTTTAAGGAATATCTGAATAAAATTAAGATTGTCAGAATCTTCCGGGTTCTGTCTCTCTCACGATGTCTTTGTTTTTCTGCTAGGAGCTACAGTTTGTTTACAAGGTGAAGTTATTTGAGGCTTGTCAAATCCGAAGAACTAGCTGAGTCATTCCAATACAATATACACTACCATACTTCCGGGTCATGTGACCCAGAACTAGTCACATGACCCACTCAATGCAGACTTCATAATACTTTACCTTGGATAATGGAGGAATCTGAACCCTGACCTTTTGACCTTACATGATCCCCAGTCCTGCTGGGGACAGGTTCATGGGATATATATGTATATTATTATTATTATACATATAAATATTTACATTTGTATATTATATATACATATTAGCCCCGCCCCTTCTTCTGATTGGCCGATACGTTATAGTCCAATATCTTTTGAATGGTTTGACATAGAGACTCACGGGTGGTATCAAATGACTAAGTATCGAGCCCCTGACCCTCATTGGTGCAAATTAGCCCCGCCCCTTCTTCTGATTGGCCGATACGTTATAGTCCAATATCTTTTGAATGGTTTGACATAGAGTGTCACGGGTGGTATCAAATGACTAAGTATCGAGCCCCTGACCCTCATTGGTGCAAATTAGCCCCGCCCCTTCTTCTGATTGGCTGATACGTTAAAGTCCAATATCTTTTGAATGGTTTGACATAAAGAGACATGGGTGGTGTCAAATGACTAAGTATCGAGCCCCTGACCCTCATTGGTGCAAATTAGCCCCGCCCCTTCTTCTGATTGGCCGATACGTTATAGTCCAATATCTTTTGAATGGTTTGACATAGAGTGTCACGGGTGGTATCAAATGACTAAGTATCGAGCCCCTGACCCTCATTGGTGCAAATTAGCCCCGCCCCTTCTTCTGATTGGCTGATACGTTAAAGTCCAATATCTTTTGAATGGTTTGACATACAGAGACATGGGTGGTGTCAAATGACTAAGTATCGAGTCCCTGACCCTCATTGGTGCAAATTAGCCACGCCCCTTCTTCTGATTGGCCGATACGTTATAGTCCAATATCTTTTGAATGGTTTGACATACAGAGACATGGGTGGTGTCAAATGACTAAGTATCGAGTCCCTGACCCTCATTGGTGCAAATTAGCCCCGCCCCTTCTTCTGATTGGCCGATACGTTATAGTCCAATATCTTTTGAATGGTTTGACATACAGAGACATGGGTGGTGTCAAATGACTAAGTATCGAGTCCCTGACCCTCATTGGTGCAAATTAGCCCCGCCCCTTCTTCTGATTGGCCGATACGTTAAAGTCCAATATCTTTTGAATGGTTTGACATACAGACACATGGGTGGTGTCAAATGACTAAGTATCGAGTCCCTGACCCTCATTGGTGCAAATTAGCCCCGCCCCTTCTTCTGATTGGCCGATACGTTATAGTCCAATATCTTTTGAATGGTTTGACATAGAGAGTCATGGGTGGTGTCAAATGACCAAGTATCGAGTCCTTGACCTTCATGGGTGCATCCCGCGATCATCCGGCAGTAGTCCGTGGCACTTCAAAATTTCCCGGGAATTTTGTCTAGTTTATTATTATTATTCCATATTCTTCCGTATAAACTTCGGCGCGTAACTAGTTGCGCAGCTTTGAGAAAACTCAAAAAGTAAAAACGTAGAAACGTGCGACTTAATCGGGAATCAATTGGTATGACTTTTATTAGCGATTGGCGTGCACGTTTTTGCGCAACGTGCACAAACGTGCGCTTTTTGCCCCATCCGGAACGCATTGTGTGAACTTTGGGGCCTCACCACTCGCATACCGTTACTCGAAAAATTCTGAACCGATTTAGAAAGTTGTAGGCCCTGAATTTAACTACAGTCCTCTGGATTTTCAGAACGATGGCACGAGTAGTTTTTGCACGAAGTGCAAAAACATTTCCAAATTTCCAAACTAATGGGGAAGATTTTCCCATGTATTTGTATGGGGCAGCATTTCACACTGTGGGTGTGAAATGTCCGGTGAAGGTTAAAAAAAAAAAAAAAATCACCTTTTTTCTGAGTCACCTATCTTTCTCATACTTGCACGTAGAAACGTCATTCAAACTTCAAAACGGAGGAAAACTTCTCTTCTCTCTCTAAACCCCGGACTGTTTTTTCCTAAAATGTACACTTTTCAAGATATGAGCCTTCAAGCGAGGACTAAAAAACCCCCTTTTTCAAATCTAGAGTGGAGGTTTTAATTGATCAGAGTGAGCAGAACCCTGAAAAAATGACCATAATTTTTATTTGTAACTCGACCTCACGGCCGAACCGTAAAAGCTGGACAGATAATTTTTGGTCAGAATGTAGACATACATTTTGGTATTCTTAAAATGTGACTTTGACATGCGTGGTGTGCACAAAATTTAAACGGGGAGACTAAGAGCCATGCCAATTCCTGTCTCCTTCTCCATTCACTGCAATGTTAAAAAAAAATTTCTTCAAAAAAATCTCATTTTTGTTTTCGAATTGCCGTTACTAACACATTTTAAGGAATATCTGAATAAAATTAAGATTGTCAGAATCTTCCGGGTTCTGTCTCTCTCACGATGTCTTTGTTTTTCTGCTAGGAGCTACAGTTTGATTACAAGGTGAAGTTATTTGAGGCTTGTCAAATCCGAAGAACTAGCTGAGTCATTCCAATACAATATACACTACCATACTTCCGGGTCATGTGACCCAGAACTAGTCACATGACCCACTCAATGCAGACTTCATAATACTTTACCTTGGCTAATGGAGGAATCTGAACCCTGACCTTACATGATCCCCAGTCCTGCTGGGGACAGGTTCATGGGATATATATGTATATTATTATTATTATACATATAAATATTTACATTTGTATATTATATATACATATTAGCCCCGCCCCTTCTTCTGATTGGCCGATACGTTATAGTCCAATATCTTTTGAATGGTTTGACATAGAGACTCACGGGTGGTATCAAATGACTAAGTATCGAGCCCCTGACCCTCATTGGTGCAAATTAGCCACGCCCCTTCTTCTGATTGGCCGATACGTTATAGTCCAATATCTTTTGAATGGTTTGACATACAGAGACATGGGTGGTGTCAAATGACTAAGTATCGAGCCCCTGACCCTCATTGGTGCAAATTAGCCACGCCCCTTCTTCTGATTGGCCGATACGTTATAGTCCAATATCTTTTGAATGGTTTGACATACAGAGACATGGGTGGTGTCAAATGACTAAGTATCGAGTCCCTGACCCTCATTGGTGCAAATTAGCCACGCCCCTTCTTCTGATTGGCCGATACGTTATAGTCCAATATCTTTTGAATGGTTTGACATACAGAGACATGGGTGGTGTCAAATGACTAAGTATCGAGTCCCCGACCCTCATTGGTGCAAATTAGCCACGCCCCTTCTTCTGATTGGCCGATACGTTAAAGTCCAATATCTTTTGAATGGTTTGACATACAGAGACATGGGTGGTGTCAAATGACTAAGTATGGAGTCCCTGACCCTCATTGGTGCAAATTAGCCACGCCCCTTCTTCTGATTGGCCGATACGTTATAGTCCAATATCTTTTGAATGGTTTGACATACAGAGACATGGGTGGTGTCAAATGACCAAGTATCGAGTCCCTGACCCTCATTGGTGCAAATTAGCCACGCCCCTTCTTCTGATTGGCTGATACGTTAAAGTCCAATATCTTTTGAATGGTTTGACATAGAGAGTCATGGGTCGTGTCAAATGACTAAGTATCGAGTCCTTGACCTTCATGGGTGCATCCCGCGATCATCCGGCAGTAGTCCGTGGCACTTCAAAATTTCCCGGGAATTTTGGTCTAGTTAGTGCCACGGCCCCCGGCCAGAGGCACGACTCCTCCAAAGCTATGCAATAGCAAGGAGGAGTAGGCCTCTGGCCGGAGGCCAGAGGCACTATTGTTATTCTGCGGGTTTATTATTATTCCTCTTCCGGACAACTTTCGGTTCGCTACTCCTCCTAGAGCTTTGAGAAAACGCAAAAAGTAAAAACGTAGAAACGTGCGCGTTAATCGGGAATCGTGTGCTATGACTTTTATAAGCAATTGGCGTGCACGTTTTTGCGCAACGTGCACAAACGTGCGCGCTAAATCCCATCCGGAATGCATTGGGAGAAGTTTGGGGCCTCACCACTCGCACACCGTTACTCGAAAAATTCTGAACCAAATTAGAAAGTTGTAGGGCCTGAATTTAACTACAGTCCTGTGGATTTTCAGAGCGATGGCACAAATAGTTTTTGCACGAAGTGCAAAAACATTTCCAAATTTCCCAAACTAATGGGGAGATCACGTCCCATGTATTCCTATGGCGCCATTCAAAGCGGATGGGAGAAAAAAGACGAAATTCACCTTTTTTCTCAGTCACGTATCTTTGTCATACTTGCACGTAGAAATGTCATTCAAACTTCAAAACGGAGGAAAACTTCTCTTCTCTCTCTGAACCTGGAACTGTTTTTTCCTAAAATGTACACTTTTCAAGATATGAGCGCTCAAGCGAGGACTGGAAATCACTTTTTTGTCAAATCTTCAGTGCGGTTCGAATTCATTAGAGTGGAGAGACTTTCGAAAAATGATCATAATTTTTATTTGTAACTTGAGCTCACGGGCAAACCGTAAAAGCTAGAAAGATAATTTTTGGTCAGAATGTAGACATAGATGTTGAGTTTCAAATAATGTGACTTTGACAGGCGTTGTGTGCACAAAATTGGAACGGCAAGGCCAACAGACACGCCAAATCCTGTCTCTCTCTCCATTGACTCCCATGTTAAATGAAGTTTTCTTCAAAAAAATCTCATTTTTGTTTTCGAATTGCCGTTACTAACACATTTTAAGTGATATCTGTATGAAAATAACATTTCCGGAATCTGCTGGGTTCTCCGTCGCTCACGATGTTTTCATTTTTCTGCTAAGAGCTACGGTTTGATGACAAAGTGGAGTGATTTGAGGTTTGTCACAACCGAAAATATAGCTGAGTCATTACCTCTGTATATATAGTAGTAGCTTCTGAAGTTTCTAGAAGCTTCTCTGTTCTGATGACTCATCCCCCCCCCCCCCCGCAGGCTTCTGGGTCATGTGACCCAGGACTGGTCACATGACTCAGTCAGTACAGACTTAATATAATATAACCTGGAAAATGGAGAAATCTGAACCCTGACCTTCATCATCCTCTACCTTCATCATCCTCTACCTTCATCATCCTCTACCTTCATCATCCTCTACCTTCATCATCATCCTCTACCTTCATCATCCTCCTCTACCTTCATCATCCTCTACCTTCATCATCCTCTACCTTCACCATCCTCCTCTACCTTCATCATCCTCTACCTTCACCATCCTCCTCTATCTTCATCATCCTCTACCTTCATCATCCATCCCTCCATCCATCCATCATGCCTCCATCATCCATCCATCCATCATCCATCAATCATCCATCCATCCATCCATCCATCATGCCTCCATCATCCATCCATCCATCATCCATCCATCCATCCATCCATCCATCCATCATCCATCCATCATCCATCCATCATCCATACATCCATCAATCATCCATCCATCCATCCATCCATCCATCATCCAACCATCCATCATCCATCCATCATCCATCCATCATCCATCCATCCATCATCCATCCATCATCCATCCATCCATCATCCATCAATCATCCATCCATCCATCCATCCATCCATCCATCATCCATCCATCATCCATCCATCATCCATCATCCATCCATCCATCATCCATCCATCATCCATCCATCCATCCATCCATCCATCATCCATCCATCATCCATCCATCATCCATCCATCATCCATCCCTCCATCCATCCATCATCCCTCCATCATCCATGCACCCATCATCCATCCATCATCCATCCATCATCCATCCATCCCTCCATCCATCCATCCATCCATCCATCAATCATCCATCCATCCATCCATCATCCATCCATCAATCATCCATCCATCCATCCATCCATCATCCATCCATCCATCATCCATCCATCCATCCATCCATCATCCATCCATCCATCATCCATCCATCCATCATCCATCCATCTATCATCCATCTATCATCCATCCATCCATCCATCCATCATCAATCCATCCATCATCCATCCATCCATCATCCATCCATCTATCATCCATCTATCATCCATCTATCATCCATCCATCCATCATCCATCCATCCATCATCCATCCATCATCCATCCATCATCCATCCATCATCCATCCATCATCCATCCCTCCATCCATCCATCATCCCTCCATCCATCATCCCTCCATCATCCATGCACCCATCATCCATCCATCATCCATCCATCATCCATCCATCCCTCCATCCATCCATCATCCATCCATCATCCATCCATCCATCCATCCATCATCCATCCATCAATCATCCATCCATCCATCCATCCATCATCCATCCATCCATCATCCATCCATCCATCCATCCATCATCCATCCATCCATCATCCATCCATCCATCATCCATCCATCCATCATCCATCCATCTATCATCCATCCATCATCCATCCATCATCCATCCATCATCCATCCATCATCCATCCATCCATCATCCATCCATCCATCATCCATCCATCATCCATCCATCCATCATCCATCAATCATCCATCCATCCATCCATCCATCCATCATCCATCCATCATCCATCCATCATCCATCCCTCCATCCATCATCCATCCATCATCCATCCCTCCATCATCCCTCCATCATCCATCCATCCATCATCCATCCATCATCCATCCATCCCTCCATCCATCCATCCATCATCCATCCATCCATCATCCATCGATCATCCATCGATCCATCCATCATCCATCCATCATCCATCCATCCATCCATCATCCATCCATCATCCATCCATCCATCCATCCATCATCCATCCATCCATCATCCATCCATCATCCATCCATCATCCATCCATCCATCATCCATCCATCATCCATCCATCCATCATCCATCCATCCATCCACAGTATATACAGCATAATACAGTATACACTTCCGGGTCATGTGACCCAGAACTGGTCACATGAACCAGGGAATGCACATTAGCCCCACCCCTTCTTCTGATTGGCTGATACGTTAAAGTCCAATATCTTTTGAATGGTTTGACATACAGAGACATGGGTGGTGTCAAATGACTAAGTATGGAGTCCCTGACCCTCATTGGTGCAAATTAGCCCCGCCCCTTCTTCTGATTGGCTGATACGTTAAAGTCCAATTTCTTTTGAATGGTTTGACATACAGAGGCATGGGTGGTGTCAAATGACTAAGTATGGAGTCCCTGACCCTCATTGGTGCTAATTAGCCCCGCCCCTTCTTCTGATTGGCTGATACGTTAAAGTCCAATATCTTTTGAATGGTTTGACATACAGAGACATGGGTGGTGTCAAATGACTAAGTATCGAGTCCCTGACCCTCATTGGTGCAAATTAGCCACGCCCCTTCTTCTGATTGGCTGATACGTTAAAGTCCAATATCTTTTGAACGGTTTGACATACAGAGACATGGGTGGTGTCAAATGACTAAGTATGGAGTCCCTGACCCTCATTGGTGCAAATTAGCCCCGCCCCTTCTTCTGATTGGCTGATACGTTAAAGTCCAATATCTTTTGAACGGTTTGACATACAGAGACATGGGTGGTGTCAAATGACTAAGTATCGAGTCCCTGACCCTCATTGGTGCAAATTAGCCACGCCCCTTCTTCTGATTGGCTGATACGTTAAAGTCCAATATCTTTTGAATGGTTTGACATACAGAGACATGGGTGGTGTCAAATGACTAAGTATGGAGTCCCTGACCCTCATTGGTACAAATTAGCCCCGCCCCTTCTTCTTATTGGTTGATACGTTAAAGTCCAATATCTTTTGAATGGTTTGACATAGAGAGTCATGGGTGGTGTCATTGGACTCGGTATTGAGTCCTTCACCTTTATTGCTTGTAAAATGTACACAAATTTGCAGCAGCCCGCCGTGGCACTCTCAAAATTTCTGCAAGAAATTGTCTAGTTATTATTATTATTCCATATTCTTCCGTATAAACTTCGGCGCGTAACTAGTTGCGCAGCTTTGAGAAAACTCAAAAAGTAAAAACGTAGAAACGTGCGACTTAATCGGGAATCAATTGGTATGACTTTTATTAGCGATTGGCGTGCACGTTTTTGCGCAACGTGCACAAACGTGCGCTTTTTGCCCCATCCGGAACGCATTGCGAGAAGTTTGGGGCCTCACCACTCGCACACCGTTACTCGAAAAATTCTGAACCGATTTAGAAAGTTGTAGGCCCTGAATTTAACTACAGTCCTGTGGATTTTCAGAACGATGGCACGAATAGTTTTTGCACGAAGTGCAAAAACATTTCCAAATTTCCAAACTAATGGGGAAGATTTTCCCATGTATTTGTATGGGGCAGCATTTCACACTGTGGGTGTGAAATGTCCGGTGAAGGTTAAAAAAAAAAAAAAAATCACCTTTTTTCCGAGTCACGTATCTTTCTCATACTTGCACGTAGAAACGTCATTCAAACTTCAAAACGGAGGAAAACTTCTCTTCTCTCTCCAAACCCCGGACTGTTTTTTCCTAAAATGTACACTTTTCAAGATATGAGCGCTCAAGCGAGGACTGGAAATCACTTTTTTGTCAAATCTTCAGTGCGGTTCTAATTGATCAGAGTGCGAGAGACTTTAAAAAAATTATCATAATTTTTATTTGTAACTCGACCTCACGGCCAAACCGTAAAAGGTAGACAGATCATTTTTGGTCAGAATATAGACATAGGTTTTGTGATTCATAAAATGTGACTTTGACAGGCGTGGTGTGCACAAAATTTGAACGGGGAGACTAACAGCCATGCCAAATCCTGTCTTTCTCTCCATTGACTCCCATAATAAATAACGTTTTCTTCAAAAAAATCTCATTTTTGTTTTCGAATTGCCGTTACTAACACATTTTAAGGAATATCTGAATAAAATTAAGATTGTCAGAATCTTCCGGGTTCTGTCTCTCTCACGATGTCTTTGTTTTTCTGCTAGGAGCTACAGTTTGATTACAAGGTGAAGTTATTTGAGGCTTGTCAAATCCGAAGAACTAGCTGAGTCATTCCAATACAATATACACTACCATACTTCCGGGTCATGTGACCCAGAACTAGTCACATGACCCACTCAATGCAGACTTCATAATACTTTACCTTGGATAATGGAGGAATCTGAACCCTGACCTTTTGACCTTACATGATCCCCAGTCCTGCTGGGGACAGGTTCATGGGATATATATGTATATTATTATTATTATACATATAAATATTTACATTTGTATATTATATATACATATTAGCCCCGCCCCTTCTTCTGATTGGCCGATACGTTATAGTCCAATATCTTTTGAATGGTTTGACATAGAGACTCACGGGTGGTATCAAATGACTAAGTATCGAGCCCCTGACACTCATTGGTGCAAATTAGCCCCGCCCCTTCTTCTGATTGGCTGATACGTTAAAGTCCAATATCTTTTGAATGGTTTGACATACAGAGACATGGGTGGTGTCAAATGACTAAGTATCGAGTCCCTGACCCTCATTGGTGCAAATTAGCCACGCCCCTTCTTCTGATTGGCCGATACGTTATAGTCCAATATCTTTTGAATGGTTTGACATACAGAGACATGGGTGGTGTCAAATGACTAAGTATCGAGTCCCTGACCCTCATTGGTGCAAATTAGCCACGCCCCTTCTTCTGATTGGCTGATACGTTAAAGTCCAATATCTTTTGAATGGTTTGACATACAGAGACATGGGTGGTGTCAAATGACTAAGTATCGAGTCCCTGACCCTCATTGGTGCAAATTAGCCCCGCCCCTTCTTCTGATTGGCTGATACGTTAAAGTCCAATATCTTTTGAATGGTTTGACATACAGAGACATGGGTGGTGTCAAATGACTAAGTATGGAGTCCCTCACCCTCATTGGTGCAAATTAGCCACGCCCCTTCTTCTGATTGGCCGATACGTTATAGTCCAATATCTTTTGAATGGTTTGACATACAGAGACATGGGTGGTGTCAAATGACCAAGTATCGAGTCCCTGACCCTCATTGGTGCAAATTAGCCACGCCCCTTCTTCTGATTGGCTGATACGTTAAAGTCCAATATCTTTTGAATGGTTTGACATACAGAGACATGGGTGGTGTCAAATGACTAAGTATCGAGTCCCTGACCCTCATTGGTGCAAATTAGCCACGCCCCTTCTTCTGATTGGCCGATACGTTATAGTCCAATATCTTTTGAATGGTTTGACATAGAGAGTCATGGGTGGTGTCAAATGACCAAGTATCGAGTCCTTGACCTTCATGGGTGCATCCCGCGATCATCCGGCAGTAGTCCGTGGCACTTCAAAATTTCCCGGGAATTTTGTCTAGTTTATTATTATTATTATTCCATATTCTTCCGTATAAACTTCGGCGCGTAACTAGTTGCGCAGCTTTGAGAAAACTCAAAAAGTAAAAACGTAGAAACGTGCGACTTAATCGGGAATCAATTGGTATGACTTTTATTAGCGATTGGCGTGCACGTTTTTGCGCAACGTGCACAAACGTGCGCTTTTTGCCCCATCCGGAACGCATTGCGAGAAGTTTGGGGCCTCACCACTCGCACACCGTTACTCGAAAAATTCTGAACCGATTTAGAAAGTTGTAGGCCCTGAATTTAACTACAGTCCTGTGGATTTTCAGAACGATGGCACGAATAGTTTTTGCACGAAGTGCAAAAACATTTCCAAATTTCCAAACTAATGGGGAAGATTTTCCCATGTATTTGTATGGGGCAGCATTTCACACTGTGGGTGTGAAATGTCCGGTGAAGGTTAAAAAAAAAAAAAAATCACCTTTTTTCCGAGTCACGTATCTTTCTCATACTTGCACGTAGAAACGTCATTCAAACTTCAAAACGGAGGAAAACTTCTCTTCTCTCTCCAAACCCCGGACTGTTTTTTCCTAAAATGTACACTTTTCAAGATATGAGCGCTCAAGCGAGGACTGGAAATCACTTTTTTGTCAAATCTTCAGTGCGGTTCTAATTGATCAGAGTGCGAGAGACTTTGAAAAAATGACCATAATTTTTATTTGTAACTCGAGCTCACGGCCGAACCGTAAAAGCTAGAAAGATAATCTTTGGTCAGAATGTAGACATGGATGTTGAGATTCAAATAATATGACTTTGACAGGCGTGGTGTGCACAAAATTTGAACCGGGGAGCCAAGAGTCACGCCAAATCCTGCCTCTGTCTCCATTGACTCCCATGATAACGTTTTCTTCAAAAAAATCTCATTTTTGTTTTCGAATTGCCGTTACTAACACATTTTAAGGAATATCTGAATAAAATTAAGATTGTCAGAATCTTCCGGGTTCTGTCTCTCTCACGATGTCTTTGTTTTTCTGCTAGGAGCTACAGTTTGATTACAAGGTGAAGTTATTTGAGGCTTGTCAAATCCGAAGAACTAGCTGAGTCATTCCAATACAATATACACTACCATACTTCCGGGTCATGTGACCCAGAACTAGTCACATGACCCACTCAATGCAGACTTCATAATACTTTACCTTGGATAATGGAGGAATCTGAACCCTGACCTTTTGACCTTACATGATCCCCAGTCCTGCTGGGGACAGGTTCATGGGATATATATGTATATTATTATTATTATTATACATATAAATATTTACATTTGTATATTATATATACATATTAGCCCCGCCCCTTCTTCTGATTGGCCGATACGTTATAGTCCAATATCTTTTGAATGGTTTGACATAGAGACTCACGGGTGGTATCAAATGACTAAGTATCGAGCCCCTGACCCTCATTGGTGCAAATTAGCCCCGCCCCTTCTTCTGATTGGCTGATACGTTAAAGTCCAATATCTTTTGAATGGTTTGACATACAGAGACATGGGTGGTGTCAAATGACTAAGTATCGAGTCCCTGACCCTCATTGGTGCAAATTAGCCACGCCCCTTCTTCTGATTGGCTGATACATTAAAGTACAATATCTTTTGAATGGTTTGACATACAGAGACATGGTGGTGTCAAATGACTAAGTATGGAGTCCCTGACCCTCATTGGTGCAAATTAGCCACGCCCCTTCTTCTGATTGGCTGATACGTTAAAGTCCAATATATTTTGAATGGTTTGACATACAGAGACATGGGTGGTGTCAAATGACTAAGTATCGAGTCCCTGACCCTCATTGGTGCAAATTAGCCCCGCCCCTTCTTCTGATTGGCTGATACGTTAAAGTCCAATATCTTTTGAATGGTTTGACATACAGAGACATGGGTGGTGTCAAATGACTAAGTATGGAGTCCCTGACCCTCATTGGTGCAAATTAGCCCCGCCCCTTCTTCTGATTGGCCGATACGTTAAAGTCCAATATCTTTTGAATGGTTTGACATACAGAGACATGGGTGGTGTCAAATGACTAAGTATCGAGTCCCTGACCCTCATTGGTGCAAATTAGCCACGCCCCTTCTTCTGATTGGCCGATACGTTATAGTCCAATATCTTTTGAATGGTTTAACATACAGAGACATGGGTGGTGTCAAATGACTAAGTATCGAGTCCCTGACCCTCATTGGTGCAAATTAGCCACGCCCCTTCTTCTGATTGGCTGATACGTTAAAGTCCAATATCTTTTGAATGGTTTGACATACAGAGACATGGGTGGTGTCAAATGACAAAGTATCGAGTCCTTGACCTTCATGGGTGCATCCCGCGATCATCCGGCAGTAGTCCGTGGCACTTCAAAATTTCCCGGGAATTTTGTCTAGTTAGTGCCACGGCTGCGCCACGTGGCACGCCTCCTCCATTGAGATGCGCAAGCTCAATGGAGGAGGAGTGCCTCGTGCGCAGCACGAGGCACTCATACTATTGCTCAGGCTTATTATTATTAGTGCCACGGCTGCGCCACGTGGCACTCCTCCTCCATTGAGCTGCGCAATGGAGGAGGAGTGCCTCGTGCGCAGCACGAGGCACTAATACTATTGCTCAGGCTTATTATTTATTATTATTTATTCCATATTCTTCCGTATAAACTTTGGCGCGTAACTAGTCGCACAGCTTTGAGAAAACTCAAAAAGTAAAAACGTAGAAACGTGCGACTTAATCGGGAATCAATTGGTATGACTTTTATAAGCGATTGGCGTGCACGTTTTTGCGCAACGTGCACAAACGTGCGCTTTTTGCCCCATCCGGAACGCATTGCGTGAACTTTGGGGCCTCACCACTCGCATACCGTTACTCGAAAAATTCTGAACCGATTTAGAAAGTTGTAGGCCCTGAATTTAACTACAGTCCTCTGGATTTTCAGAACGATGGCACGAATAGTTTTTGCACGAAGTGCAAAAACATTTCCAAATTTCCAAACTAATGGGGAACGGTTTTCCCATGCATTTCAATGGCGCCATTCAAAGCGGATGGGAAAATGTTGAGAAAAAAAAGACAAAATTCACCTTTTTTCCGAGTCACGTATCTTTCTCATACTTGGACGTAGAAACGTCATTCAAACTTCAAAACGGAGGAAAACTTCTCTTCTCTCTCCAAACCCCGGACTGTTTTTTCCTAAAATGTACACTTTTCAAGATATGAGCCTTCAAGCGAGGACTAAAAAACCCCCTTTTTCAAATCTAGAGTGGAGGTTTTAATTGATCAGAGTGAGCAGAACCCTGAAAAAATGACCATAATTTTTATTTGTAACTCGACCTCACGGCCGAACCGTAAAAGCTGGACAGATAATTTTTGGTCAGAATGTAGACATACATTTTGGTATTCTTAAAATGTGACTTTGACAGGCGTGGTGTGCACAAAATTTAAACGGGGAGACTAAGAGCCATGCCAATTCCTGTCTCTCTCTTCATTCACTGCAATGTTAAAAAAAAATTTCTTCAAAAAAATCTCATTTTTGTTTTCGAATTGCCGTTACTAACACATTTTAAGGAATATCTGAATAAAATTAAGATTGTCAGAATCTTCCGGGTTCTGTCTCTCTCACGATGTCTTTGTTTTTCTGCTAGGAGCTACAGTTTGATTACAAGGTGAAGTTATTTGAGGCTTGTCAAATCCGAAGAACTAGCTGAGTCATTCCAATACAATATACACTACCATACTTCCGGGTCATGTGACCCAGAACTAGTCACATGACCCACTCAATGCAGACTTCATAATACTTTACCTTGGATAATGGAGGAATCTGAACCCTGACCTTTTGACCTTACATGATCCCCAGTCCTGCTGGGGACAGGTTCATGGGATATATATGTATATTATTATTATTATACATATAAATATTTACATTTGTATATTATATATACATATTAGCCCCGCCCCTTCTTCTGATTGGCCGATACGTTATAGTCCAATATCTTTTGAATGGTTTGACATAGAGACTCACGGGTGGTATCAAATGACTAAGTATCGAGCCCCTGACCCTCATTGGTGCAAATTAGCCCCGCCCCTTCTTCTGATTGGCTGATACGTTAAAGTCCAATATCTTTTGAATGGTTTGACATACAGAGACATGGGTGGTGTCAAATGACTAAGTATCGAGTCCCTGACCCTCATTGGTGCAAATTAGCCACGCCCCTTCTTCTGATTGGCCGATACGTTATAGTCCAATATCTTTTGAATGGTTTGACATACAGAGACATGGGTGGTGTCAAATGACTAAGTATCGAGTCCCTGACCCTCATTGGTGCAAATTAGCCACGCCCCTTCTTCTGATTGGCTGATACGTTAAAGTCCAATATCTTTTGAATGGTTTGACATACAGAGACATGGGTGGTGTCAAATGACTAAGTATCGAGTCCCTGACCCTCATTGGTGCAAATTAGCCCCGCCCCTTCTTCTGATTGGCTGATACGTTAAAGTCCAATATCTTTTGAATGGTTTGACATACAGAGACATGGGTGGTGTCAAATGACTAAGTATCGAGTCCCTGACCCTCATTGGTGCAAATTAGCCACGCCCCTTCTTCTGATTGGCCGATACGTTATAGTCCAATATCTTTTGAATGGTTTAACATACAGAGACATGGGTGGTGTCAAATGACTAAGTATCGAGTCCCTGACCCTCATTGGTGCAAATTAGCCACGCCCCTTCTTCTGATTGGCCGATACGTTAAAGTCCAATATCTTTTGAATGGTTTGACATACAGAGACATGGGTGGTGTCAAATGACTAAGTATCGAGTCCCTGACCCTCATTGGTGCAAATTAGCCACGCCCCTTCTTCTGATTGGCCGATACGTTATAGTCCAATATCTTTTGAATGGTTTGACATAGAGAGTCATGGGTGGTGTCAAATGACTAAGTATCGAGTCCCTGACCCTCATTGGTGCAAATTAGCCCCGCCCCTTCTTCTGATTGGCTGATACGTTAAAGTCCAATATCTTTTGAATGGTTTGACATACAGAGACATGGGTGGTGTCAAATGACTAAGTATCGAGTCCCTGACCCTCATTGGTGCAAATTAGCCACGCCCCTTCTTCTGATTGGCCGATACGTTATAGTCCAATATCTTTTGAATGGTTTAACATACAGAGACATGGGTGGTGTCAAATGACTAAGTATCGAGTCCCTGACCCTCATTGGTGCAAATTAGCCACGCCCCTTCTTCTGATTGGCTGATACGTTAAAGTCCAATATCTTTTGAATGGTTTGACATACAGAGACATGGGTGGTGTCAAATGACTAAGTATCGAGTCCCTGACCCTCATTGGTGCAAATTAGCCACGCCCCTTCTTCTGATTGGCCGATACGTTATAGTCCAATATCTTTTGAATGGTTTGACATAGAGAGTCATGGGTGGTGTCAAATGACAAAGTATCGAGTCCTTGACCTTCATGGGTGCATCCCGCGATCATCCGGCAGTAGTCCGTGGCACTTCAAAATTTCCCGGGAATTTTGGTCTAGTTTATTATTATTATTCCATATTCTTCCGTATAAACTTCGGCGCGTAACTAGTTGCGCAGCTTTGAGAAAACTCAAAAAGTAAAAACGTAGAAACGTGCGACTTAATCGGGAATCAATTGGTATGACTTTTATTAGCGATTGGCGTGCACGTTTTTGCGCAACGTGCACAAACGTGCGCTTTTTGCCCCATCCGGAACGCATTGCGAGAAGTTTGGGGCCTCACCACTCGCACACCGTTACTCGAAAAATTCTGAACCGATTTAGAAAGTTGTAGGCCCTGAATTTAACTACAGTCCTGTGGATTTTCAGAACGATGGCACGAATAGTTTTTGCACGAAGTGCAAAAACATTTCCAAATTTCCAAACTAATGGGGAAGATTTTCCCATGTATTTGTATGGGGCAGCATTTCACACTGTGGGTGTGAAATGTCCGGTGAAGGTTAAAAAAAAAAAAAAATCACCTTTTTTCCGAGTCACGTATCTTTCTCATACTTGCACGTAGAAACGTCATTCAAACTTCAAAACGGAGGAAAACTTCTCTTCTCTCTCCAAACCCCGGACTGTTTTTTCCTAAAATGTACACTTTTCAAGATATGAGCGCTCAAGCGAGGACTGGAAATCACTTTTTTGTCAAATCTTCAGTGCGGTTCTAATTGATCAGAGTGCGAGAGACTTTGAAAAAATGACCATAATTTTTATTTGTAACTCGAGCTCACGGCCGAACCGTAAAAGCTAGAAAGATAATCTTTGGTCAGAATGTAGACATAGATGTTGAGATTCAAATAATATGACTTTGACAGGCGTGGTGTGCACAAAATTTGAACGGGGGAGCCAAGAGTCACGCCAAATCCTGCCTCTGTCTCCATTGACTCCCATGTTAAATAACGTTTTCTTCAAAAAAATCTCATTTTTGTTTTCGAATTGCCGTTACTAACACATTTTAAGGAATATCTGAATAAAATTAAGATTGTCAGAATCTTCCGGGTTCTGTCTCTCTCACGATGTCTTTGTTTTTCTGCTAGGAGCTACAGTTTGATTACAAGGTGAAGTTATTTGAGGCTTGTCAAATCCGAAGAACTAGCTGAGTCATTCCAATACAATATACACTACCATACTTCCGGGTCATGTGACCCAGAACTAGTCACATGACCCACTCAATGCAGACTTCATAATACTTTACCTTGGATAATGGAGGAATCTGAACCCTGACCTTTTGACCTTACATGATCCCCAGTCCTGCTGGGGACAGGTTCATGGGATATATATGTATATTATTATTATTATACATATAAATATTTACATTTGTATATTATATATACATATTAGCCCCGCCCCTTCTTCTGATTGGCCGATACGTTATAGTCCAATATCTTTTGAATGGTTTGACATAGAGACTCACGGGTGGTATCAAATGACTAAGTATCGAGCCCCTGACCCTCATTGGTGCAAATTAGCCCCGCCCCTTCTTCTGATTGGCTGATACGTTAAAGTCCAATATCTTTTGAATGGTTTGACATACAGAGACATGGGTGGTGTCAAATGACTAAATATCGAGTCCCTGACCCTCATTGGTGCAAATTAGCCACGCCCCTTCTTCTGATTGGCTGATACATTAAAGTACAATATCTTTTGAATGGTTTGACATACAGAGACATGGGTGGTGTCAAATGACTAAGTATGGAGTCCCTGACCCTCATTGGTGCAAATTAGCCACGCCCCTTCTTCTGATTGGCTGATACGTTAAAGTCCAATATCTTTTGAATGGTTTGACATACAGAGACATGGGTGGTGTCAAATGACTAAGTATCGAGTCCCTGACCCTCATTGGTGCAAATTAGCCCCGCCCCTTCTTCTGATTGGCTGATACGTTAAAGTCCAATATCTTTTGAATGGTTTGACATACAGAGACATGGGTGGTGTCAAATGACTAAGTATGGAGTCCCTGACCCTCATTGGTGCAAATTAGCCACGCCCCTTCTTCTGATTGGCCGATACGTTATAGTCCAATATCTTTTGAATGGTTTGACATACAGAGACATGGGTGGTGTCAAATGACCAAGTATCGAGTCCCTGACCCTCATTGGTGCAAATTAGCCACGCCCCTTCTTCTGATTGGCTGATACGTTAAAGTCCAATATCTTTTGAATGGTTTGACATACAGAGACATGGGTGGTGTCAAATGACTAAGTATCGAGTCCCTGACCCTCATTGGTGCAAATTAGCCCCGCCCCTTCTTCTGATTGGCCGATACGTTAAAGTCCAATATCTTTTGAATGGTTTGACATACAGAGACATGGGTGGTGTCAAATGACTAAGTATCGAGTCCCTGACCCTCATTGGTGCAAATTAGCCACGCCCCTTCTTCTGATTGGCCGATACGTTATAGTCCAATATCTTTTGAATGGTTTAACATACAGAGACATGGGTGGTGTCAAATGACTAAGTATCGAGTCCCTGACCCTCATTGGTGCAAATTAGCCACGCCCCTTCTTCTGATTGGCTGATACGTTAAAGTCCAATATCTTTTGAATGGTTTGACATACAGAGACATGGGTGGTGTCAAATGACAAAGTATCGAGTCCTTGACCTTCATGGGTGCATCCCGCGATCATCCGGCAGTAGTCCGTGGCACTTCAAAATTTCCCGGGAATTTTGTCTAGTTATTATTATTATTCCATATTCTTCCGTATAAACTTCGGCGCGTAACTAGTTGCGCAGCTTTGAGAAAACTCAAAAAGTAAAAACGTAGAAACGTGCGACTTAATCGGGAATCAATTGGTATGACTTTTATTAGCGATTGGCGTGCACGTTTTTGCGCAACGTGCACAAACGTGCGCTTTTTGCCCCATCCGGAACGCATTGCGAGAAGTTTGGGGCCTCACCACTCGCACACCGTTACTCGAAAAATTCTGAACCGATTTAGAAAGTTGTAGGCCCTGAATTTAACTACAGTCCTGTGGATTTTCAGAACGATGGCACGAATAGTTTTTGCACGAAGTGCAAAAACATTTCCAAATTTCCAAACTAATGGGGAAGATTTTCCCATGTATTTGTATGGGGCAGCATTTCACACTGTGGGTGTGAAATGTCCGGTGAAGGTTAAAAAAAAAAAAAAATCACCTTTTTTCCGAGTCACGTATCTTTCTCATACTTGCACGTAGAAACGTCATTCAAACTTCAAAACGGAGGAAAACTTCTCTTCTCTCTCCAAACCCCGGACTGTTTTTTCCTAAAATGTACACTTTTCAAGATATGAGCGCTCAAGCGAGGACTGGAAATCACTTTTTTGTCAAATCTTCAGTGCGGTTCTAATTGATCAGAGTGCGAGAGACTTTGAAAAAATGACCATAATTTTTATTTGTAACTCGAGCTCACGGCCGAACCGTAAAAGCTAGAAAGATAATCTTTGGTCATAATGTAGACATAGATGTTGAGATTCAAATAATATGACTTTGACAGGCGTGGTGTGCACAAAATTTGAACGGGGGAGCCAAGAGTCACGCCAAATCCTGCCTCTGTCTCCATTGACTCCCATGTTAAATAACGTTTTCTTAAAAAAAATCTCATTTTTGTTTTCGAATTGCCGTTACTAACACATTTTAAGGAATATCTGAATAAAATTAAGATTGTCAGAATCTTCCGGGTTCTGTCTCTCTCACGATGTCTTTGTTTTTCTGCTAGGAGCTACAGTTTGATTACAAGGTGAAGTTATTTGAGGCTTGTCAAATCCGAAGAACTAGCTGAGTCATTCCAATACAATATACACTACCATACTTCCGGGTCATGTGACCCAGAACTAGTCACATGACCCACTCAATGCAGACTTCATAATACTTTACCTTGGATAATGGAGGAATCTGAACCCTGACCTTTTGACCTTACATGATCCCCAGTCCTGCTGGGGACAGGTTCATGGGATATATATGTATATTATTATTATTATTATACATATAAATATTTACATTTGTATATTATATATACATATTAGCCCCGCCCCTTCTTCTGATTGGCCGATACGTTATAGTCCAATATCTTTTGAATGGTTTGACATAGAGACTCACGGGTGGTATCAAATGACTAAGTATCGAGCCCCTGACCCTCATTGGTGCAAATTAGCCCCGCCCCTTCTTCTGATTGGCTGATACGTTAAAGTCCAATATCTTTTGAATGGTTTGACATACAGAGACATGGGTGGTGTCAAATGACTAAGTATCGAGTCCCTGACCCTCATTGGTGCAAATTAGCCACGCCCCTTCTTCTGATTGGCTGATACATTAAAGTACAATATCTTTTGAATGGTTTGACATACAGAGACATGGGTGGTGTCAAATGACTAAGTATGGAGTCCCTGACCCTCATTGGTGCAAATTAGCCACGCCCCTTCTTCTGATTGGCTGATACGTTAAAGTCCAATATCTTTTGAATGGTTTGACATACAGAGACATGGGTGGTGTCAAATGACTAAGTATCGAGTCCCTGACCCTCATTGGTGCAAATTAGCCCCGCCCCTTCTTCTGATTGGCTGATACGTTAAAGTCCAATATCTTTTGAATGGTTTGACATACAGAGACATGGGTGGTGTCAAATGACTAAGTATCAAGTCCCTGACCCTCATTGGTGCAAATTAGCCCCGCCCCTTCTTCTGATTGGCCGATACGTTAAAGTCCAATATCTTTTGAATGGTTTGACATACAGAGACATGGGTGGTGTCAAATGACTAAGTATCGAGTCCCTGACCCTCATTGGTGCAAATTAGCCACGCCCCTTCTTCTGATTGGCCGATACGTTATAGTCCAATATCTTTTGAATGGTTTAACATACAGAGACATGGGTGGTGTCAAATGACTAAGTATCGAGTCCCTGACCCTCATTGGTGCAAATTAGCCACGCCCCTTCTTCTGATTGGCTGATACGTTAAAGTCCAATATCTTTTGAATGGTTTGACATACAGAGACATGGGTGGTGTCAAATGACAAAGTATCGAGTCCTTGACCTTCATGGGTGCATCCCGCGATCATCCGGCAGTAGTCCGTGGCACTTCAAAATTTCCCGGGAATTTTGTCTAGTTAGTGCCACGGCTGCGCCACGTGGCACGCCTCCTCCATTGAGATGCGCAAGCTCAATGGAGGAGGAGTGCCTCGTGCGCAGCACGAGGCACTAATACTATTGCTCAGGCTTATTATTTATTATTATTCCATATTCTTCCGTATAAACTTCGGCGCGTAACTAGTTGCGCAGCTTTGAGAAAACTCAAAAAGTAAAAACGTAGAAACGTGCGCCTTAATCGGGAATCGATTGGTATGACTTTTATTAGCGATTGGCGTGCACGTTTTTGCGCAACGTGCACAAACGTGCACTTTTTGCCCCATCCGGAACGCATTGCGTCAACTTTGGGGCCTCACCACTCGCACACCGTTACTCGAAAAATTATGAACCGATTTAGAAAGTTGTAGGCCCTGAATTTAACTACAGTCCTGTGGATTTTCAGAACGATGGCACGAATAGTTTTTGCACGAAGTGCAAAAACATTTCCAAATTTCCAAACTAATGGGGACCATGTATTTGTATGGGGCAGCATTTCACACTGTGTGTGGGATGAGGTTAAAAAAAAAAAAATCACCTTTTTTCTGAGTCACCTATCTTTCTCATACTTGCACGTAGAAACGTCATTCAAACTTCAAAACGGAGGAAAACTTCTCTTCTCTCTCTAAACCCCAGACTGTTTTTTCCTAAAATGTACACTTTTCAAGATATGAGCCCTCAAGCGAGGACTGGAAATCACTTTTTTGTCAAATCTTCAGTGCGGTTCTAATTGATCAGAGTGCGAGAGACTTTGAAAAAATGACCATAATTTTTATTTGTAACTTGAGCTCACGGCCGAACCGTAAAAGCTAGAAAGATAATCTTTGGTCAGAATGTAGACATAGATGTTGAGATTCAAATAATGTGACTTTGACAGGCGTGGTGTGCACAAAATTTGAACGGGGGAGCCAAGAGTCACGCCAAATCCTGCCTCTGTCTCCATTGACTCTAATGTTAAAATAAGTTTTCTTCAAAAAAATCTCATTTTTGTTTTCGAATTGCCGTTACTAACACATTTTAAGGAATATCTGAATAAAATTAAGATTGTCAGAATCTTCCGGGTTCTGTCTCTCTCACGATGTCTTTGTTTTTCTGCTAGGAGCTACAGTTTGATTACAAGGTGAAGTTATTTGAGGCTTGTCAAATCCGAAGAACTAGCTGAGTCATTCCAATACAATATACACTACCATACTTCCGGGTCATGTGACCCAGAACTAGTCACATGACCCACTCAATGCAGACTTCATAATACTTTACCTTGGATAATGGAGGAATCTGAACCCTGACCTTTTGACCTTACATGATCCCCAGTCCTGCTGGGGACAGGTTCATGGGATATATATGTATATTATTATTATTATACATATAAATATTTACATTTGTATATTATATATACATATTAGCCCCGCCCCTTCTTGTGATTGGCCGATACGTTATAGTCCAATATCTTTTGAATGGTTTGACATAGAGACTCACGGGTGGTATCAAATGACTAAGTATCGAGCCCCTGACACTCATTGGTGCAAATTAGCCCCGCCCCTTCTTCTGATTGGCTGATACGTTAAAGTCCAATATCTTTTGAATGGTTTGACATACAGAGACATGGGTGGTGTCAAATGACTAAGTATCGAGTCCCTGACCCTCATTGGTGCAAATTAGCCACGCCCCTTCTTCTGATTGGCTGATACGTTAAAGTCCAATATCTTTTGAGTGGTTTGACATACAGAGACATGGGTGGTGTCAAATGACTAAGTATCGAGTCCCTGACCCTCATTGGTGCAAATTAGCCCCGCCCCTTCTTCTGATTGGCTGATACGTTAAAGTCCAATATCTTTTGAATGGTTTGACATACAGAGACATGGGTGGTGTCAAATGACTAAGTATGGAGTCCCTCACCCTCATTGGTGCAAATTAGCCACGCCCCTTCTTCTGATTGGCCGATACGTTATAGTCCAATATCTTTTGAATGGTTTGACATACAGAGACATGGGTGGTGTCAAATGACCAAGTATCGAGTCCCTGACCCTCATTGGTGCAAATTAGCCCCGCCCCTTCTTCTGATTGGCCGATACGTTAAAGTCCAATATCTTTTGAATGGTTTGACATACAGACACATGGGTGGTGTCAAATGACTAAGTATCGAGTCCCTGACCCTCATTGGTGCAAATTAGCCACGCCCCTTCTTCTGATTGGCCGATACGTTATAGTCCAATATCTTTTGAATGGTTTGACATAGAGAGTCATGGGTGGTGTCAAATGACAAAGTATCGAGTCCTTGACCTTCATGGGTGCATCCCGCGATCATCCGGCAGTAGTCCGTGGCACTTCAAAATTTCCCGGGAATTTTGTCTAGTTATTATTATTATTCCATATTCTTCCGTATAAACTTCGGCGCGTAACTAGTTGCGCAGCTTTGAGAAAACTCAAAAAGTAAAAACGTAGAAACGTGCGACTTAATCGGGAATCAATTGGTATGACTTTTATAAGCGATTGGCGTGCACGTTTTTGCGCAACGTGCACAAACGTGCGCTTTTTGCCCCATCCGGAACGCATTGCGTGAACTTTGGGGCCTCACCACTCGCATACCGATACTCGAAAAATTCTGAACCGATTTAGAAAGTTGTAGGCCCTGAATTTAACTACAGTCCTCTGGATTTTCAGAACGATGGCACGAATAGTTTTTGCACGAAGTGCAAAAACATTTCCAAATTTCCAAACTAATGGGGAACTGTTTTCCCATGCATTTCAATGGCGCCATTCAAAGCGGATGGGAAAATGTTGAGAAAAAAAAGACAAAATTCACCTTTTTTCCGAGTCACGTATCTTTCTCATACTTGGACGTAGAAACGTCATTCAAACTTCAAAACGGAGGAAAACTTCTCTTCTCTCTCCAAACCCCGGACTGTTTTTTCCTAAAATGTACACTTTTCAAGATATGAGCCCTCAAGCGAGGACTGGAAATCACTTTTTTGTCAAATCTTCAGTGCGGTTCTAATTGATCAGAGTGCGAGAGACTTTCAAAAAATGAACATAATTTTTATTTGTAACTCGAGCTCACGGGCAAACCGTAAAAGCTAGAAAGATCATTTTTGGTCAGAATGTAGACATACATTTTGGTATTCTTAAAATGTGACTTTGACAGGCGTGGTGTGCACAAAATTTTAACGGGGGAGCCAAGAGTCACGCCAAATCCTGCCTCTGTCTCCATTGACTCTAATGTTAAATGAAGTTTTCTTCAAAAAAATCTCATTTTTGTTTTCGAATTGCCGTTACTAACACATTTTAAGGAATATCTGAATAAAATTAAGATTGTCAGAATCTTCCGGGTTCTGTCTCTCTCACGATGTCTTTGTTTTTCTGCTAGGAGCTACAGTTTGATTACAAGGTGAAGTTATTTGAGGCTTGTCAAATCCGAAGAACTAGCTGAGTCATTCCAATACAATATACACTACCATACTTCCGGGTCATGTGACCCAGAACTGGTCACATGACCCACTCAATGCAGACTTCATAATACTTTACCTTGGATAATGGAGGAATCTGAACCCTGACCTTTTGACCTTACATGATCCCCAGTCCTGCTGGGGACAGGTTCATGGGATATATATGTATATTATTATTATTATACATATAAATATTTACATTTGTATATTATATATACATATTAGCCCCGCCCCTTCTTCTGATTGGCCGATACGTTATAGTCCAATATCTTTTGAATGGTTTGACATAGAGACTCACGGGTGGTATCAAATGACTAAGTATCGAGCCCCTGACCCTCATTGGTGCAAATTAGCCCCGCCCCTTCTTCTGATTGGCCGATACGTTATAGTCCAATATCTTTTGAATGGTTTGACATAGAGACTCACGGGTGGTATCAAATGACTAAGTATCGAGCCCCTGACCCTCATTGGTGCAAATTAGCCACGCCCCTTCTTCTGATTGGCCGATACGTTATAGTCCAATATCTTTTGAATGGTTTGACATACAGAGACATGGGTGGTGTCAAATGACTAAGTATCGAGTCCCTGACCCTCATTGGTGCAAATTAGCCACGCCCCTTCTTCTGATTGGCCGATACGTTATAGTCCAATATCTTTTGAATGGTTTGACATACAGAGACATGGGTGGTGTCAAATGACTAAGTATCGAGTCCCCGACCCTCATTGGTGCAAATTAGCCACGCCCCTTCTTCTGATTGGCCGATACGTTAAAGTCCAATATCTTTTGAATGGTTTGACATACAGAGACATGGGTGGTGTCAAATGACTAAGTATGGAGTCCCTGACCCTCATTGGTGCAAATTAGCCACGCCCCTTCTTCTGATTGGCCGATACGTTATAGTCCAATATCTTTTGAATGGTTTGACATACAGAGACATGGGTGGTGTCAAATGACCAAGTATCGAGTCCCTGACCCTCATTGGTGCAAATTAGCCACGCCCCTTCTTCTGATTGGCTGATACGTTAAAGTCCAATATCTTTTGAATGGTTTGACATACAGAGACATGGGTGGTGTCAAATGACTAAGTATCAAGTCCTTGACCTTCATGGGTGCATCCCGCGATCATCCGGCAGTAGTCCGTGGCACTTCAAAATTTCCCGGGAATTTTGGTCTAGTTTATTATTATTATTTATTCCATATTCTTCCGTATAAACTTCGGCGCGTAACTAGTTGCGCAGCTTTGAGAAAACTCAAAAAGTAAAAACGTAGAAACGTGCGACTTAATCGGGACTTCATGGGAATGACTTTTATTAGCGATTGGCGTGCACGTTTTTGCGCAACGTGCACAAACGTGCGCTTTTTGCCCCATCGTGAACGCATTGCGTGAACTTTGGGGCCTCAACACTCGCACACCGTTACTCGAAAAATTATGAACCGATTTAGAAAGTTGTAGGCCCTGAATTTAACTACAGTCCTGTGGATTTTCAGAACGATGGCACGAATAGTTTTTGCACGAAGTGCAAAAACATTTCCAAATTTCCAAACTAATGGGGAAGATTTTCCCATGTATTTGTATGGGGCAGCATTTCACACTGTGGGTGTGAAATGTCCGGTGAAGGTTAAAAAAAAAAAAAAATCACCTTTTTTCCGAGTCACCTATCTTTCTCATACTTGCACGTAGAAACGTCATTCAAACTTCAAAACGGAGGAAAACTTCTCTTCTCTCTCTAAACCCCGGACTGTTTTTTCCTAAAATGTACACTTTTCAAGATATGAGCCTTCAAGCGAGGACTAAAAAACCCCCTTTTTCAATTCTAGAGTGGAGGTTTTAATTGATCAGAGTGAGCAGAACCCTGAAAAAATGACCATAATTTTTATTTGTAACTCGACCTCACGGCCGAACCGTAAAAGCTGGACAGATAATTTTTGGTCAGAATGTAGACATACATTTTGGTATTCTTAAAATGTGACTTTGACAGGCGTGGTGTGCACAAAATTTAAACGGGGAGACTAAGAGCCATGCCAATTCCTGTCTCTCTCTCCATTCACTGCAATGTTAAAAAAACATTTCTTCAAAAAAATCTCATTTTTGTTTTCGAATTGCCGTTACTAACACATTTTAAGGAATATCTGAATAAAATTAAGATTGTCAGAATCTTCCGGGTTCTGTCTCTCTCACGATGTCTTTGTTTTTCTGCTAGGAGCTACAGTTTGATTACAAGGTGAAGTTATTTGAGGCTTGTCAAATCCGAAGAACTAGCTGAGTCATTCCAATACAATTTACAACCATACTTCCGGGTCATGTGACCCAGAACTAGTCACATGACCCACTCAATGCAGACTTCATAATACTTTACCTTGGATAATGGAGGAATCTGAACCCTGACCTTTTGACCTTACATGATCCCCAGTCCTGCTGGGAACAGGTTCATTGGATATATATGTATATTATTATTATTATACATATAAATATTTACATTTGTATATTATATATACAAATTAGCCCCGCCCCTTCTTGTGATTGGCCGATACGTTATAGTCCAATATCTTTTGAATGGTTTGACATACAGAGACATGGGTGGTGTCAAATGACTAAGTATCGAGTCCCTGACCCTCATTGGTGCAAATTAGCCCCGCCCCTTCTTCTGATTGGCCGATACGTTATAGTCCAATATCTTTTGAATGGTTTGACATAGAGTGTCACGGGTGGTATCAAATGACTAAGTATCGAGCCCCTGACCCTCATTGGTGCAAATTAGTCCCGCCCCTTCTTCTGATTGGCTGATACGTTAAAGTCCAATATCTTTTGAATGGTTTGACATACAGAGACATGGGTGGTGTCAAATGACTAAGTATGGAGTCCCTGACCCTCATTGGTGCAAATTAGCCACGCCCCTTCTTCTGATTGGCCGATACGTTATAGTCCAATATCTTTTGAATGGTTTGACATACAGAGACATGGGTGGTGTCAAATGACCAAGTATCGAGTCCCTGACCCTCATTGGTGCAAATTAGCCCCGCCCCTTCTTCTGATTGGCTGATACGTTAAAGTCCAATATCTTTTGAATGGTTTGACATACAGAGACATGGGTGGTGTCAAATGACTAAGTATGGAGTCCCTGACCCTCATTGGTGCAAATTAGCCACGCGCCTTCTTCTGATTGGCCGATACGTTATAGTCCAATATCTTTTGAATGGTTTGACATACAGAGACATGGGTGGTGTCAAATGACCAAGTATCGAGTCCCTGACCCTCATTGGTGCAAATTAGCCACGCCCCTTCTTCTGATTGGCTGATACGTTAAAGTCCAATATCTTTTGAATGGTTTGACATACAGAGACATGGGTGGTGTCAAATGACTAAGTATCGAGTCCCTGACCCTCATTGGTGCAAATTAGCCACGCCCCTTCTTCTGATTGGCCGATACGTTATAGTCCAATATCTTTTGAATGGTTTGACATAGAGAGTCATGGGTGGTGTCAAATGACCAAGTATCGAGTCCTTGACCTTCATGGGTGCATCCCGCGATCATCCGGCAGTAGTCCGTGGCACTTCAAAATTTCCCGGGAATTTTGTCTAGTTATTTATATATTCTTCCGTAAAAACTTTGTCCGGCTACTCCTCCTACAGCTTTGAGAAAACGCGAAAAGTAAAAACGTAGAAACGTGCGCCTTAATCGGGAATCGATGGGTATGACTTTTATTAGCGATTGGCGTGCACGTTTTTGCGCAACGTGCACAAACGTGCGCTTTTTGCCCCATCCGGAACGCATTGCGTGAAGTTTGGGGCCTCACCACTCGCACACCGTTACTCGAAAAATTCTGAACCGATTTAGAAAGTTGTAGGCCCTGAATTTAACTACAGTCCTGTGGATTTTCAGAACGATGGCACGAATAGTTTTTGCACGAAGTGCAAAAACATTTCCAAATTTCCAAACTAATGGGGAAGATTTTCCCATGCATTTCAATGGCGCCATTATAAGCGGATGGGAAAATGTTGAGAAAAAAAAGACAAAATTCACCTTTTTTCCGAGTCACGTATCTTTCTCATACTTGGACGTAGAAACGTCATTCAAACTTCAAAACGGAGGAAAACTTCTCTTCTCTCCCCAAACCCCGGACTGTTTTTTCCTAAAATGTACACTTTTCAAGATATGAGCCCTCAAGCGAGGACTGGAAATCACTTTTTTTCAAATCTAGAGCACGGGAGTCAGTTTGCTAGAGTGTAGTTACACTGAAAAAAAAACATGATTTCTTATTTGTAACTCGAGGTCACGGCCAAACCGTAAAAGGTAGACAGATAATTCTTGGTCAGAATATAGACATAGGTGTTGTGATTTATAAAATGTGACTTTGACAGGCGTGGTGTGCACAAAATTTTAACGGGGGAGCCAACAGACACGCCAGTTCCTGTCTCTCTCTTCATTGACTCCCATGTTAAATGAAGTTTTCTTAAAAAAAATCTCATTTTTGTTTTCGAATTGCCGTTACTAACACATTTTAAGGAATATCTGTATGAAAATAACATTTAGATAATCTGGTAGGTTCTCTGTTTCTCAAAATGTTTTCGTTTTTCTGCTAAGAGCTACGGTTTGAGCGCAAAGTGGAGTGATTTCAGGTTTGTCACAACCAAAAATCCAGCTGAGTCATTCCCGCTCCCTCTGTATCAGGTTCTTGTTGCCCCTAGCAACCAGAGCTCAGCTGTTGACTGATTAGACTGACCCAGAACTGGTCACATGACTCACTCAGTACAGAATTCATAGTATAACCTGGAAAATGGAGAAATCTGAACCCTGACCTTTTAACCTTAGATGAACACACACACACACACACACACACACACACACGATAGGTGTTATTATGGGATGTCAGGTGTTTTTATAGGATGTTAGTGTTATTATGGGATGTCAGGTGTTTTTATAGGATGTTAGTGTTATTATGGGATGACAGGTGTTTTTATAGGATGTTAGTGTTATTATGGGATGTCAGGTGTTTTTATAGGATGTTAGTGTTATTATGGGATGGCAGGTGTTTTTATAGGATGTTAGTGTTATTATGGGATGGCAGGTGTTTTTATAGGATGTTAGTGTTATTATGGGATGTTAGTGTTATTATGGGATGGTAGGTGTTTATTATGGGATGGTAGTGTTATTGGTGTTAGCGGTCCCGTTAGCGGTTCTGTTAGCGGTCCTGTTAGCGATCCCGTTAGCGGTCCCGTTAGCGGTCCAGTTAGCGATCCCGTTAGTGGTCCAGTTAGCGACCCCGTTAGCGGTCCCGTTAGCAATCCCGTTAGCGGTCCCGTTAGCGGTTGTTAGCGATCCCGTTAGCGATCCCGTTAGCGGCTTGGTTAGCGATCCCGTTAGCGGCTCGGTTAGCGATCCCGTTAGCGGCTCGGTTAGCGGTCCCGTTAGCGGTTCAGTTAGCGATCCCGTTAGCGGTCCCGTTAGCGGTCCCGTTAGCGGTCCCGTTAGCGGTCCCGTTAGCTGTCCCGTTAGCGGTTCCGTTAGCGGTTGTTAGCGGCTCGGTTAGCGATCCCGTTAGCGGCTCGGTTAGCGGTCCCGCTAGCGGTCCCGTTAGCGATCCCGTTAGCGGTCCCGTTAGCGGTTCCGCTAGCGGTTGTTAGCGATCCCGTTAGCGGTTCTGTTAGCGGTTCTGTTAGCGGTCCCGTTAGCGGTTCTGTTAGCGGTTGTTAGCGGTCCCGTTAGCGATCCCATTAGCGGCTCGGTTAGCGGTCCCGTTAGCGATCCCGTTAGCGATCCCGTTAGCGATCCCGTTAGCGATCCCGTTAGCGATCCCGTTAGCGGTCCCGTTAGCGGTCCCGTTAGCGGTCCCGTTAGCGGTTCCGTTAGCGGTCCCGTTAGCGGTCCCGTTAGCGGTTCCGTTAGCGGTTGTTAGCGGCTCGGTTAGCGATCCCGTTAGCGGCTCGGTTAGCGGTCCAGTTAGCGACCCCGTTAGCGGTCCCGTTAGCAATCCCATTAGCGGTCCCGTTAGCGGTTCCGCTAGCGGTTTTTAGCGATCCCGTTAGCGGTTCTGTTAGCGGTTCTGTTAGCGGTCCCGTTAGCGGTTCTGTTAGCGGTTGTTAGCGGTCCCGTTAGCGATCCCATTAGCGGCTCGGTTAGCGGTCCCGTTAGCGGTCCCGTTAGTGATCCCGTTAGCGATCCCGTTAGCGATCCCGTTAGCGGTCCCGTTAGCGGTCCCGTTAGCGGTCCCGTTAGCGGTTCCGTTAGCGGTTGTTAGCGGCTCGGTTAGCGATCCCGTTAGCGGCTCGGTTAGCGGTCCCGTTAGCGGTCCCGTTAGCGATCCCGTTAGCGATCCCGTTAGCGGTTCAGTTAGCGGTTCTATATTTTCTGTAATAACTTTTGAATGGTTTGACATAGAGAGTCATGGGTGGTGTCATTGGAATCTGTATCGAGTCCTTGACCTTCATGGGTGCAAATAAGCCCCGCGATCATCCGGCAGTAGTCCGTGGCACTTCAAAATTTCCCGGGAATTTTGTCTAGTTATTTATATATTCTTCCGTAAAAACTTTGTCCGGCTACTCCTCCTACAGCTTTGAGAAAACGCGAAAAGTAAAAACGTAGAAACGTGCGCCTTAATCGGGAATCGATGGGTATGACTTTTATTAGCGATTGGCGTGCACGTTTTTGCGCAACGTGCACAAACGTGCGCTTTTTGCCCCATCCGGAACGCATTGCGTGAAGTTTGGGGCCTCACCACTCGCACACCGTTACTCGAAAAATTCTGAACCGATTTAGAAAGTTGTAGGCCCTGAATTTAACTACAGTCCTGTGGATTTTCAGAACGATGGCACGAATAGTTTTTGCACGAAGTGCAAAAACATTTCCAAATTTCCAAACTAATGGGGAGATTTTCCCATGTATTTGTATGGGGCAGCATTTCACACTTTGGGTGGGAGGAGGTTAAAAAAAAAAAAAAATCACCTTTTTTCTGAGTCACGTATCTTTCTCATACTTGCACGTAGAAACGTCATTCAAACTTCAAAACGGAGGAAAACTTCTCTTCTCTCTCCAAACCCGAAACAGTTTTTTCCTAAAATGTACACTTTTCAAGATATGAGCCCTCAAGCGAGGACTGGAAATCACTTTTTTTCAAATCTAGAGCACGGGAGTCAGTTCGCTAGAGTGTAGTTACACTGAAAAAAAAACATGATTTCTTATTTGTAACTCGAGGTCACGGCCAAACCGTAAAAGGTAGACAGATAATTTTTGGTCAGAATATAGACATAGGTGTTGTGATTTATAAAATGTGACTTTGACAGGCGTGGTGTGCACAAAATTTTAACGGGGGAGCCAACAGACACGCCAGTTCCTGTCTCTCTCTTCATTGACTCCCATGTTAAATGAAGTTTTCTTAAAAAAAATCTCATTTTTGTTTTCGAATTGCCGTTACTAACACATTTTAAGGAATATCTGTATGAAAATAACATTTAGATAATCTGGTAGGTTCTCTGTTTCTCAAAATGTTTTCGTTTTTCTGCTAAGAGCTACGGTTTGAGCGCAAAGTGGAGTGATTTCAGGTTTGTCACAACCAAAAATCCAGCTGAGTCATTCCCGCTCCCTCTGTATCAGGTTCTTGTTGCCCCTAGCAACCAGAGCTCAGCTGTTGACTGATTAGACTGACCCAGAACTGGTCACATGACTCACTCAGTACAGACTTCATAGTATAACCTGGAAAATGGAGAAATCTGAACCCTGACCTTTTAACCTTAGATGAACACACACACACACACACACACACACACACACACACACACACACACACGATAGGTGTTATTATGGGATGTCAGGTGTTTTTATAGGATGTTAGTGTTATTATGGGATGTCAGGTGTTTTTATAGGATGTTAGTGTTATTATGGGATGACAGGTGTTTTTATAGGATGTTAGTGTTATTATGGGATGTCAGGTGTTTTTATAGGATGTTAGTGTTATTATGGGATGGCAGGTGTTTTTATAGGATGTTAGTGTTATTATGGGATGGCAGGTGTTTTTATAGGATGTTAGTGTTATTATGGGATGTTAGTGTTATTATGGGATGGTAGGTGTTTATTATGGGATGGTAGTGTTATTGGTGTTAGCGGTCCCGTTAGCGGTTCTGTTAGCGGTCCTGTTAGCGATCCCGTTAGCGGTCCCGTTAGCGGTCCAGTTAGCGATCCCGTTAGCGGTCCAGTTAGCGACCCCGTTAGCGGTCCCGTTAGCAATCCCGTTAGCGGTCCCGTTAGCGGTTGTTAGCGATCCCGTTAGCGGCTTGGTTAGCGATCCCGTTAGCGGCTCGGTTAGCGGTCCCGTTAGCGGTTCAGTTAGCGATTCCGTTAGCGATCCCGTTAGCGGTCCCGTTAGCGGTCCAGTTAGCGATCCCGTTAGCGGTCCAGTTAGCGACCCCGTTAGCGGTCCCGTTAGCGGTTCCGCTAGCGGTTGTTAGCGATCCCGTTAGCGGTCCCGTTAGCGGTTCAGTTAGCGATTCCGTTAGCGATCCCGTTAGCGGTCCCGTTAGCGGCCCCGTTAGCGGTCCAGTTAGCGATCCCGTTAGCGGTCCAGTTAGCGACCCCGTTAGCGGTCCCGTTAGCGGTTCCGCTAGCGGTTGTTAGCGATCCCGTTAGCGGTCCCGTTAGCGGTTCAGTTAGCGATTCCGTTAGCGATCCCGTTAGCGGTCCCGTTAGCGGTCCAGTTAGCGATCCCGTTAGCGGTCCAGTTAGCGACCCCGTTAGCGGTCCCGTTAGCGGTTCCGCTAGCGGTTGTTAGCGATCCCGTTAGCGGTCCCGTTAGCGGTTCTGTTAGCGGTTCTGTTAGCGGTCCTGTTAGCGGTTCCGTTTGCGGTTGTTAGCGGTCCCGTTAGCGATCCCATTAGCGGCTCGGTTAGCAATCCCGTTAGCGGCTCGGTTAGCGGTCCCGTTAGCGGTTCTGTTAGCGATTCCGTTAGCGATCCCGTTAGCGGTACCGTTAGCAGTCCAGTTAGCGATCCCGTTAGCGGTCCAGTTAGCGACCCCGTTAGCGGTCCCGTTAGCAATCCCATTAGCGGTCCCGTTAGCGGTTGTTAGCGATCCCGTTAGCGGTTCTGTTAGCGGTTCTGTTAGCGGTCCCGTTAGCGGTTCTGTTAGCGGTTGTTAGCGGTCCCGTTAGCGATCCCATTAGCGGCTCGGTTAGCGGTCCCGTTAGCGATCCCGTTAGCGATCCCGTTAGCGATCCCGTTAGCGATCCCGTTAGCGGTCCCGTTAGCGGTCCCGTTAGCGGTTCCGTTAGCGGTCCCGTTAGCGGTCCCGTTAGCGGTTCCGTTAGCGGTTGTTAGCGGCTCGGTTAGCGATCCCGTTAGCGGCTCGGTTAGCGGTCCCGTTAGCGGTCCCGTTAGCGATCCCGTTAGCGATCCCGTTAGCGGTTCAGTTAGCGGTTCTATATTTTCTGTAATAACTTTTGAATGGTTTGACATAGAGAGTCATGGGTGGTGTCATTGGAATCTGTATCGAGTCCTTGACCTTCATGGGTGCAAATAAGCCCCGCGATCATCCGGCAGTAGTCCGTGGCACTTCAAAATTTCCCGGGAATTTTGTCTAGTTTATTTATTTATTTATTCTTCCGTATAAACTTCGGCGCGTAACTAGTCCCACAGCTTTGAGAAAACGCGAAAAGTAAAAACGTAGAAACGTGCGCCTTAATCGGGAATCGATGGGTATGACTTTTATTAACGATTGACGTGCACGTTTTTGCGCAACGTGCACAAACGTGCGCTTTTTGCCCCATCCGGAACGCATTGTGTGAACTTTGGGGCCTCACCACTCGCACACCGTTACTCGAAAAATTCTGAACCGATTTAGAAAGTTGTAGGACCTGAATTTAACTACAGTCCTGTGGATTTTCAGAGCGATGGCACAAATAGTTTTTGCACGAAGTGCAAAAACATTTCCAAATTTCCAAACTAATGGGGAGACCATTTTGCCATGTATTCCTATGGCGCCATTCAAAGCGGATGGGAAAATGTCGAGAAAAAAGACAAAATTCACCTTTTTTCAGAGTCACGTATCTTTCTCATACTTGCACGTAGAAACGTCATTCAAACTTCAAAACGGAGGAAAACTTCTCTTCTCTCTCTAAACCCCGGACTGTTTTTTCCTAAAATGTACACTTTTCAAGATATGAGCCCTCAAGCGAGGTCTTGAAATCACTTTTTTTCAAATCTAGAGCACGGGAGTCAGTTTGCTAGAGTGTAGTTACACTGAAAAAAAAACATGATTTCTTATTTGTAACTCGAGGTCACGGCCAAACCGTAAAAGGTAGACAGATCATTTTTGGTCAGAATATAGACATAGGTGTTGTGATTTATAAAATGTGACTTTCACAGGCGTGGTGTGCACAAAATTTTAACGGTGGAGCCAACAGACACGCCAATTCCTGTCTGTCTCTTCATTGACTCCCATGTTAAATGAAGTTTTCTTAAAAAAAATCTCATTTTTGTTTTCGAATTGCCGTTACTAACACATTTTAAGGAATATCTGAATAAAATTAAGATTGTCAGAATCTTCCGGGTTCTGTCTCTCTCACGATGTCTTTGTTTTTCTGATAGGAGCTAGAGTTTGATTACAAGGTGAAGTTATTTGAGGCTTGTCAAATCCAAAAAACTAGCTGAGTCATTCCAATACAATATACACTACCATACTTCCGGGTCATGTGACCCAGAACTGGTCACATGACACATCAATGCAGACTTCATAATACTTTACCTTGGATAATGGAGGAATCTGAACCCTGACCTTACATGATCCCCATTTTATTTTTATAGGATGTTAGTGTTATTATGGGATGGCAGGTGTTTTTATAGGATGTTAGTGTTATTATGGGATGGCAGGTGTTTTTTTAAGGTTTTTAGCGTTATTATGGGATGGCAGGTGTTTTTATAGGATGTTAGTGTTATTATGGGATGGTAGGTGTTTATTATGGGATGGTAGTGTTATTGGTGTTAGCGGTCCCGTTAGCGGTTCTGTTAGCGGTCCTGTTAGCGATCCCCTTAGCGGTCCAGTTAGCGATCCCGTTAGCGGTCCAGTTAGCGACCCCGTTAGCAATCCCGTTAGCGGTCCCGTTAGCGGTTGTTAGCGATCCCGTTAGCAATCCCGTTAGCGGCTCGGTTAGCGGTCCCGTTAGCGATCCCGTTAGCGGTCCCGTTAGCGGTCCCGTTAGCGGTTCCGTTAGCGATCCCGTTAGCGGTCCCGTTAGCGGTTCCGTTAGCGGTTGTTAGCGGCTCGGTTAGCGATTCCGTTAGCGGCTCGGTTAGCGGTCCCGTTAGCGATCCCGTTAGCGATCCCGTTAGCGGTTCAGTTAGCGGTTCTGTTAGCGGTCCTGTTAGCGGTTCCGTTAGCGGTTGTTAGCGGTCCCGTTAGCGACCCCATTAGCGGCTCCGTTAGCGATCCCGTTAGCGATCCCGTTAGCGGTCCCGTTAGCGGTCCCGTTAGCGGTCCCGTTAGCGGTTCCGTTAGCGATCCCATTAGCGGTCCCGTTAGCGGTCCCGTTAGCGGTCCCGTTAGCGGTTGTTAGCGGCTCGGTTAGCGATTCCGTTAACGGCTCGGTTAGCGGTCCCGTTAGCGATCCCGTTAGCGATCCCGTTAGCGGTTCAGTTAGCGGTTCTGTTAGCGGTACTGTTAGCGGTTTCGTTAGCGGTTGTTAGCGGTCCCGTTAGCGACCCCATTAGCGGCTCCGTTAGCGATCCCGTTAGCGATCCCGTTAGCGGTCCCGTTAGCGGCCCCGTTAGCGGTCCCGTTAGCGGTCCCGTTAGCGGTTCCGTTAGCGATCCCATTAGCGGTCCCGTTAGCGGTTCCGTTAGCGGTTGTTAGCGGCTGGTTAGCGATTCCGTTAGCGGCTCGGTTAGCGGTCCCGTTAGCGATCCCTTTAGCGATCCCGTTAGCGGTTCAGTTAGCGATCCCGTTAGAGGTTCCGTTAGCGGTTCTGTTAGCTATCCCGTTAGCGGTCTTGTTAGCGGTTCTATTAGCCTATTACATATTTTCTGTAATAACTTTTGAATGGTTTGACATAGTGAGTCATGGGTGGTGTCAAATGACTAAGTATCGAGTCCTTGACCTTCATGTGTGCAAATAAGCCCCGCGATCATCCGGCAGTAGTCCGTGGCACTTCAAAATTTCCCGGGAATTTTGTCTAGTTAGTGCCACGGCTGCGCCACGTGGCACGCCTCCTCCATTGAGCTGCGCAAGCTCAATGGAGGAGGAGTGCCTCGTGCGCAGCACGAGGCACTCATACTATTGCTCAGGCTTATTTATTTATTCTTTATTCTTCCGTAAAAACTTCGGCGCGTAACTAGTCCCGCAGCTTTGAGAAAACGCGAAAAGTAAAAACGTAGAAACGTGCGCCTTAATCGGGAATCGATGGGTATGACTTTTATAAGCGATTGGCGTGCACGTTTTTGCGCAACGTGCACAAACGTGCGCTTTTTGCCCCATCCGGAACGCATTGCGTGAACTTTGGGGCCTCACCACTCGCACACCGTTACTCGAAAAATTATGAACCGATTTAGAAAGTTGTAGGCCCTGAATTTAACTACAGTCCTGTGGATTTTCAGAACGATGGCACGAATAGTTTTTGCACGGAGTGCAAAAACATTTCCAAATTTCCAAACTAATGGGGAGATTTTCCCATGTATTTGTATGGGGCAGCATTTCACACTGTGGGTGGGAGGAGGTTAAAAAAAAAAAAAAATCACCTTTTTTCTGAGTCACGTATCTTTCTCATACTTGCACGTAGAAACGTCATTCAAACTTCAAAACGGAGGAAAACTTCTCTTCTCTCTCTAAACCCTGGACTGTTTTTTCCTAAAATGTACACTTTTCAAGATATGAGCCCTCAAGCGAGGACTGGAAATCACTTTTTTTCAAATCTAGAGCACGGGAGTCAGTTTGCTAGAGTGTAGTTACACTGAAAAAAAAACATGATTTCTTATTTGTAACTCGAGGTCACGGCCAAACCGTAAAAGGTAGACAGATCATTTTTGGTCAGAATATAGACATAGGTGTTGTGATTTATAAAATGTGACTTTCACAGGCGTGGTGTGCACAAAATTTTAACGGTGGAGCCAACAGACACGCCAATTCCTGTCTGTCTCTTCATTGACTCCCATGTTAAATGAAGTTTTCTTAAAAAAAATCTCATTTTTGTTTTCGAATTGCCGTTACTAACACATTTTAAGGAATATCTGAATAAAATTAAGATTGTCAGAATCTTCCGGGTTCTGTCTCTCTCACAATGTCTTTGTTTTTCTGCTAGGAGCTACAGTTTGTTTACAAGGTGAAGTTATTTGAGGCTTGTCAAATCCGAAGAACTAGCTGAGTCATTCCAATACAATATACACTACCATACTTCCGGGTCATGTGACCCAGAACTAGTCACATGACCCACTCAATGCAGACTTCATAATACTTTACCTTGGATAATGGAGGAATCTGAACCCTGACCTTTTGACCTTACATGATCCCCAGTCCTGCTGGGGACAGGTTCATGGGATATATATGTATATTATTATTATTATACATATAAATATTTACATTTGTATATTATATATACATATTAGCCCCGCCCCTTCTTCTGATTGGCCGATACGTTATAGTCCAATATCTTTTGAATGGTTTGACATAGAGACTCACGGGTGGTATCAAATGACTAAGTATCAAGCCCCTGACCCTCATTGGTGCAAATTAGCCCCGCCCCTTCTTCTGATTGGCCGATACGTTATAGTCCAATATCTTTTGAATGGTTTGACATAGAGACTCACGGGTGGTATCAAATGACTAAGTATCGAGTCCCTGACCCTCATTGGTGCAAATTAGCCCCGCCCCTTCTTCTGATTGGCTGATACGTTATAGTCCAATATCTTTTGAATGGTTTGACATACAGAGACATGGGTGGTGTCAAATGACTAAGTATCGAGTCCCTGACCCTCATTGGTGCAAATTAGCCACGCCCCTTCTTCTGATTGGCCGATACGTTATAGTCCAATATCTTTTGAATGGTTTGACATACAGAGACATGGGTGGTGTCAAATGACCAAGTATCGAGTCCCTGACCCTCATTGGTGCAAATTAGCCACGCCCCTTCTTCTGATTGGCCGATACGTTATAGTCCAATATCTTTTGAATGGTTTGACATAGAGAGTCATGGGTGGTGTCAAATGACCAAGTATCGAGTCCTTGACCTTCATGGGTGCATCCCGCGATCATCCGGCAGTAGTCCGTGGCACTTCAAAATTTCCCGGGAATTTTGGTCTAGTTAGTGCCACGGCTGCGCCACGTGGCACTCCTCCTCCATTGAGATGCGCAAGCTCAATGGAGGAGGAGTGCCTCGTGCGCAGCACGAGGCACTCATACTATTGCTCAGGCTTATTAGTGCCACGGCTGCGCCACGTGGCACTCCTCCTCCATTGAGATGCGCAAGCTCAATGGAGGAGGAGTGCCTCGTGCGCAGCACGAGGCACTCATACTATTGCTCAGGCTTATTATTATTATTTATTTATTCTTCCGTAAAAACTTCGGCGCGTAACTAGTCCCACAGCTTTGAGAAAACGCGAAAAGTAAAAACGTAGAAACGTGCGCCTTAATCGGGAATCGATGGGTATGACTTTTATTAGCGATTGACGTGCACGTTTTTGCGCAACGTGCACAAACGTGCGCTTTTTGCCCCATCCGGAACGCATTGTGTGAACTTTGGGGCCTCACCACTCGCACACCGTTACTCGAAAAATTCTGAACCGATTTAGAAAGTTGTAGGCCCTGAATTTAACTACAGTCCTGTGGATTTTCAGAGCGATGGCACAAATAGTTTTTGCACGAAGTGCAAAAACATTTCCAAATTTCCAAACTAATGGGGAGACCATTTTGCCATGTATTCCTATGGCGCCATTCAAAGCGGATGGGAAAATGTCGAGAAAAAAGACAAAATTCACCTTTTTTCAGAGTCACGTATCTTTCTCATACTTGCACGTAGAAACGTCATTCAAACTTCAAAACGGAGGAAAACTTCTCTTCTCTCTCTAAACCCCGGACTGTTTTTTCCTAAAATGTACACTTTTCAAGATATGAGCCCTCAAGCGAGGTCTGGAAATCACTTTTTTTCAAATCTAGAGCACGGGAGTCAGTTTGCTAGAGTGTAGTTACACTGAAAAAAAAACATGATTTCTTATTTGTAACTCGAGGTCACGGCCAAACCGTAAAAGGTAGACAGATCATTTTTGGTCAGAATATAGACATAGGTGTTGTGATTTATAAAATGTGACTTTCACAGGCGTGGTGTGCACAAAATTTTAACGGTGGAGCCAACAGACACGCCAATTCCTGTCTGTCTCTTCATTGACTCCCATGTTAAATGAAGTTTTCTTAAAAAAAATCTCATTTTTGTTTTCGAATTGCCGTTACTAACACATTTTAAGGAATATCTGAATAAAATTAAGATTGTCAGAATCTTCCGGGTTCTGTCTCTCTCACGATGTCTTTGTTTTTCTGATAGGAGCTACAGTTTGATTACAAGGTGAAGTTATTTGAGGCTTGTCAAATCCAAAAAACTAGCTGAGTCATTCCAATACAATATACACTACCATACTTCCGGGTCATGTGACCCAGAACTGGTCACATGACACATCAATGCAGACTTCATAATACTTTACCTTGGATAATGGAGGAATCTGAACCCTGACCTTACATGATCCCCATTTTATTTTTATAGGATGTTAGTGTTATTATGGGATGGCAGGTGTTTTTATAGGATGTTAGTGTTATTATGGGATGGCAGGTGTTTTTTTAAGGTTTTTAGCGTTATTATGGGATGGCAGGTGTTTTTATAGGATGTTAGTGTTATTATGGGATGGTAGGTGTTTATTATGGGATGGTAGTGTTATTGGTGTTAGCGGTCCCGTTAGCGGTTCTGTTAGCGGTCCTGTTAGCGATCCCGTTAGCGGTCCAGTTAGCGATCCCGTTAGCGGTCCAGTTAGCGACCCCGTTAGCAATCCCGTTAGCGGTCCCGTTAGCGGTTGTTAGAGATCCCGTTAGCGATCCCGTTAGCGGCTCGGTTAGCGGTCCCGTTAGCGATCCCGTTAGCGATCCCGTTAGCGGTCCCGTTAGCGGTCCCATTAGCGGTTCCGTTAGCGATCCCGTTAGCGGTCCCGTTAGCGGTCCCGTTAGCGGTTCCGTTAGCGGTTGTTAGCGGCTCGGTTAGCGATTCCGTTAGCGGCTCGGTTAGCGGTCCCGTTAGCGATCCCGTTAGCGATCCCGTTAGCGGTTCAGTTAGCGGTTCTGTTAGCGGTCCTGTTAGCGGTTCCGTTAGCGGTTGTTAGCGGTCCCGTTAGCGACCCCATTAGCGGCTCCGATAGCGATCCCGTTAGCGATCCCGTTAGCGGTCCCGTTAGCGGTCCCGTTAGCGGTCCCGTTAGCGGTTCCGTTAGCGATCCCATTAGCGGTCCCGTTAGCGGTCCCGTTAGCGGTCCCGTTAGCGGTTGTTAGCGGCTCGGTTAGCGATTCCGTTAACGGCTCGGTTAGCGGTCCCGTTAGCGATCCCGTTAGCGATCCCGTTAGCGGTTCAGTTAGCGGTTCTGTTAGCGGTACTGTTAGCGGTTTCGTTAGCGGTTGTTAGCGGTCCCGTTAGCGACCCCATTAGCGGCTCCGTTAGCGATCCCGTTAGCGATCCCGTTAGCGGTCCCGTTAGCGGTTCCGTTAGCGATCCCATTAGCGGTCCCGTTAGCGGTCCCGTTAGCGGTCCCGTTAGCGGTTCCGTTAGCGGTTGTTAGCGGCTCGGTTAGCGATTCCGTTAGCGGCTCGGTTAGCGGTCCCGTTAGCGGCCCCGTTAGCGATCCCTTTAGTGATCCCGTTAGCGGTTCAGTTAGCGATCTCGTTAGAGGTTCCGTTAGCGGTTCTGTTAGCTATCCCGTTAGCGGTCCCGTTAGCGGTCTTGTTAGCGGTTCTATTAACCTATTACATATTTTCTGTAATAACTTTTGAATGGTTTGACATAGAGAGTCATGGGTGGTGTCAAATGACTAAGTATCGAGTCCTTGACCTTCATGGGTGCAAATAAGCCCCGCGATCATCCGGCAGTAGTCCGTGGCACTTCAAAATTTCCCGGGAATTTTGTCTAGTTAGTGCCACGGCTGCGCCACGTGGCACGCCTCCTCCATTGAGCTGCGCAAGCTCAATGGAGGAGGAGTGCCTCGTGCGCAGCACGAGGCACTCATACTATTGCTCAGGCTTATTATTATTTATATATTCTTCCGTAAAAACTTTGTCCGGCTACTCCTCCTACAGCTTTGAGAAAACGCGAAAAGTAAAAACGTAGAAACGTGCGCCTTAATCGGGAATCGATGGGTATGACTTTTATTAGCGATTGGCGTGCACGTTTTTGCGCAACGTGCACAAACGTGCGCTTTTTGCCCCATCCGGAACGCATTGCGTGAACTTTGGGGCCTCACCACTCGCACACCGTTACTCGAAAAATTCTGAACCGATTTAGAAAGTTGTAGGCCCTGAATTTAACTACAGTCCTGTGGATTTTCAGAACGATGGCACGAATAGTTTTTGCACGAAGTGCAAAAACATTTCCAAATTTCCAAACTAATGGGGAAGATTTTCCCATGCATTTCAATGGCGCCATTATAAGCGGATGGGAAAATGTTGAGAAAAAAAGACAAAATTCACCTTTTTTCCGAGTCACGTATCTTTCTCATACTTGCACGTAGAAACGTCATTCAAACATCAAAACGGAGGAAAACTTCTCTTCTCTCTCCAAACCCCGGACTGTTTTTTCCTAAAATGTACACTTTTCAAGATATGAGCCCTCAAGCGAGGACTGGAAATCACTTTTTTTCAAATCTAGAGCACGGGAGTCAGTTTGCTAGAGTGTAGTTACACTGAAAAAAAAACATGATTTCTTATTTGTAACTCGAGGTCACGGCCAAACCGTAAAAGGTAGACAGATCATTTTTGGTCAGAATATAGACATAGGTGTTGTGATTTATAAAATGTGACTTTGACAGGCGTGGTGTGCACAAAACTTTAACGGGGGGCCCAACAGACGCGCCAATTCCTGTCTCGCTGTTCATTGACTCCCATGTTAAAAAACATTTTCTTAAAAAAAATCTAATTTTTGTTTTCGAATTGCCGTTACTAACACATTTTAAGGAATATCTGAATGAAAATAAGATTGACAGAATGTTCTGGGTTCTCCGTCTCTCACGATGTTTTCATATTTCTGCTAAGAGCTACGGTTTGACCGCAAAGTGGAGTGATTTGAGGTTTGTCACAACCGAAAATCTAGCTGTCATTCCCGCTCCCTCTGTATCAGCTTCTTGTTGCCCCTAACAACCAGAGCACAGCTGTGCTGATTAGACTGACCCAGACCTGGTCACATGACACAGTCATTACAGACTTCATGTAATATAACCTGGATAATGGAAAAATCTGAACCCTGACCTTTTGACCTTACATGATCCCCAGTCCTGCTGGGAACAGGTTCATTGGATATATATGTATATTATTATTATTATACTTATAAATATTTACATTTGTATATTATATATACAAATTAGCCCCGCCCCTTCTTCTGATTGGCCGATACGTTAAAGTCCAATATCTTTTGAATGGTTTGACATACAGAGTAATGGGTGGTGTCAAATGACTAAGTATCGAGTCCCTGACCCTCATTCGTGCAAATTAGCCACGCCCCTTCTTCTGATTGGCTGATACGTTAAAGTCCAATATCTTTTGAATGGTTTGACATACAGAGACATGGGTGGTGTCAAATGACTAAGTATGGAGTCCCCGACCCTCATTGGTGCAAATTAGCCACGCCCCTTATTCTGATTGGCCGATACGTTAAAGTCTAATATCTTTTGAATGGTTTGACATACAGAGACATGGGTGGTGTCAAATGACTAAGTATCGAGTCCCTGACCCTCATTGGTGCAAATTAGCCACGCCCCTTCTTCTGATTGGCTGATACGTTAAAGTCCAATATCTTTTGAATGGTTTGACATACAGAGACATGGGTGGTGTCAAATGACTAAGTATCGAGTCCCTGACCCTCATTGGTGCAAATTAGCCCCGCCCCTTCTTCTGATTGGCCGATACGTTATAGTCCAATATCTTTTGAATGGTTTGACATAGAGAGTCATGGGTGGTGTCAAATGACTAAGTATCGAGTCCTTGACCTTCATGGGTGCATCCCGCGATCATCCGGCAGTAGTCCGTGGCACTTCAAAATTTCCAGGGAATTTTGTCTAGTTATTATTATTATTCCATATTCTTCCGTATGAACTTCGGCGCGTAACTAGTTGCGCAGCTTTGAGAAAACTCAAAAAGTAAAAACGTAGAAACGTGCGACTTAATCGGGACTTCATGGGAATGACTTTTATTAGCGATTGGCGTGCACGTTTTTGCGCAACGTGCACAAACGTGCGCTTTTTGCCCCATCGTGAACGCATTGCGTGAACTTTGGGGCCTCAACACTCGCACACCGTTACTCGAAAAATTATGAACCGATTTAGAAAGTTGTAGGCCCTGAATTTAACTACAGTCCTGTGGATTTTCAGAACGATGGCACGAATAGTTTTTGCACGAAGTGCAAAAACATTTCCAAATTTCCAAACTAATGGGGAAGATTTTCCCATGTATTTGTATGGGGCAGCATTTCACACTGTGGGTGTGAAATGTCCGGTGAAGGTTAAAAAAAAAAAAAAATCACCTTTTTTCTGAGTCACCTATCTTTCTCATACTTGCACGTAGAAACGTCATTCAAACTTCAAAACGGAGGAAAACTTCTCTTCTCTCTCTAAACCCCGGACTGTTTTTTCCTAAAATGTACACTTTTCAAGATATGAGCCTTCAAGCGAGGACTAAAAAACCCCCTTTTTCAAATCTAGAGTGGAGCTTCGAATTGATCAGAGTGAGCAGAACCCTGAAAAAATGACCATAATTTTTATTTGTAACTCGACCTCACGGCCGAACCGTAAAAGCTGGACAGATAATTTTTGGTCAGAATGTAGACATACATTTTGGTATTCTTAAAATGTGACTTTGACAGGCGTGGTGTGCACAAAATTTAAACGGGGAGACTAAGAGCCATGCCAATTCCTGTCTCGCTGTCCATTCACTGCAATGTTAAAATAAAATTTCTTCAAAAAAATCTCATTTTTGTTTTCGAATTGCCGTTACTAACACATTTTAAGGAATATCTGATGAAAATTAAGATTGTCAGAATCTTCCGGGTTCTGTCTCTCTCACGATGTCTTTGTTTTTCTGCTAGGAGCTACAGTTTGATTACAAGGTGAAGTTATTTGAGGCTTGTCAAATCCGAAGAACTAGCTGAGTCATTCCAATACAATATACACTACCATACTTCCGGGTCATGTGACCCAGAACTAGTCACATGACCCACTCAATGCAGACTTCATAATACTTTACCTTGGATAATGGAGGAATCTGAACCCTGACCTTACATGATCCCCAGTCCTGCTGGGGACAGGTTCATGGGATATATATGTATATTATTATTATTATACATATAAATATTTACATTTGTATATTATATATACATATTAGCCCCGCCCCTTCTTCTGATTGGCCGATACGTTATAGTCCAATATCTTTTGAATGGTTTGACATAGAGAGTCACGGGTGGTATCAAATGACTAAGTATCGAGCCCCTGACCCTCATTGGTGCAAATTAGCCACGCCCCTTCTTCTGATTGGCTGATACGTTAAAGTCCAATATCTTTTGAATGGTTTGACGTACAGAGACATGGGTGGTGTCAAATGACTAAGTATCGAGTCCCTGACCCTCATTGGTGCAAATTAGCCACGCCCCTTCTTCTGATTGGCCGATACGTTATAGTCCAATATCTTTTGAATGGTTTGACATACAGAGACATGGGTGGTGTCAAATGACTAAGTATCGAGTCCCTGACCCTCATTGGTGCAAATTAGCCACGCCCCTTCTTCTGATTGGCTGATACGTTAAAGTCCAATATCTTTTGAATGGTTTGACATACAGAGACATGGGTGGTGTCAAATGACTAAGTATCGAGTCCCTGACCCTCATTGGTGCAAATTAGCCCCGCCCCTTCTTCTGATTGGCTGATACGTTAAAGTCCAATATCTTTTGAATGGTTTGACATACAGAGACATGGGTGGTGTCAAATGACTAAGTATGGAGTCCCTGACACTCATTGGCACAAATTAGCCACGCCCCTTCTTCTGATTGGCCGATACGTTATAGTCCAATATCTTTTGAATGGTTTGACATACAGAGACATGGGTGGTGTCAAATGACTAAGTATCGAGTCCCTGACCCTCATTGGTGAAAATTAGCCCCGCCCCTTCTTCTGATTGGCCGATACGTTATAGTCCAATATCTTTTGAATGGTTTGACATAGAGAGTCATGGGTGGTGTCAAATGACAAAGTATCGAGTCCTTGACCTTCATGGGTGCATCCCGCGATCATCCGGCAGTAGTCCGTGGCACTTCAAAATTTCCCGGGAATTTTGTCTAGTTAGTGCCACGGCTGCGCCACGTGGCACGCCTCCTCCATTGAGATGCGCAAGCTCAATGGAGGAGGAGTGCCTCGTGCGCAGCACGAGGCACTCATACTATTGCTCAGGCTTATTTATTATTCCATATTCTTCCGTAAAAACTTCGGCGCGTAACTAGTCCCGCAGCTTTGAGAAAACGCGAAAAGTAAAAACGTAGAAACGTGCGCCTTAATCGGGAATCGATGGGTATGACTTTTATAAGCGATTGGCGTGCACGTTTTTGCGCAACGTGCACAAACGTGCGCTTTTTGCCCCATCCGGAACGCATTGCGTGAACTTTGGGGCCTTACCACTCGCACACCGTTACTCGAAAAATTCTGATCCGATTTAGAAAGTTGTAGGCCCTGAATTTAACTACAGTCCTGTGGATTTTCAGAACGATGGCACGAATAGTTTTTGCACGAAGTGCAAAAACATTTCCAAATTTCCAAACTAATGGGGAAGATTTTCCCATGCATTTCAATGGCGCCATTATAAGCGGATGGGAAAATGTTGAGAAAAAAAAGACAAAATTCACCTTTTTTCCGAGTCACGTATCTTTCTCATACTTGCACGTAGAAACGTCATTCAAACTTCAAAACGGAGGAAAACTTCTCTTCTCTCTCCAAACCCGAAACTGTTTTTTCCTAAAATGTACACTATTCAAGATATGAGCCCTCAAGCGAGGACTGGAAATCACTTTTTTTCAAATCTAGAGCACGGGAGTCAGTTTGCTAGAGTGTAGTTACACTGAAAAAAAAACATGATTTCTTATTTGTAACTCGAGGTCACGGCCAAACCGTAAAAGGTAGACAGATAATTTTTGGTCAGAATATAGACATAGGTTTTGTGATTCATAAAATGTTACTTTGACAGGCGTGGTGTGCACAAAATTTTAACGGGGGAGCCAACAGACACGCCAGTTCCTGTCTCGCCCTTCATTGACTCCCATGTTAAATGAAGTTTTCTTAAAAAAAATCTCATTTTTGTTTTCGAATTGCCGTTACTAACACATTTTAAGGAATATCTGTATGAAAATAACATTTAGATAATCTGGTAGGTTCTCCGTTTCTCAAAATGTTTTCGTTTTTCTGCTAAGAGCTACGGTTTGAGCGCAAAGTGGAGTGATTTCAGGTTTGTCACAACCGAAAATCCAGCTGAGTCATTCCCGCTCCCTCTGTATCAGGTTCTTGTTGCCCCTAGCAACCAGAGCTCAGCTATTGACTGATTAGACTGACCCAGAACTGGTCACATGACTCACTCAGTACAGACTTTATAGTATAACCTGGAAAATGGAGAAATCTGAACCCTGACCTTTTAACCTTAGATGAACACACACACACACACACACACACACACACACACACACACACACACACACACACACACACACACACACACACACACACACACACACACACACACACACACACACACACACACACACGATAGGTGTTATTATGGGATGGCAGGTGTTTTTATAGGATGTTAGTGTTATTATGGGATGTCAGGTGTTTTTATAGGATGTTAGTGTTATTATGGGATGGCAGGTGTTTTTATAGGATGTTAGTGTTATTATGGGATGGCAGGTGTTTTTATAGGATGTTAGTGTTATTATGGGATGGCAGGTGTTTTTATAGGATGTTAGTGTTATTATGGGATGGCAGGTGTTTTTATAAGATGTTAGTGTTATTATGGGATGGCAGGTGTTTTTATAAGATGTTAGTGTTATTATGGGATGTTAGTGTTATTATGGGATGGTAGGTGTTTATTATGGGATGGTAGTGTTATTGGTGTTAGCGGTCCCGTTAGCGGTTCTGTTAGCGGCCCTGTTAGCGATCCCGTTAGCGGTCCAGTTAGCGATCCCGTTAGCGGTCCAGTTAGCGACCCCGTTAGCGGTCCCGTTAGCAATCCCGTTAGCGGTCCCGTTAGCGGTTGTTAGCGATCCCGTTAGCGATCCCGTTAGCGGCTCAGTTAGCGGTCCCGTTAGCGGTCCCGTTAGCGGTTCAGTTAGCGATTCCGTTAGCGATCCCGTTAGCGGCCCCGTTAGCGGTCCCGTTAGCGGTCCAGTTAGCGACCCCGTTAGCGGTCCCGTTAGCAATCCCATTAGCGGTCCCGTTAGCGGTTCCGCTAGCGGTTGTTAGCGATCCCGTTAGCGGCCCCGTTAGCGGTTCTGTTAGCGGTCCCGTTAGCGGTTCCGTTAGCGGTTGTTAGCGGTCCCGTTAGCGACCCCATTAGCGGCTCGGTTAGCGGCTCGGTTAGCGGCTCGGTTAGCGCTCCCATTAGCGATCCCGTTAGCGGTCCCGTTAGCGGTCCCGTTAGCGGTCCCGTTAGCGATCCCATTAGCGGTCCCGTTAGCGGTCCCGCTAGCGGTCCCGTTAGCGGTTGTTAGCGGCTCGGTTAGCGATTCCGTTAGCCGCTCGGTTAGCGGTCCCGTTAGCGGTCCCGTTAGCGATCCCTTTAGCTATCCCGTTGGCGGTTCAGTTAGCGATCCCGTTAGAGGTTCCATTAGCGGTTCTGTTAGCTATCCCGTTAGCGGTTCCGTTAGCGGTCTTGTTAGCGGTTCTATTAGCCTAATACATATTTTCTGTAATAACTTTTGAATGGTTTGACATAGAGAGTCATGGGTGGTGTCAAATGACTAAGTATCGAGTCCTTGACCTTCATGGGTGCAAATAAGCCCCGCGATCATCCGGCAGTAGTCCGTGGCACTTCAAAATTTCCCGGGAATTTTGTCTAGTTGTTTATATCATCTTGTAACTTGTGAAATTACAACACTGTGTTGCAAGCCTGTATATGGCTATACTCGTTTCACAGCTGTGAGAGATTCTGTCACCAACTCTGTATACAAGAGTAGGCATTTCTGGCAACAATTCGGCTACTTTTCTAAAGTACAACGATCATTAGTTCTCTCCCCTTCATGGATGATGCCGAGTGAAACATCAACTCACTATTTCACCTCACCGGGATATACAGCAATAATGTCCGATTGTCATTTGAGGAGCTTTTTTTGTGCAGACCTTGTACCTCATCTTTAAAATCGTCTCATCTGTCCTGCTTTAAGTGCTTTTTTCTTCTGTTGATGGGTTTGTTTGCATTTTTGCCACTTAGAGACCATGAAAACAAGCAAACAAAAACAAACAAACAAAAAAACAACCTGGACCTATCTTCTTCACTTAAGTGAAGAAGTTACAGTAGGTGTGTGCTTAATGTTCAACTTTCTTTAGCAGCTCATCTCAACCTATGTCAGTCCGCTGTTTGTTCAGTATATGTTCAGCAATAGCAAAATCATTAATGCTGGAGGCTGAAAAGACAAAAGTGAAGTAGCAGTCACTGTAAACCTTTACTTTCACTTTCATAAATTAGCTTCCAGGGGGAAAAAAAAAATCTAAAACAGAATCAAGGAGATCGTCAAAACAAGTTTGTTGCCAGACCAGATGCTGGAGTGTATGTGAGTGCATCTTGTACTCATGTACTACCAATTCATCAGAGTTTGCTGAAGGCAACCTCAAAGGCTCTCTTTAGTGTTCGCTTCCAGTGCAGCAACAAAATTCAACTATGTCTTTGGGCATTAGATTAACACTGGATTAACATTATGAAGCAGTGAATTGAATACCAAACCACAATCTTTTGCAGATCCTAGACATGTATTTTTCTTCATAATACTCAAAATGATTCAGTGTCTAAACCCAGTCTGGAAGTGGCTACCTTAACTTAGCCAAAAAATGTGATTCTTAAACTGAAATGATCATCTGTGTTCATATTTTAGTGTTTTGATAGGTAACAAGCAGCATTTTTAGTGATAATAGAAGAGGAAGACTGATTAATCTGATACTTATTGGCTATTTTTCTAATAATCCCAATCATTCACAGAAGCACCTATACTGGTTGATCTGTAGATAATATGTACACTAAATACAAACACAAAATGTTGAGAAAGAAATTATTACAAGCAAAAGTCAGCACTTAGTGTGACCCCCCCTCAGAGCAAATTAGATATCTAACTCTTTTTAATGAGACTGGCCCCTACAGATGTTTGTAATATTCATTATGGTTCTATTCTAGTTATGTTTCCAAGAGCCAGCTTCCTTAAATGTATCTGTCTTAAAGGCAAGTAAATGTGGATGTGAAGACTAGTAACATCAGACTGGATATGATAAGTGTTAACTGAGTGCATATTGGCAATAACTAAAACATTGTAAAAGTAAAAAATACATAAAAGTTTAAACCCTCCCCATTAATCAATGTACAGTAAAGAAACTAATTCATTTTTTTTATTGTACTATAAACATCAATGTATAAGGGAGATGGTCAATCGAGAGAGGAACCAAAGAAACTTGAAAAAATTAGAAAAGAAGGTCACTGTAGTGTTTACCACAACGTCACAAGACCAGTGTCTAGAATCTAGATTTTATTTTTATTTTGTCAGTGCTCTCGCTAGTCTCAGGTAGGCTGACTCTTGACCACAGTGAACTGAACACTTCGGGAGAAAGCTTTGGCAGTCGTTTGTTGACCTCAACTTCAAATGAATCCAGAGTTTTTCATAAAATAACCTTATGTAAACTGTCCATGTTCAAACATTGCACTTCCCTTTTCATACTGAGGAGATCTGGATCCTGATGGTAGCTGGAAGTTAATTCCCTCTGATTCATCATTGTTTATTAATTTGCTGACAGTTTAAGGATTTCTTTAAATGAATAGTTAACTTACTGAGTCAACGGTTTTTTATAATTTAATAGTGTGGCTTTGGGAAACATATCTGTTTAGATTTGAATAGCTTAAGACACTACTGGATGAATTTGAGGTGCAAAATATGAAAAATGTACACCGATAATTTGCAGCCTCTGCATATATGATTCATTATCATCTTAGACATGATTGCAAGCTCATAATACGTTAAATAACATGATATAATGTTGTCTTTTAATCCATGACATCATAGAGGGTGGATATTCTTTGCACTGTACGGCTTCTTCCAGACAACAGAAATCTGCAATGGTCACCTTAAAGGTGGGTGTTTACAACAGCACAGCAATTATTGATTGTGGATCTGCTAGTACCTGTAGTTCTAAATAACTACTTAACTTTTGTTTTTAAAATGTGTCCAAAGCAACGTTTTTCTGCTTTTCAGGGAAGGTTGACCTGTTTTATGAACAGGGCCAAGTGTGCCACTACATTTGCCAAATATCTGTGCTGTTCCAACACTAGAACAAGAAATAAGCTGTGTTGTTGCATTGTCAACAAGCGTGTCTTCATTTTATGCTCGTTCTCATTCTAGCAAGGTAAGAAAAGTCAATTAATTACCTAAGTCTCATGCAACAAAAGCAATCCGTTTCATTATTGCATTTGCATGCACAACAAAACTAAGCTTTTAATCTGACAAGACAATATTAAACCTTAATCCAAATAAGATCATAATTATACTAAACAATATTAATAAAAATACATTTTATTTATAGGTGCACTCAAAAACACCATACTTGAAGTAAGAAACAAACAATAAGACCATAATACCAGCAGCAGTTGAAAGCTCTGCTCCCCAAGGTTGGAAAACGGACAGAGAGAACAGTCAAGTGGATGGAGGAGGATGATCTGATGGTACGGGAGGGAGTGACAATGTGAAGTGATTCACACAGATTTGAGGGGGGGGGGGCATTAGTAATAATAATACATTTTATTTACAGGCACCTTTCAAAGTACCCAGGGTCACCTACAAGCAGATACAACAACAACAATCACACAGAACAATGCAACATAAAACAGCAAAACAATAAAACACGGACAACAAACTTCAAACAATAAGCAATTTTAGAAAGACTTGAACGTCTGTTAAGAGTCAGTATTGGGTATGTGATGTGGGAGAGAATTCAGAGACAAGGGGCAGATTGGCTGAAGGACATGGAGAGCATGGTGACTATACCAGCAGACGGATCTGTGAGCTGGAAGGAGGACAAAGACCTGACACTCTGAGATGCTGTGTTGATGTGTAAAAGTTCAGATAGATCATGGGGGCGAGGCCATGGATGGTCTCGAGAGTAAATATCAGAATCCTATACTCAATGTGCATTTTGATGGGGTGGCTGTTTTATTAAAGGAAATTTGAAGAAATTCACGACTTGGTTTTCTGACATTCACTCAACTCAGTCATGGCTCTTGGCACTCATCGTTCACTGCATCCAACTAAATCAGGAGATACTCGTGCCCCCTTCACCTCCCCCTCTATTCTGTTGGTCTCTAGCTTTCATTACACGTTTTTAGGTTGGATCCCGCCATTATCGCTGGATGGTGAATGTCTGTTTAACGAGCATTGGGTAATATAAACGCAAGGTGTGTTATTTGCCACCTCGTGCCTGAAGGTGAGTTGAGGGGAGGTGAGTCAGGAGGCGTTATCTGCGTAACATATTGTACGATGTGTTGGTGTGTAGAATGACATATTATCCCTACATCACCCCTCCATGTCCAGGCTGCAAATAAATCGGGAATCCGCAAATCCAAATCTGGCTAAGGTTGACCTGGCCCAGAGTCAATGAATTATAAATAATGATAATTATTCGTATATAATTCTTATGAATTGTGAGTATACATATTTAATACAGCTGCCCTGGTCTATAGTCAGGACAAAGGAGGGGTTGGAATTGTGACAAAAAAAACCCAAATTGACAAAAAAAGTTTTGCTCCCTTTTTATCTCTCCCACGACTCTATTCTTCTCTCCTTCAGCATTCATTACAGTTATATACACCTTGCTTTTTTATGCCTTTCAATTGGATTCTCCTTGGCGTTCAACAACGCAGCTCTGCAATGGCAATGCACAGTTCAGCTTATGGTCTTTAGACATCTTTTGACAGTGTCATGCCAGATACTCGCACACTACCACGGTCAGCAGCAGCCTTCTGAGCACCGGTCCTTGTCAAATAACTGTTTCAGTTATTTGTGTTCAGTAACTGTTTTATTTACTTTGGTTCACAACAGAGGCTTAACCGACTGCTCTCACTTGTGTATTCTATACTTCCGCATACACATTCAACATGTCCCTCTGATTGGTTACAAGGTAAGACTCAGATTCACGCGTTACTTTAACACTTGTCAACGCAATACCTTGACAGTCCTGACATGACAACTCCCAGCATTCCTCAGTTATGGACTGCACCTGTGCCCTCATCACCTTCATCCGTTTCACCTGGTCTCATGCCTACTGATACCCTGCACAAACCCAGCTCATTGTGTAGTATTGCTTGGTCCACATTTCTTGTGAGGTTCAGCCCGCACCTGTGCAATAGGCTGCATGGGTTATTGTTATTAATCCATACTTTAGTCATGTCAGCACTTGTCTCTGCCTGCTGCTTAAACACAGACACAGTAAAACCTCACATTTCAAGAGAAACCCTTTTACACTATTGCTGTGTAAATAGTCCAAAATACACCTCAGATAAAAAACTGAGGAATAAAAATTTGACAGAGGGTCCATAAAGAGTTAAGCAGAAGGAGGGTAACTATACTGAATTTCTGAAAGGTGATGATTATTTAAAAGTACCTTTCATGATGGTTCATGACAGATTCCAACTATAACTATCGACTGCTCTGTTTTGGTTGGTCTAAATAAAGAAATGTGCATTATTTTCTCCCAGAGATCCAGTAGGACCTATTGATGGAAGGCCTGTTTTGTTGGCAAGTGAGCAATGCTGTCTCCACACAGGGCATAAATACAGTATTGATTAGCCATTCTACACAGATTTCTCTGTCATTTTTCTGCCTGGCTCGCCATGAAGAATTAGTGGACAGTAATCCCTCTGCATCCTCCAGGCAGCTATGTTTACTATTAGAGATGGGCCAGTATGAAACCCAATAAATCTTACTCACACACTCAAACCAAATCTACCTGTGACCATGAAGAACTCAGCAAATGGAGCGTGGAAAAACTGGCTTTGTTATTTGCTGCTCTACAAATTCGGTCAGACAGTGTATGTTTGTTTTTTGTTTTTTTACATCCGACTTTTCCATTGGCCTGCTGCATTTTTGCTGCACTTTCTAAAAAAAAACTGTAAAAAGTTAGACACACACACACACAAAAGCCATTCCCTATAATTGGGGGTGTAAAACCTATGTTAGTCCATGTTAGTTATTCTATGCAAAGCAATCAAAATATATTAATTACACAAAAGGTATACTCTACTTCTTGATCAACTGAATAAATGAATGCCAACTTTCACTCAACCATGTGATCAATTAAAACTTGAAAAATCCATCCATCCATTAAATTCTGCTTATCTAGGTTTAGTTCACTTCCTGTAGCTCTTCTGGGAGAATAACATTCTCCCAGAAGAGCTAATCCTGGGCCAGCAAAACCTCTCCAGCATATCCTTGATCTTAACTACTACAGTTTGCTAATCTCCAAGTGAAGGGGCAACACCTCTACTGAGTCCCTCCCCAAATGGCCGAATTTCATGGCAGGCTCATGTCTCTTTTGTGTTTTTCCATGGACACCACCTGTTCTATGACATACATGGACATGGAAAACCTTTTGTCGAACTATGGACTACTAGGTATCTAAACACTTTGAGATAACTTTGTATCCGGTCCAGACTGTTCTAAATTAGCTACCATTGGCTACTTTTTTTTTAGAGATCTCCATTTTAGGATATATGCATCACATCTGCAGAGGTGGTTTATAAATAGCAAACCTAAAATGTTTCAGTGTCATTTATAAGTCACAGTAGTTCTAAACTCCACCTCCAAACTTATTTAACCAACTGGAGTCTAGATGTCCCAACTACAAACTCCTTTCAGCTTTCAGTGACGTGAAACAGGGCAGCATTCTAGCTTAGTCATTAGCACTGTTTCCAGTGAGGGGATTCTTACTTTGAGACATGGCACGGGTTTTTCTCCCTGTGAACTCCAGCTTCCTTCCACAGTAGAAAAAAAGCATGCATGTTAAGCTCATTAGTGATTTTAAATTGCCCGCTAGAGTCAGGCCATGTTTAGGCCTACACATAGCCGGGTATTTCCAAAAACGGATATTTCCCCCTGTACGTTTTGAAAAATACCATCATTTACATGGACTCGCATAAATACGCTGTTAAGGGGAGCTATGAGCAGCCAAACCTACAGGGGGCAGTGTAACGAGAAGCATAAAGTCATGGTAGCCAATGGGAATCCTGGAAAAAAACGACAACAAATGACACGAGTAACTTCCAGTTACTTCCAAGATGGAACGAGAGTGTTTCATTTGGAGTTACAGAGAAGTGGAGTTACTTTTAAGTGTGACGTTAGAATATAAAACAAGTAAAATACAAGAAAATATTGACGGTGGCCAAACGAATTGTAAACACAGGTGGCACACATGACGCTGGTGACGTTTCTGTCCCATAATGTGACGTTCGGAAGCCAAAAAGTCTGTTTCCCTCTGTTTACAAGCAAACGTGAAGACAGAGTTTTTGCAAATCTCCACTTTGGCCGGAGTTTTCAGAAATGATTGTTTTGGATGGATGGATTGTTATGGATGGATGGATTCCTGTTGGATACTGGTTTAAATGCTGTTACAACAAATGTACCAGACTAGTACAATGACAGAATGCAGCAGATACAAAATGGTTAAAACAATGTAAACGCAAAAAAGAGAAGCTTTAGCAAAAGTTACATGACGACAAGAGAATGTACTGTATGTACAGTGAAATGGTATGACATTAAATTATTTATCGTGCTTGAGAGTACAGTGAAGATTCCAGATGGAAAATATATCTGTGGCTGCCACATGGTCAGGTATACAAGTACAATTCCAAGATGGGTGAGGCTGGTTTGTTTAACAGGAAGATGAATTCCAGCTGAATGAGAATCAAGAAAAAACACTAAACCAAGAAGCAACATCTGGCTATTTTAGAAAACCACTTTCTAAACAATGAATCAAAGATCTGCTTGATGACCAGTTGCCCAGACATAAATGAAGGATTGCGAGACACACCAAGCACAGTCGGACTCCCCGTTCTCAACGGAGACGCCAGTTTGTAATAAGGAACACACACACACACACACACACACACACACACACACACACACACACACACACACACACACACACACACACACACACACACACACACACACACACACACACACACACACAGACAGAGCGAGAGAGACTCTTTTCCCTCCAGTAGATATGTTAGATAGATATATGCCTCAGAGCCCATATCAGTTCTCCAGAAAGTCCAGATACCATACACATCCCATCATCATTTGTTCCGAGAAGACCTTTACGGTGACTTCATGCTTCAGGCCTTATGCTTTATTTTACAGAGTGGTTTCAAAGCCTTCAAAAAATTACCTGGCCTAAGGGCAGCTGGGATGGTTTGGGATGTGTTGAACAGCATGCTGATTGAAAGAAAAGCAGCAAACACGTGCTTGTGGGAACTGCTCTTGGTGTGTTGGAACACGCTCCAGGAAATGACCCCTTGAACGCAGTCAATTGAAGAGCACGCAAACCTGTTATTTAATGCAAAAGATAACTAAACTGAAAACATTTTCCTTTAATTGCTTTGCTACGTGTGTGCAGATTTGTGATTGTATACAGTATTTAATGAGATTGCTGCCAAATGTGTTATCCCACCAAATGATTCTATTTACATTTAACGCACCATTCCATCTTTTATTTATTTATTTTTTGTTATTGTGGTTGTACGTATCAGTTGGAATATTGGAAGCTCTTCATTTGCACATTTATTACATTTTTTATTACAGCACATAGCATGGTGAGGCTGTAGGTTTTTTCTCTATTAACACTATTTTAGGGTGCTTTAACACCTGTCCCGTTTGGAGCAGCTGTTCCGAAACAGGGAGCGTTTCCCCCTAAAGACCGGTTAGTTTGGTATATGTAAACACAGCAATCGCGCTCGGATGCGGGAAAAATCAAGCGAGCCAAGATCGCCTAGGAGAGGCTTCCATTCGAGATCTGGAGCGGTTCGTTTGCAGTGAGAACATAATTGACACAGCAACCAACACCGCCTTCATTTCTGACCAATGAGAGAACAGTTGGTTCGCGCATGACATTTGTTAACAGCTTTGAACCGCTACAGATGGTTGCCTTGTGAACACAAACGCCACAAACGAAAAACGAAACAACTGTATCGATCTAGCCCCTGAATCAGAACAAAACAAACGGGCCACAGGTCTGAAAACATCCTTAAGCCTGAATTATGGTTCCGCGTTACACCAACGCAGAGCACACGCCGTCACCGTGACGCCGTCGTGAACCCTTTGGACTTCTCTGTCACTCCATTTCTCCGCGGTGCAGTGTCCCCCGCGACCGCAAGTTCGCGATCTTTTCCTGAATGGTTTATCCGACTTTTCCAGTCACAGTGAATGAAAGAGATAAGGACAACTATTGTGCAAAAAAACAAAACAAAAAAAAATCACACATACACGAAGAAAAGAGCGCTGAAAGTTCACTACTGCTTCAAACCGGAAACCGGAAATGCGTTGCTACCAAGCGAACCAATCACAGCCCTCTCCGTCTGCGTTTGGTCTGCGTCGCCTCGACGCTTAGTTACAATTTTTGGGAGATATGCGTCAGTGACGGCGTGTGGTACACGTCGACGCGTACCACACGCCGTAGGCAAGGCGTCGTTTTGACGCAGAACCATAACTCAGCCTTTAGTCTCTACTTCCTGGTGTAAAATGCAGGCATTTAATCCACTTTTTTAAAACTGGGATTGGGAATGTGTAAACTGGTAAAGTGTGTGAGCACAGATACACACTTGGGACACGGCGCACACGTGAAAGAAATATTTTTATTTGAATTTGTCTTGTTGTATTTTTAAGTCAAGTACAGTTTCACTTCGGTATTCACAAGCATTTCAAACATGAACCAATTTTTCATCGGGAAGCAACAAAGAAAAATATAATTAGATGTATTTGTGTCATGCCAAGTCTTGAGGACCGCCAGCTCTTGTATCAAAAGCTTATTCATAACCTTTTACTAGACAAAATGCAAATTTGTTAGTGTTTGGATCATGGATTTGGCTCTGATGGAGGGGTGCAGGGCCTGCTGAAATCACACATCTGCAGCTCAGCATTGCCTCGAAGTCTTGCTGGGATTTGTTCTCACTGCAAGATCAGTCATGGTTTGCAGTGATTATGTTACAAAAACTGCCATCATGTCACACTGCCTTTGACCTCTGTGTCCTCAGTGCTGTTTACAGCATCCCCAGCTCATATGTGTGTGGCTTCAAACATTAAATTCATAATAACAGTTTTGCACAACCATATACATAGCGAGTATAAGCAAAAGCTGTGTTAGACTGCCAGCAATAAAGGGCCTTAAGCAGCAGTAAAGAATGATTTATACATGATAGATGTAAAGGGGTAAACAATTTCCCAACCTGCCCTATGTTTATAAAACCTATTATTTTGCACATAGCTAATTTATAATCCACCAGGGTCATTGGTTATTTAAGAACAGCTACCCACGCTGTATTTCTTTTGTATGCTCCAAGGCTGAAAGCAGAAGTGGATGAAACTCTGCTCAGGTCACAGGGTCAGCCCTCAGCCGCTGAACCGAAAAATTCCCTCGAGTAAAAACAGTCCCCTCAGTGACCAAGCCGACTTAAAGCTGCAACAACCATATGACTCAGAAAATTAAAACCATGGCAGAAAAAACAAAATAAATAAAATATATTGTGGGGAGGATACACATCAAATAAACTAAAAACACACCCAGATTTGTGTCACATGTTGTTCTTTGACCCAGCAGCTGATGGGTTATCAACCAGGATCAGCATCTGATGGGAACACTTAGACTAGATTAATGATGCTTTCATGTTGCCTAATTACAACGTTCAAGAAAATGAAGGTCATTGGTTGCTATGTGAGGAAACAGAGCATACTGGTAGAGAGCAGAGAGAAGTTAATTTAATGCGAGACATGGATTAAAGTCTTCCACATAACCCCTGTCCAAATACCTCCACAACAGCGAACACCAGACCTAAACAGCTGTGGCGGATCAATTACGAAGACCTTTCCTGCCCACCACCACCTCTGCTGATACTTATTTTATTCATCCCCGAACTCCCTTATCTTAAAGCAACACTGCAGAGCTATATACACACACACATGTACACACGTACACACGTACACACGCACCACACACATATATATATATATATATATATATATATATATATATATATATACACACACACACACACAGACACACACAACACACACGTGTATATAGTGTGTGTGTGGTTTCTTCTGTGTTTGCTCTTGGCAGTCCGGCACTGGACAAATTTAAGTTGCAAATTGAGCCCTGAGTCCAACAAAGCAGTTCAGGCAGATTTGTTAACCAAGGGAAGCTTAGTTAAAATCTGAAAAGAGCACAAAACAAGGAAACTACTGATGAAGAAAAGAATAGTGAGAAGGCAGAGCATTATTTTTACAAGCTCAACACCAAGCTAGGAAAAAAAAATCAAAGGTTTGCATCAATACTGCTTGTGGTTTTAGCAGCTTGGAAAGATTTGAGTGTAAAGCACTTGGATGTGAACAAAGATGACGGACACATCTGTAATTGTTTACTTGTTTAGTTGTTCAGAGTTGCTAACTTACCAGGCTTTTTTGACTTAGATTGTCCAGTTTATGATGTGTAATTAATGTGAAATTCATGTATTTGCTTGTAGTCTGACCATCGATAGTTCCACAGGGATTCATACATCTCTAACGATGAACATACACCAAAAATGACAAAGGTGTACATTAGCTATAGTTACCTGTCTCACAATCGACATAAAAATAGGCACTGGAGTAAAGTATGAGGTTCGCCACTGTGGAGACTCTATACTGTTTACCCACCGACACATATGTGTGTGTGTGCGTGTGTGTGTGTGTGTGTGTGTGTGTGTGTTTGTATATATATATATATATATATATATATATATATATATATATATATATATATATATATATATATGTATATGTGTGTGTGTGTATGAGCACTGACCGGCCAGGTACACCATGCTAGCCCCGGGTTGGGCCCCCTTTTGCCTTCAGACTGCCTTAATCCTTTGTAGCATATTCAACAAGGTACTGGAAACATTCCTCAGTTTGGTCTATATTGACCTGATAGCATCATGCAGTTGCAGCAGGTTTGTCGGCTGCACATCCATGATATGAATCTCCCGTTCCACCACATACCAAAGGTGCTCTATTGGATTGAGATCTGGTGACCGTGGAGGCCATTTGAGTACCAGTCTGAGATGATTTGCGCTTTATGACATGGTGCGTTATTTTGCTGGAAGTAGCCATCAGAAGATGGGTACACTTGACCATGTGTACATGCCTAAATGCATTGAGTTGCTGCCATGTGATTGGCTGATTAGAAATTTGTGTTAAGGAGCAGTTTGACAGGTGTATCTAATAAAGTGGTAAAATGTATGTGTATGTGTGTATTTAGCTTGTGTCACAGCAGGTTTAGACAAGCTACCAGGCCTGAAGGATGATGTTCTGACATTGACGGTGGTTTCTTCAAGATCGAGGCACGCATTTCCTAAACCATGGAATAAATAAACTGGTTTCGGATTGCACCATTATATATAAAGATGTTCCATGTATGTACACCCACCGCTATTACACAGAGCCCGATAGTATCATATTTTGCATACAATTATCACGTGCTAAGAAAAACACAGAATGAGAAACAAAACAGGTGCTGGTGGAAGTGAGATTTGTCTTGAGTTGATCTTGTGCTATAAGCATTTTAAAAACCTTTTGTTCAGGTCTTCAAGTTCTGTGGTGTTACTTTAAAGTGGAATGTAAGGCAGCTTCATTTCAAAGTTAACTGCCTACTTACTTCACCTGCAAGAACACATTGTGACATGCTAAAAAGTAGGTTGTAGACATTAATTGGCAGCCAGGAGGACGAGCTTTGGTAGTGATCCACGCAAAAAAGTAACATGTTCCTGCTGCAGAGGAAGCAGACCTGACCAGGCTGTGGCAGAAGTGCAGCTCAACCTGTTAAGAATTGATCTACCCCTACAATAATTGTAGAAACATTCTTTTAAATTTGATGAGTTGCTATGAAGAGTTGTTTCTTCAAATGAATACAACACAATAACAATACTCTTTCCTGTAATGATACCTGTGCTTTTCTGTTGACCCACAACCCATTTTTTGTTAGTTTGTTTTTGTTTGCCCACACTCTGTCTGGACACGGCATTCAACTAGATTTATAGCTGCACAACAAGTTAATAGAAGTCCAGCCGCAGAGCCCTTCGGCTTAAGTTTTGATTTCTAGTGTGGTATTGGATGTTAAGTCCATAGTGTTTCATTGCCACTGTGGTCATGGTGATTCCATTGTTTCTTTCACTATCAGAAGCAGCGTTTCACTGAGTCATTACAGGTATGTGTGCAACCGAAGAAAAACTCTTGTTTCTTTTCCTCCTCGCCAATAAGAAGACAAATAAGAAGGGAGTTAAAACTGCTCATGGATCAGTGTTTACACACAAGAATTTAAGAACATGTTAAAATATCTTAATCTATGTAACCATAAAACACCTAATGTGACAAATACTAATTTAGGACACAAGTTGTTTTTTGTTGTTTTTTTAAAAAAAAATATGATATCTAGAAAGTGAAACAATCATGATATTAGTCACATCAAGCAGCGGTAAAAAAGGAACCTAGTGTAACAGACGAAGGCCTGAAGAAGGGACTGACGCTGACAAACTTTACTTGTGGACCAAAAAGGGCATGACTTTTATTATATTCACCCTGTGTCGCAGTGGTTTGAATTTAACCATCATGCCCCTATGACCACATCAAGGGGAAACATGGGGTTCAGTGTCCTGCCCAAGGACACTTCAAGTTATGACAGGGTTCGACCCTCCCAACTTCCAGTTGGAGAACCCCGGCAAGTGATTTCAGATGGTTATTCTGGATCAAACTGCTGGTGGAAAGAGAAAATTAAGTGCAGTGCAGTTTACATGCCAAATTACAGCCTTGTTTAATCAACAGAATGTGTCTGCACTTGTCTTATGTGTTTCAGGAGGCCCCCGTCCTCCATTAACGACCTCTTTGTACAACTGGCAGGACACGATAGATATACTGCCATGTCTTATTACATTGTATATATATATTATACATATTGCAAACTATATAGTATACAGTACCACCCTTTCTGACCACTTTCTGACGGCATCTTTAATGCTATCCATTCCTCTATCTACTGAATCGCAGGGCTTTGCGTCCCCCTGTGTCCAGCCTCCATCACCAGGACGCCCTTCCCTCTTCCACTTTCGATGTCTGCCTCAAACTCTCGCCTCCTTTTTGCATCAGATTAGCTTCAGCTGAGTCTTTTAGTCTACCATCGAATTGCCTCGTGATATCTGACTGACCGTGTCTAAACTGCCTGAATGCTTTTGTCAGCATAGAGATTTGTCAGTTTCTTGGTTTTGATTGAATCTGTTAGAATAAAAACAGGACCATTGTCTTAATGTCTTTACTATTATTATTATTATTATTATTATTATTATTATTATTATTATTATTATTATTACCATGTATTCATTTATATATCATGATGAGGCCACATTGTCTAATGAAATCTGACTGAAGCTTTTCATCTATTTGTAATAAATATACTATTGAATATTGAATATTGATTTCAATAATAAACAAACATCACCTAAGCTGATAGCACAAACACTGCAGTTTGTTATGTCTTTCTTGAACACCCTCATTAAACATTGCCAGTGTGGGAGAACAAGTATGTGAACTGATAGACTGATTGCGTCACTGAAAGCTACCTGAAGACAGTAGTTTGCATACGTGGAGTCAAGAACTGGAGACAGGAGAGTATTGTTCAGAATCCTTAATGAGGTAAAGAATAACCAGTCACCAGAACTGGCAAATGCCTGCATTCACAATACCATCCATACACAAGTCATGGAGCAGGCAGGATCTTCATGGTATTACACTACTCTGAAAAAAACCCATTGCTGCGGTCCTTCTGAAAAGGGGACTCCAGAATTCCTCATAAAGCAGTCACTTGAAGTTATTGCAGCCAAAACGGGTCCAACGGTTTACTTTCTTTTTCTTGAAGTATTGTGATTGCTTCATGGGTGTGTCAAATAAATTATTATTATTATTTTTCTATGTTATCAGCCTAAACACATTGTGCTTGTCCTTTTACTCACTTACTGTAGATGAAGATCAGATCATATTTTATAACGAGGGGTTCTCACAGTTGGTGCAATTTTGGCCGTCACTCTCATTTATTACAGCCAATGTCAGTTTCAGCAGATATCTATAGAGTGCAGCTATACATTATTCTGAGTAGAAGTAGCATTTATTTTCACATCATTTGTCAGCATTAGTTGCACGAAATGAGTTCAGACAAATTGTCTCTTCATCTTGCTCATCATGGCCAGATATCAGACGTCTACTGCAGGATGGAGCCGGCTGAGTGCTTGATGGATTGCTATTCATGCATGAAGCAAATAGCCTGAGTCTGTATTGGGTTTCAATAAATTACAAACAAATAGCTAAGTCAGACTGAGTTTTATGAAGTCTTAATCTTGCTCTACAGTACGTCTCACAGGTATAGGCAGAGCAGTGTGGCAAGATGTCAGCTGCAGGTCAGCAGAGATTTTGCTTCAGGGAGCAATCTGGCTTATAAAACAACTTGTCTTACTGTTTGGCATCACAATGCTGTAGCTGCTGTCTTTAGACTCACTACTGAAAATGGAGTGTTATTGTCTGTGTTTGTACAGATATACTCCAAGGAAGTTGCTTTTGTCATGTGCTTTCCCCTAAAGAGTAAGTAAACTTAGGTTTTTGTTTACAGCTCCAGTCTGTCTCTGCAGCTCCTCACAAGAGATGTTTTTTTATTGTAGTGAGAGTGCAAATGAAAAATCATAACATCAGCAGTCAGCAGATACAGAATTGTGGTGTTCATTTTCTTTTTCAGTCAGATTATGAAATATTTTCAGAAGGAGGAAGAGGGAGTTTGGAAGACAGAAGTTTCTGTTGGTCCGTGAAGTCAGCAAGCTTCAGAAAGCCAGGCTGAGAGAGGCAGAGATGACAGTCAGGAAGCTAATCCTCTGAAATAATTTGGTTTGCAGTCTCTGAACTTCCGCATTATCTTTCTCTGCATATGTCAGATGATTTCGATGCCTCCGCCAACTGTTGACAGGTGAATATAAGCCTAAACCAGCTTTTCTAACAGGCTAATGCTGTGGAAGTTTGGGTCTACAGTTTAGATATATTACATACAAACAGTGGAATGGACCTTTTATTTTGAGATGTTCTGAGCAACAGAAGAGTCAAAGCACAAAGCCTAGATATGTTTGCACACTAGCTTCAAGAACAGGTGATGCTGGATGACATTATTTACTGGTTTATTTTGCTTATCAGACTGCAAAAGATATCTTTATTTCATATATTCCCAAGAGAAGACTTTTGATCCAAACCACCAGTTTGGCACCGCACAGGAACCGTTTATCTCGTCAGGCAAACAAATAAACATGTCACAGACGCAAACAAGAAATAATTAAATCCCAAAAGTGATAGCGATATGGTCTTGTAATAAAACATTGTTTTAGGCTCATAAAAGTCAAAATTGGCAGAAAATCTGTGTGAAAATAAGGACCTAAAAAAATAAAATCTTTAATGAACTTTAAGTGTTAAGTGTTGAAGAAGAAGGGCTAAAAGCTGGAAACATATGACCTTAAATGTTGTTAGTCAACATCAGGGTTCAATCAAACTCAAAATCAGCAGTTACAAACTGTGCTACAGCAGTGAGTCTTAGTGATACATCTTTTTAAGGACGTCTGTAGTATTTTTGTATACAGAAGACTGATTGTGTTGGCCAAATGAAGCTTCTCATATTATACAATCTCACTTTTTACCAATTAAAATTATATAACATAATAAGAGTAGAAAGTTGAGAGGAAATAAACCACAGAGAAAGACAAAATGTTAACACATTAGGCATAGCTTGCCGGCTGTGGGTGTTCACCGACTGGGTCTCTGATGGCAAACTGTACAGTCTTCACAGATGGCGGCTCATACAGGGTCTGCTACCAAGCTTCGCAAAGCAATCAGCAGTGTCTAGCAACCTCATGCTGGCTGAACGCAGACATGTCTGAATTCTGACATTTGAAACGGGGTATTCCATGTAAGCACCAGTGTTTATGGACCAAACCAATGAAGTGAGTATGTTGTTCAACCGCCCCTGAAGAGCTTCAGGAGGTATCTCAGCAGAGGGTTATCAGGGGTCTATTTTCAGTCTGCTCCCCCTGACCCAGTCTTGAATAAGTAGCAGAAAATGGATAAAGGCTTTGGCAACAAGTTTGTCATTTAAATCTCCATTCTATGTCTCATTCCATACTGAAGATCTGCTACGTTGTAGATCAGCAGCTCTCGAACAATGAAGGAACATGGTACAAAACTCAACGGTTCCTCAGTCAGTGGAGATGCACTCATCTACAAGTAGAAAGATAAACAATTCATATCAAACCCACAGTACAGTGGAAGGTTGCTTTCTTCAACTTGCCTGGCTGTCGAGACATTTAAAGCTCTTTTAGGTTGTTATTGCTGGTGTCTATAAGATGTGAACGAGTTGGATGTGTTTTATTTAATGAAAAAAAAAACACATTTTTCTCTTATACATGTTGGTACATTGCACTACAGAAGGTCAGAAGGAAAAAGGCCTTTAAGATCACACACTTTACAAAGCCTCAGACTTTATGAGCTGTCATGCGAATACTTTGTTGCCTGAATTAGACACCACTTCTTGTTCTCTGCTTGGTTGCTGCACCACTCCTCCTCCTCCTCCCCCTCCTCCTCCTCCTCCTCCTCCTCCTCCTCCTCTTCAACTCAGCCTCTCTTGATGCAAACAAGATGGCAGCCCGAGGAAGTCTCTCCAGTTGCTTATCTCTGCACTGTGGTTAGACTGAAGATCCCCACTTCATCCAAATGAGTCCAGCAGTTGGTTCTGCTGCCTGTTATGCATGTCAAATTTACACAGGTGTTGGTTTTTGGCTGAGGTTACACTCTTCAGTTACATGAATTATAAAGCTCATGTTTAAGTCTGGAAATATAATATTTATTCACAAACACAATGTTTTGTTGTGTGCATTATTAATGCGCAACTGCTGGAGTGCTGAATTTGTGAAATAAAATCTTTGTTGGTACTTCCATTGTTTGTATTAACATTTGATTTTGCATTAATGAATATGAATGTGGTTGTTCAAGTGCTGCTTAGCTCAGACAGTCTTTTCAACACCTGTTGTGCTGTGACAGAGCAATGAGGAAAAACTGTGCTCATTTACACTCATAAATTACACTTCATCAGTAAATTTGTTTTACTTTCCGTGTAATATGCAAGATCGTGCCAGTTAGAAATAAAACATGAAGGGCCAAAATGGAAGTGTGAATCAATTAAATAAGATTATCTCTGTTGTCTGATGCTTAAACACACACTACTCATGCATTTTGTTATTAGAAGCCCACGCAGACAGAAAATCTACACTATAAAAATAAAACAATCAATGTCATATACTGATTCCAAGCCATAAAATACTTCAGAATGCGGAAATTAGCTCCAAATTGATCACTTCTATACTTATGTGTCATAGAGTAGCTGACTGCCAGCAGGAAAGGTGTCAGTGTATATGTATATATATATATATATATATATATATATATATATATATATATATATATATATATATATATATATATATATATATACATACACACACACACACACACATTTAACTCTGCAACAAACTCTAGAATATGATTCAGAGCCAAATGAATATGTTTAAATATTGCATATGTCATCTGAAGGCAGGAGAAAGTCAGGTAAGTACAACATTATATGGGGAAACCCAACAATTTTCAAGGTTTGGAGACAGTTAAGGAAGCTTGTGATGGGAACAAACCTTAGATTAATTTATCTCCAGGCCTCAGACTCAAGGAGATAGGTTACTGGAGTACCATAGTTGTATGAGAGCGCCATTGATACATTCAATTTACACAGAAATAATGATTATACTAATGATTATACTGGTTATACCAATTATAATCCAAGCGGAAAGACAAGACATGACGAGATAAGATGCCATGTCATGATGGAGAGGTTACCATGCCTCCAAAGCCAATAAAGGAGGATGCTCTTTCAAATCTCAGCCCATGCCACTCATAAGATATTACGCCTCAAAAGAAAAAACTCATGCCTTAGTAGCTTTGGGCTCAATGGGCTTCTATATTTATTGGTATATGTAATATTCCATCTTGAATGTCTTAAGTTTTTCGAAATCTTTTAGCATGGACAAGCCTTCAGGAACACAACAACCTCAGGCCTAAAAGCGTTGACAGCCAGTCTGATTTGTATCCTCTGCAGAGCAGTCTCTCAGTACAAACAAAAGATCCTCCAGCCTTGACTGCACAGAAAGCTGTGATAAGCAGAACAATCTTTCCTGAAAGAGGACGAGCTTGGTACACTGGCACATTATGTACACTGTCACAACTTGCAGCTGTTGCAGCCAACAGAAGAAGCATTCACAAGATTATCAGTGTTTTCTCGTGGGCTCAGATTGAGGAGAACGACTTACGTATAAATCAGAACGTAACCCAACATTTCTGGTGCCATCTGCAGCTTTTACTCGTGAACACAGACTATGAACATGGCTGAGCTGTTCTTGTGGCTGGAAGGTTATTGTCGATACACCTCAGACTAAACGACTATGGTCTTTTACTGTACCTCAGCGTAGTCGAAAGTTGTTTTACAGGTGCTGTTTCCCCCACTTTGGTCTAGGTCCTGATATTGAGGCTGCACTATATTAGCCTCGCTGGTTACAATCTTAATTTCAATCTTTATTTATTTATGACCCAACTACTGTGTGACTTGCTGAGCTGAGGTTTAGTGTAATCTATTGTTTAAACTTCTAACTTAAAAAAGTGATATGACGTCTTCATCTCCATTGTTCTCTGGCTTGTGTCTGTTGTTTAACCTGCAGTATAGGGTTAGCTCATTTTTTCTTTTTTTGGAGGCCCTTTCCTGTTCATGACCAGTACAGTATGCGTAGCCGTGGCTGAAGCTATGATAAAAGGTTTTCTGGCAAAGCACAAATACCCAACCTGTGCTGTCACACCAAGATAAAAAAAATTGCCAATTTTACATTCCTGTGACATGCTGAGATATGATGATCGCACCAACAGCTGCTACTGTCAACCACCATGCTACTGCTTTGATTGGTTTACAACTAGATTTTCACAAGATGCCGTAAATTACCTGTCAACAGCAGCACTTTATTTTAGAGGATCATTTATTTTTGATCGTCACATAATTACACATGTTAATGTAAAAGCCTAAGATGTGTTTAATTTGCAAATGTGATAAAATGACATTATGTCAGGTAGTTTCAATAAGTATAACACAGTAAGTGTAAGTAAAGATGTGTTCTTTTTCCTAATCTAGCTTTTAAAATGTTTGGCTTTAGACCAACTTAATCTTGCTTTTCATAGTAGCGGTCACTTATATTTTAGCTAGATTTTACTGATTGATCTGGTTAGAGGAGCCATCTACATCCATATCTACCCAGACTGACCTTTTGAGAGCTTCAGGCATTCAGACAAATTATTGAGTTTAAGATTAATCTGTATTTAACTGTGCTGAAAGACATAATGTTTAAGATTTGTTTAAGATTTCTTACTGCTTATAAAGTTACAACAATTACTTAATGTTGATGCAACAAATGTCATGATGGTGTTTTCTTTCTTTTTTTTTGTCAAATAAATGGTGGGGTGAAAAATAACATACAGTCTGAGGCTCTGTGTGTGTGTGTGTGTGTGTGTGTGTGTGTGTGTGTGTGTGTGTGTGTGTGTGTGTGTGTGTGTGTGTGTGTGTGTGTGTGTGTGTGTGTGTGTGTGTGTGTGTGTGTGTGTGTGTGTGTGCGTGTGTGTGTGTGTGTGCGCGTGCATACATATATTAATCTTTTTTACAAAGCTGTAGATTCTTTCTTCTCTGAACAGGGATTGGATTGACTTCCAGTTTATGGTTCCTCTAAAATCCATAATTTTAGCACGTTTCCGTCTAATTCCTACATTCCTTTAAGGGGCCCATCAGCCTTTCACCTGACAACATCAACTATTATCTCTGGATAGACAGCAAGTCAACAACAAAGAAGTGCTTGACCATCCGAACTGATGCACTTGCTAATATCCAGGTATAAATAAGCTCCCAGACCCAAAGAACAAATAATGCTTTTCCTCTAGAACAACTATTTTTAGCCACTCTCACACTCGAGCGCGCACACACACACACACACACACACACACACACACACACACACACACAGAAAGACAAATGCTAATCTTTATCCAGGATCTCTTTGAAGTAAAGAGGATACTTGAGGTGGATTATTCATGGCCACATAGCTGTATTCTCAAATCTAGTTAAGGTTTCCTTGAATCCCTCACAGTTTTGTCCGAGGGCTGCTAAATACGGAAGAGTGCTACAGTAGTACGTCATCCAGGTGTGCAGACAACAGTGTTTACTGGAAATAACATTAAGGAATGAGGACTCTCTACAAGCTACCATTACATCTCCTGTATTTCCCCCCTCCGTGTGACTGCTAATGACAAATAAGAACAATGTGCAGTCGCAACTTGATGTCCAGGTCTTGTTAATATATTTGGCTTTTACTACGGTGACACAGCATTCTGCACTGCCGATTGATATGATAATGTTTTATATATTTATGCTCACTTCCTTTTTTTATTTCAAAGGGGCAACAACAAACACATGAGACAAGTACAGCATTTGGAAAATGGGTCACTGCTGCTAAATGTTGATAGCGCTACTTTGCCCCCCAGTGGCCATCGGCTCGATGCAGATGAATGTTACACAGTCGTAACCTTCAGGGTGTTGATTTTATTTTTCCTACACAATCAGTGGATACAGAGGCTGCATACATACTCTATTAAATATATAGTGGATTAATTGTCAACAAGTATTCTTTTTTTATGCTAAAAAATATCTTTCATATGAATTTGAATTGTGGGCTGAAGGAATTTTCTTCTTGTTTTTGCTTGAGTGAGTCATTTTCAAGAGGCTGTGATAGATGACTCATATATTAAATTTACTTGGCATTCCCTCTCAGAAGCTGCTGTAAAACCCACTCTGTTTTTATGCCATCGTCTGAAAAAGACATGCTTTATCACATCCTCGCAGGTTATCTGGCTTCTTTTAGAAAGATACACCCCCAAAAAAGATATATACATCTCTGTTATATCTTGTAATGCAGATAGTAGGAAATTCTCCACTCAAGCCTATCCATAATTCAACGGATTATTTCAGTGACAGCTGATATTGAGTTATTTGTGTGTGTGTGTGTGTGTGTGTGTGTGTGTGTGTGCGTAAATGAACTGGTTTCATATTTGTCTCGCTGATATGAAATCCTGTTGGAGATGACTTATATGTCAATCACCTTCATGGCTAATTATAGCCCACAGCCTGCAGAAGCAGCACAAGCTTAACGATTTCAGTGTGTAAACAAACGCCATGTCCTGGCTGGGGAAAGCAATACAAGTACTTTACAATTGTAAGATGTTGAATAATTCTCATTACCTAACACATAACCTTGTTGGTAATCTTTCCCTGAACTACTACCAACATTCCTAACATTTATTTGATGTTTTCTTAATTGTTTTATGAAAAACAGTGATGTGCACATTTTTTTACAAAATTCAAACTCCTGGATAGATGCAGGAATTATTGAGAAGATCATGATGGACTAAACACAGAGGAATTAAAATGATGGGAGTCGTACAGTCATGCATAATGATATTTTGTCACGTGTAACTTACCTTTCCAGCTACACTGGTGCTCATGGGGAAGTATTAAGTTCCTCAAATCCTCTAAAACATTTGGCCTTTAGGCTCTGTTTTTAGCCAACACAGAAGCTCTTCCAGTGCAATATTACTATTGACTCTTTAGGAGTAGCTTATGAATTTGAAAACAGGTGCTCCAGAGCAAGTGGTGGAAGCATTGCAAATGATAAAGTGTTGATGTTAAACTGACATCAATGCAAGTGTAGCAGTAACAAAGTGGTCGTCATTGTTTTTTCAACTGGAGCTACAACAGCAAAGCTACTTTTACGAGGAAACACCCAGAAATGATGGACCCAAATTGTCTCACTATGGCATGTTTTGTTATGTTAAAAACCAAACGTTTGATTAGTGGTACAAGAAAGTCTTAATTTAGTTTTTACCTGCAATAGCTAATGTAATAATTGCTCAGAGGTCATATTCTGAGTCTCTGGTGCTCTGCCTGCCAGCAGCTGCAGGACTGTTTCGACAAGACCAACTGGGAAGTCCTTGAACATCAGGACCTGGAGCTGTTCACAGATAGCGTACTATGTTACATTAAAAACTGCATAGACACTATCACTGTGGACCTGGAGCAGCTCCTGAGAACAGTGGAAGGGGAGATGGATTTTATGAAAAGGTGGTTTGACACCAATAAACTTTCCCTAAATTTAAGCAAGACCAAGATTTTAATATTTGGAAACCGAAAGATCAATGAAGAAATTTCTATCAAAATCAACAATATTCCCATTGAAAGAGTAACAGAATACAAATTCCTTGGAACACTCATTGATCATGAATTAAAATGGAAATCACACGTCAAATTATGTCAAACAGAAAATGTCTAGAACCATTGCAATTGTAAATACATCAAAAGAATTTTTAAACTCAAAGTCACTCAACCTCTTGTATTGTTCCCTTGTAGTTCCATACATGTCTTACTGTGTGGAGATGCGGGGAAACACATACAAGACCCATTTAAAACCAATTTTTATATTACAGAAACGAATAATATGTATAATAAAGAGAAAAGCGTTCCATGAGCCCACCAACGCTCTTTTTATAAATTTGAATACTCTCAAATTCTGGGATATAGTCAAGTTGCAAACCTTATTGGTCCCATTCAAAGCTCACAACAATCTCCTTCCACGTAGCATCCAGGAGCTGTTTGAAATCCGGGAAAACAAATATGAACTGAGAAATGCCGGTTTGTTCAAAAACCAAAAGGCAAGAACAAAGTCAAAAGAACATTGTATTTCAGTAAATGGTGCAAAACTATGGAATTGTTGCGAAAAGGACTTAAGAATGTGTAGTTCAATCCATACCTTCAAAAGAATGTTTAAAATTAAGACTATCAACGGGTATAAAAAAATACTGTAATAAACTGTACGGATATATTGTAATTCATTGACACCAAATTTCATAGTGTTACTATTATTACTGGGCTTTTGTTAGCTTCTTCGCACCCACCATATAATATATGATAGTGTAACAGATGTATTATTGCACTGTGTATGTGCGTGTGTGTGTGTGTGCGTGTGTGTGTGTGTGTGTGTGTGTGTGTGTGTGTGTGTGTGTGTGTGTGTGTGTGTGTGTGTGTGTGTGTGTGTGTTTGTGCGTGTGTGTATTGATTGTATGATAATAGGGTAGGCATCACAAGCTCATGCTTCGGCCTACACCTTTTTTGGTCACATCTTTTTGAGCCATCTCTGTAGTTCCTCTCTGGTTTTGCTGTTTTCCCCATGTGTGCTGGGTGATGATGGTCGTACCGATGTAACATTGTTTTTTGGATGACCAAAATAAACAAAAAAGAAAGAAAGAAAGAAAGAACCTGAAGAGAGGCATCAGAGAGTTAAAGGACTAGAGGAGGAGGATTGAGGACCACCTGGACAGCAATAACAGCCGGAAGGTGTGGCAGGGTATCCAGCACCTGACCAGCTACCGGACCAGCCTGGGAGCTACGGTGGGTGATCTTGCGCTGGCAGAGCAGCTCAACATTTTCTTTGCCCGCTTTGAGGTCACTTCACCTGATAGGGCCAACTCACACCAGGCCCACAGCAGCACCACCCTCACCCTGGAGGAACATCAGGTGAGGCGCACCTTGCGGTCCATCAACCCAGGGAAAGCAACGGGTCCAGACGGTGACCCGGGACGAGTGCTGAGGGATTGTGCAGACCAGCTGGGTGGAGTCTTCACTAAGATCTTCAACCAATCCCTAGCACAGTCCACTGTCCCATCCTGCCTGAAGTCGTCCACCATAGTTCCCTTGCCCAAAAAGACTCACATCTCCAGCCTCAACGACCACTGGGGTTGCACTCACCCCAGTGGTGATGAAGTGCTTTGAAAAGCTAGTCCGTAGTCACATCACAGCAGCCCTGCCCTGCACCCTTGACCCCCACCAGTTTGCCTACAGAGCGAACCGATCCACAGAGGATGCAGTGGCCACAGCACTCCATGCTGCATTAGCCCACCTGGAGCAGCAGGGGGGCTACGTGCGGATGCTCTTTGTGGATTACAGCCCTGCCCCCAGCGATGAACGGGCCCTCGCACCCTTGTGCACGTTCAAGCGTGCTGCAGTGGAAGCGCTTGTATGACTTGCATGTAGATGTCTTCAGGCCTGGACATTTAGCGGATGACACCACCCACGACTCTCTATATCAAACCATTCAAAAGTTATGGCAGAAAGTAGGAACTATCAGATATCGACCAATCAGATTCTGTTTCGGCCATGGCGCCAGGAGACTTTTCTTTAAGCTGCTACATGATACAGGTGTGTACCGATTTTCGTGCATGTACGTCAAACTGTATTGTGGGGCTTGAGGCACAAAGTTTTCTAGGGGGCGCTGTTGAGCCATTTTGCCACGCCCATTAATGCAAACCATTAAATATCCAATTTTTCGCCAGGCCTGGCTTGCGTGCAAAATTTGGGCACGTTTAGGGGGGGCAAAAAGGCCTTCATTTTGTCGAAAAAAGAAAAAGGAAAATTCCTACTGATACAATAGGGCCTTCGCACTGTAAGTGCTCGGGCCCTAATTAAAGCTGCAAGCAGCGATGAACGGGCCCTCGCACCCTTGTGCACGTTCAGGCGTGCTGCAGTGGAAGCGCTTGTCTGACATGCATGTAGATTCTTCAGGCCTGGACATTTAGCGGATGACACCAGCCACGACTCTCTATATCAAACCATTCAAAAGTTATGGCAGAAAATAGGATCTATCAAATATCGACCAATCAGAAAAAGGGGCGGGGATAATTCATGCCAATGAAGGTCAGGTACTCAAAACCGAGTCAGATGACACCACCCACATGTCTTTATCCCAACCCGTTCAAATGTTATGGCAGAGAATAGGGACTATCAAATATTGACCAATCAGAAGAAAGCCGGGGCTAATCTGCACCAATTATATTCAAGGACTTAAAACCGAGTCTGATGACACCACCCACGACTTTTTATATCAAACCATTAAAAAGTTATGGCAGAAAGTAGGAACTATCAAATATGGACCAATCAGATGAAGGGGGGGCGTACTTTTTGGCGTCTATCGTAGCCACGGTAGCGCTTTTGACTGAGAAAAGTAATGAGCGATGTATAACACAGCTGGGTGCACGTTACGGTTCGGGCTCTGAAGCGGCTGAAGAAATGGCATGAATTTCGCCAAAATTAAACGATTAATTCAAAATGTTCAAAATGGCCGACTTCCTGTGTGTTTCAGCCATGGCGCCAAGAGACTTTTCTTTAAGTTGCAACATGATACAGGTGTGTAGCGATTTGTGTGCATGTACGACAAACCGTATTGTGGGCCTTGAAGCACAAAGTTTTCTAGGGGGCGCTGTTGAGCCATTAGGCCACGCCCATTAATGCAAACCATTAAATATCACATTTTTCACCAGGCCTGGCTTGCGTGCAAAATTTGGTGACTTTGGGGTACGTTTAGGGGGGCAAAAAGGCCCTCATTTCATCAGAAGAAAAATAAAAACGAGAACATCTCCTACAGATACAATAGGGCCTTCGCACTGTAAGTACTCGAGCCCTAATTAAAGCTGCAAGCAGCGATGAACGGGCCCTAGTGTGTGCAATTTTCACCAGTAAAGGTCAAGGACTCAAAACTAAGTCTGATGACACCACCCATGACTCTTTATGTCAAACCATTCCAAAGTTAAGGCAGAAAAAAGGAACTATCAAATATCGACCAATCAGAAGAAGGGGCGGGGCTAATTCATGCCAATGAAGGTCAAGTACTCAAAACCGAGTCAGATGACACCACCCACAACTAATTATGTCAAACCATTCAAAAGTTATGGTAGAAAGTAGGAAATATCAAATATGGACCAATCAGATGAATGGGGGGGCGCGCTTTTTGGCGCCACGGTAACGCTTTAGACTGACCAAAGTAATGTGCATCGTCCAGGAGAAGCACATTTTGATGTTTAACACACCTGGGTGCATGTTACGGTTCGGGCGAAGAAGCGGCCGAAGGTTGCGACATGATATAGGTGTGTACCGATTTTCGTGCATGTACGTCAAACCGTATTGTGGGGCTTCACGTGACACTCTCTGAAGAAGGCGGAAGTTCTGCCAAAACTGTCAGAAAAGTTTGAAGGTAAGACCTATGATCCTTGTCTGAACAAAAGAAAACCACAAAGCTGTAATCATCTGTTTTGAATTTCTGTATGTGGAGTCAGAGAACAGTTTTCTAGAACATCTGATGGCATTGCCCTACTTTGTCTGATTGGTAATGAATCACTGATATTGATCCATCTCCAATCAGCTAATATTGGCTGATATATTGTGTTTAGTGCTGTCAAGCGATTAAAAAAACGATAAATTAATTATTAAGATTTCTAATTAATTATTCTAATTAATCTCTTTTTTAATCTCACCTAAAAATTGCTGAGAAAAGCCCTCAACTTGAGGTGTTTTCCTTTAAATTCATTACATTATTGTGTCAAATCAAAACTTGAACAACGACTTGAACAGATGGAGTCCTAGCCATTTACATCCACTTGGCAAGAACATTCGCCAGCCTCTCGGTCACCGACTTGCGCATGCGCTTGGTGCTCTCCTCGAGTTTAGTTTGGTGAAGAGCGTTGCTGTGGCTTGATAAATTGCTAACATCTTTGCTGCTAATGTTAGCTGTGGCTGCACTCACGACCAGGTGCTGTGCATTTATGTGGTAGGCTAAACTTAAGCAAATTCCTTCACACAAAGAACACATATCACTCTACCTTTATCCATGGTGGCGTCGAGCGGGGGGGTTAAATGTTAATTCCCCATTCTTTGGACCAACAACTTTCACATGCTCCTCTATTATCACTTCTCTTCTCCGCTACTCACCGTTCCTTCCCATGCCTGTCCAGCTACAACCTCCCAGCGTAGCTAAACAAGCCCAAACATAAGCCCCTTTCACACAGAGATTCCGCAATATTGGTATAAAGAAGTCCTGCCAATACGCCGCCTTTGTTGGTTCACACAGAACCATACAACGCCGGCATAACGCCGCTCCCGTCTGTAAATTCACACAGCATGCCGGCGTTCCGCAATCAGAGGCGTGACGACAGCGTCAGTCCGACCGTCATGTCAGCGGCATGCCGGCTGTGTCATTCACACAGACCCCGTTTCGTCTCTGTGACGGCTCTGTGACTACCTCCGCTGCCGGCTTATTGGTGGGTGGGCTATAGTGACAGCCAATCAATGTCCACTTCAAGGTAGGACTGACCATTGTTCTCCACCCCTTTCATAATAAAGGCAACTCGCAAACAGAAAAAGTAAAGTTAGAGATTTAAAAATAGATTAAGCGATTAAAAAACATAACACGCTAAATATGGTGGTTGAACCTACTGAAATCCTCCTCTTTCCACCTCGATAGCATTGCCTCTTTTTTGCAATCAGTCCTTTAAGACTTGTGTATGCCCTCATGTGCAATTTTCACATACTTTCATGCATATAAAAAGCAAAGTATTTTCACTAAGTAAATTCCATTTCTCATTATTAAATAGCCTTTGTGGAGAGCTTACAAAGCTTAATCCTGCATCTCGATAAGTATGGTAACTAGAAAGGATTTAATTCAAACATTTAATTACTGAGAACATGTTTTATTCAGTCATTTGATTTGCATGTTGCTATTCCACAAATGAAACTACATTGCATTTGCTGTGTATGTCTAACTATGCCTGCCTTAAAACTTTATTGTATATATACACTCATGAACAGTGTATGTTTTCCACTGCACAAGAAATCAGTAAAATGTTGGTGTTTTTGGCATACCGGTACATACATACATACATACATACATACATACATACATACATACATACATACATACATACATACATACATACATACATACATACATACATACATACATACATACATACATACATACATACATACATACATACATACATACATACATACATACATACATACATACATACATACATACATACATACATACATACATACATACATACATACATACATACATACATACATACATACATACATACATACATACATACATACATACATACATACATACATACATACATACATACATACATACATACATACATACATACATACATACATACATACATACATACATACATACATACATACATACATACATACATACATACATACATACATACATACATACATACATACATACATACATACATACATACATACATACATACATACATACATACATACATACATACATACATACATACATACATACATACATACATACATACATACATACATACATACATACATACATACATACATACATACATACATACATACATACATACATACATACATACATACATACATACATACATACATACATACATACATACATACATACATACATACATACATACATACATACATACATACATACATACATACATACATACATACATACATACATACATACATACATACATACATACATACATACATACATACATACATACATACATACATACATACATACATACATACATACATACATACATACATACATACATACATACATACATACATACATACATACATACATACATACATACATACATACATACATACATACATACATACATACATACATACATACATACATACATACATACATACATACATACATACATACATACATACATACATACATACATACATACATACATACATACATACATACATACATACATACATACATACATACATACATACATACATACATACATACATACATACATACATACATACATACATACATACATACATACATACATACATACATACATACATACATACATACATACATACATACATACATACATACATACATACATACATACATACATACATACATACATACATACATACATACATACATACATACATACATACATACATACATACATACATACATACATACATACATACATACATACATACATACATACATACATACATACATACATACATACATACATACATACATACATACATACATACATACATACATACATACATACATACATACATACATACATACATACATACATACATACATACATACATACATACATACATACATACATACATACATACATACATACATACATACATACATACATACATACATACATACATACATACATACATACATACATACATACATACATACATACATACATACATACATACATACATACATACATACATACATACATACATACATACATACATACATACATACATACATACATACATACATACATACATACATACATACATACATACATACATACATACATACATACATACATACATACATACATACATACATACATACATACATACATACATACATACATACATACATACATACATACATACATACATACATACATACATACATACATACATACATACATACATACATACATACATACATACATACATACATACATACATACATACATACATACATACATACATACATACATACATACATACATACATACATACATACATACATACATACATACATACATACTGTACATACATACATACTGTACATACATACATACTGTACATACATACTGTACATACATGTACATAACTTGGACATATTTAGGAACAAACTAATGGTGCTAAAAAGGAGAACATTTCCATTTTCTTATAGTGATTTCCCCCAGAGAAGTAACTGCCAAAGTAATGATTTTTTGCTGAGTTCGTAGCAAGGGGTAGTGTGAAAGGGAAAACACTCAGTGGTTGTGAGTGAGGGGGTTTATTGACCAATGGACATGAGGTAAATCTCCTTTCTTCGTTTTCCTTTACAGGCTGCTAGCCTGCTGTTGCCATGCAGAGTTGTCACTTTAGGTTACTGATGTTAAATCAGGGTTAACGTCATAACGTTAGCAAAGAGTTTGACAGGAGCAACTACCCACCATCAGGTATTGCTTTTTGCTTTTTAATTAAGCTCTGTATTTGTAAGTTCATGCAAAACTTATTTTTGAAATGCTTACAGTGAAAATAATTTCACTGTTAGTCACTGTGGATACAAGAAAACAGTTATTGAATGTGTCAAAAACATGCATGCTTAGTTACTGAAAATGTGTTTTGAAGACAGTTAAAGTTAAAAGCTGTGTCAGGTGATTAATATTATCATTATAATTATTAGCAGCCAGATGCTACTAATGGTCAGCCATTAATGAATTGATCATCAACCGGTATACACACTTCTATAAAAGTAAAGATTTTGTAATATATATATCTTATATATATATATATATATATATATATATATATATATATATATAAATATATATATATATATATATTTTGTAATATTTTGATTTTAATATATAATGGCAAAATGGAAAGATATCAGCAATGGTCTTTGAGGAGCTATTGCTGCTACACATTTATTATGAAAGCGTTATAAAACAATTTGCAAACTGTTCTACGGTGAGAAAGAAACCACTGAATACAGTTTTCAGTATAAAAGTTGAACATCCCAGAAAATTTTGGCCAAGGTCAAACCATCCTATCTCAGAGCATACAGGTCTCACTGAGCATCCTAAATGTTCAAGACCATGACAACACAACTGAGATTCACAAAACTGCATCAACAGACCAGAAGACTTTGGATCAATGTGCCTTGGAAACTGGCCTCAGTAGATGAGAGCCCTTTGTGAGATGAAGGAACGACGATTAAATGAGTCGTTCAAGTAAGGTGTGCGGGTGGTTAGCATGAAAAAAATCCTGAATGAAATCACTTGAACAAACTCAGTCTGATGGATTGGACTATGGGGTTTATTCATTTTGAATAAACGTTTCTGTTATCATTTTATCTGGTCATCCAAATTATCAGTAATGACTGGGTTAATCTTGTTTTCTTCAATAGCTGCAGCACTAGAAAAACACAGGAGATTAGTAACCCCTTTTGAGGATTTGTTCATTTTTCCCATAGAAAACAGAAAAGACAGATAGTGGTTGGCACCTAGGGCAGGAGCTTGATTTCTGAACAGTAAACACTGATGTTTTCCTTGCTGGAAGAGCCACAGTCTGTCTGGACAATATTTCATATTGATAATAGCATTTCAGGGTGCTTGAGTAAATGGAGTTGGATACTGCAGGTGACGGCATGAGGTGACCTTATCAAACTGTGATAAACTGGAAATGGGAACTGAAATCAAAATGCCATCTTCAAGAGGGAGGCAAAATTTGCTACAGTTCTACTCAGGGTCCAAATAAGATGGTAGAAAAGGAAAAAAATAAACACGCTTCTACAACCATGAGCTTGACAATGCAGACAGATTTATCCAGTCTGATCACTCACTGTCTTCTAATCGAGCAGTGCGTCTGAGGGTTCATCAGTATTCACTGAGTAACAAACAGCAATTTGGACTTAATTAGGTCTTAATGGCACCTGATCACTCAGATACACAACCTGAAAAAGACCTGTACGCACAGACTAACAAGTTGGCAGAAAAACAAAAACATAAATATGAACTTCATTCTCTCTGAGTCTCTCTGCAACAACTAAGGTCAAGGTAAATTGAGAGGTTTGGCAGATCTGTAAATCAGCAAGATGAATATCAACGGAGGCAGATCGAGTCAGAATAAAGAGGGCACACAGCTCCCATACACACAAACACACACACACACACACACACACACATCAAATACATTCCGGTATTTTTACAGTACCCTCACAGACAAAGGTTGTCCTTCAGAGAAGAGAACACAGGCAGATCTCTTACCTGTAAAGACAGACAGAAAAAATGTAATCAGTGAAAATAGATGGCACACCAATGATCTTGGGCATTCAAGCAGTGCACAACATAATTTGATATGCTTTTTAAAACCTTTAAGACGTTTCGTTCATTATACAACCACATCAAAGTAATTCAAATCTGTCAGAAACAGGAATGCTGAGTGACTGAGCATCACGCAGCTTCGCATAACCTGTCCAGGCATTTGAAATTACTATCTTAGCATAGTTATTCTATTATAAATAACAAAGGTGATCTTATCTTTCATAAAATTATCAAATGATTATTAGCTCAGAGCCTGTAGGCTTTTAAATGAGGCACCTTCTCTGATCGCTTGAAACATCCCAGCAGATGTCAGTGTAGCTCAAGTTTGTTAAAAACCTTATGGCTCCATGTACAGCTGGAAAAAGAGATCCCCCAATAGGACTCTTCTACCAAAGTCATTCCTACAGCAACATATCTTTGAAATTGCAGACACATACCCTGCAAAGTTATTATGCTCAGAATCTGCAAAAAACTAGAACTAGCACTGTTGAAAAAAAAAAAAACCAAAGAGGAAGAGAAACAAACAGCATGAGAAACAGTTGCCTGCTGCACGCTCAGGGTTTCCTATTATTTCAAAGCAGAATTAGCCAATTAGACAACATTTGTTTTAATAAGCAATGTAATGAGTTATTTCACAGCTAGTATGTTTGTTGAATTGTTTTCTTTCCCAAATTGCATTGTGATAAAATGTGACTGATTTAGTCTGTGATTATACTGTGACTAGAAATACTGTAGAAAAAAAAAAGAGTATGTGAATCTCCTTTTGGAACTGAATGTGTTTTGCTTATGTTTTTTTCTGGATTAATTTACCATAAAATATGACCTGATCATCCAAACCTCAATAACAGAATAGCACAATGTGTTAAAGCTGATAACAAATATATCCTTTTATAATTCCTCATGTTTTTACTGGACACAGCAATCAAACATTTTGCAATACTGGGGGGAAATCCAACTGAACCCTGGGAGTTAACACCTAGTTGAGCTTCTTATGGCAGCACTGACTCCAACAAGATCTTTCAGTATCTCTGGATTGGAAATGTACCATATTGATGATACGTTGGGGGCCATTCCTTTTTCCAGAACGGTCTCAGCTGTGGTGTAAATGTTTCTCTTTAGCTCAGTCCACAGAATCTCTATGGGCCAGTTGTTCAAAAGTAATCTGATCAGATTTTGGTTATCGGATTGGATCAAAGTTTGAAAATGAGTTGTTCAAAAGGGAAAGAAGGATTCTGAAATCGGATTAGATCACGTAATCCAATCCTAGTTTTAATCTGGATCAAACCTTCAGTTTGTGTTGTTCAAAACTTTCCAGTGGGACTTGGATAACTTTGATCCAAAAAAACAGGATTATCCTGATCCCAACAGGGGGTGGGATTTCAAGGTGGATTTCAGGAGGAAAATGTCAAAAAACTTTAAAATTGGTCAAATAATACAACATACAACAACTTGTATTTATATTTTGCACTTGACTTGTTTAACCGTTACCGTGATAAAGTAGATAAAGTAAACATAGGCTACCAATTAAGCCTTTAAGTATAGTAAAGTAAAAATAAAATGAAAATTATCTTGTCACCATGAAATAATCCCCCAAACAGATTTCAATAACAAACAAAAATAATATATTACATTTTTCTGTAATTCATCACTGTATATTAATATCAAAGAAACAATCATCAGAGATGGACCTCTCAAAAATAATTTCTAACTATTGCATCCCTTACTACATGTCCAGTCAGTCCCTCATTCTGACAGAACGCCAGAGGTTGGTCTGGTTCTTCAACAGGCTCAGGTGCATCAGAAACGTCATCACAGAGAGGGACATTGCGCCTGGTAGTGATGTTGTGCAAGACAATAGTGACCCAAAATAGTGAATAGTGAAGAGCCAACATGACCCCATGTTGGCTCTTCTACCTGTTGTTCTTTACATAGCTGGTAGGCCACATTGTGATGTTGTCCCATTTAGAGCACTGGTAATCCGGATTTGGTAATCTTGAAAACTGTGTATCTGGATCAGGGTGATCCAATCCAATGTTGCTTTGAAAAACTGGCATGAAACTAAGACGGATTACCTGATCCTGGATAGCATAAAATGGGGTTTCCAAATCCGGATCACTTTGATCTAGATTCAATTTTTTGAACAACTGGCCCCATGGGTCCAGGCCTCTTGCAAAGGTTGATTTTCTTTTCTGAGTGGCGGATTTTCTATGAAAAGCCATTGTCCTCTTACAATTCTGCAGTTCATTTGATGGTCAGCCAACCTTTTATTATTCTGGAGATTTTTTATTTTTTATTAATCACAACACAAGCTATGTCTTGGAGCAACTTAAATTTACCTGTCAAGTTTGGGATTTAAAAATACGGAATATATATATATATATATATATATATATATATATATATATATATATATATATATATATATATATATATATATATATATATATAAAATAAAAGACACGTAACAGCTTTCATTGTGGACCATTAGTATTGTCAAAATGTTTTAAACTTTAGTACAGCAAAAAGGACAGAGTTTCTGTGTGAGGCTGTAGAAGTATCAATATTTGTGTCAGAGCTGGCAGCTTCTGCTCATTTCATTTTTCCTGCTCATAAACTCATTGTTAGGTTAGGTTGGCTGTGGCATGAACAATTGAGGACAAAAAGCTTTCCTGAAGCAATTAAATTACTAGCTTTACCTTCACTTTATTAGATACCCCAATAAAATGATTCCAACAAGACTAAAGTTTTTACACTGATAAAGGCATTTATGTGAGAGGTTTTGGGTCTGTAATCTCGGCTCACTTTTAGCTCTTTCTGAATTTCTTTTGGAGTAATTTTTTTCCAACATTGCAATGATCATATGATTCTGGCATCACATAATAAGTGGAATATCACTGTCCCCGTCTTTGTGGGGAGTTAGAGAGGGGTTATGTGTGTGACGCACTAGCGGAGCAGGCGGGGGGGCAGAGGGGGCGGCCGCCCCGGGACCACTGCTGAATAAAATAAGGAACGTTGGACTGTATAACACAGGGGCGTCAATTCAGTATGGCAAGGTATGGCAGCCGCCACACCTTGGCTTCAAGGGAAAATGTAAATGTTTGTTTTTTTAATACATTTATGGAATTACTCTGTTTCTATTTGTATTGATTATTCTATTACTTAATACATATAGAATAATTACAAATGCAAATCAGAACAACATGATCGATTTCACTAGTTATTATACACTGCAAAAACTGAAAATCTTAACAAGAATATTTATCTTATTTCTAGTTAAAATGTCAAATTTTTAGTCAAAAAAATCTCATTACATTTAAGACAAGACTCAAAAACAACCATTTTCACCTGTTCAAGTAGATTTTTTACTTAAAATAAGTGGAAAAATCTGCCAGTGGAACAATATTTTTTTGCTTGTAATGAGAAGATAAATCTTGTCCCACTGGCAGATTCTACTTATTTCAAGTGAAAATTTACTTGAAACAGGTGAACATGGTAAAATAACAATTTATTTTTCTGGTGATTACTCTTGTTTTAAGTGTAATGAGATTTTTTGACTAAAAATTAGACATTTTAACTAGAAATAAGACAAATATTCCTTTTTTTTGAGTTTTTGCAGTGAGCCAGACTGCATTTGAAAAAGTTCCAATTTTCTTGACCACACAGATAAGCTCCATAGAGACTTCTGTGATGAGTATTTGCTGGACGTGTTGATTGATACTCTAGTTAAGTTCTGTGACTGGTAACCTTGCCATACATTAGCTTCGACTGAATTGACGCCACTGGTATAACACTTGCGTTCATAAGGATAAAGTTGTTTAGAAAATAAAAATAAAATAAATAGTCCCTTCTCCCCGTGTGTGTCTCCCTGCCATGCACAGGTTCGTGCGCGCACATGTTGTCTGTTTACTTTTAGCCAGTTGTCGCATCAGAGCTTTAAAGCAGGAAAGTCATGCTGAGTTTCAGCAGCTGAAGTTGAATAAAAACTATCTCCGGGATGCATGGATGAGACAAACAACCAAACCTCACCTTGCTCTCAATCGAGAGGGACTTCGCCATTGATGAGAGCAAGTTGATTGTGATTGTGTTCCAGTGCTGAGGTCGAGGTTGCCAGATCTGACAGGTTCCAGCCCAAATGCAATGTAAAACCCACCGAAATAATGAAAAACCAGCCCGAATCTTACATTCTCTGTTAAAACCATAAATTATTAAATGCGTAATACATTTCATCTTCACATTACTAAATAGCCCCAAAAAAGGTCAGGCTTCAAACAAAAACTACAATAAAATTGAGTAGATTAAAGCAAATATATTATCAGTGAGTTTATTGTGTAAGTTTCTACTTTTCTCTGCCATAATGGAAACTTTTTTCTTAATAATTTATCCTAAATATTTAGTAAAAACCAGGAAAAGCATGTATATTTTTCAGCCCAATTGGGCTGAAACCTGCCCAACCTGGCAACACAGATTTAGAACATCCGCCGGAGATTCTCCTCAAAACGATGAAATAAATTCTTTAATGAATAAAATGAAGACCCTTGGATTGAGATTTAAGACAAATTAAGACATTTAAATGCCTTATTTTAGCAAAAATTGAATTTGAGACTTTTTACGGATGAGGCTGCATGGATGAGGCCATAAGAGCAAAGTGATTGAAAGGTTTCCGGCGATGAAGAAACGGCTGATGGTTCGGAGATAGTTTTAAAATTTTGTATCGTTCAAACTGCTACTCCCCCCCCCGCTGGAAATATTTTTTGTTGTGGTTTTCTGCCCATCACTGGATGAAAAACCATCATTGGTAAGCTGTCATAATATTATTATTTCTGATAACATTGTCATAATGCTGAATATAAGGCCTTTCCTATATTGTTTGTTGCTGCTTGACCGCCGTGTCTGATTGTGTTAAATGCATGTCGTCGTCGCAGGTTGAACACGTGTGTCTGAATTGTGCTACTCGGCTGTTTTGAATCCCACATCACTGGATGTCATTTGATTTTTATCTCCAGGTTGATACCTATATCTTAAAGTCTGCATTAGGCTTTTTTTTTTTTTTTTTTTTTTTAGCAATCATGTTTTAACTGGGATGTTTAGGCCACAAGGGCCCATCTAGAATGCTTCGCCCCCCCTGGGCTGGGACCCCTGCTCCCCCCCAGTTTTTGTACAAATATACACTTCATACTACTTTTTTTTCTTCAAGGATTGATATGTAGAACTCTATTTTTAATGGAGCTAAAACTGAGAATTTTATCATGCAAATTTATTTCCAAGAGTTTGGAGCTGTTTCTCCAGAGGTTCAGTTAATTGCAGTTAAAATGCATTAAATCGGTATTTGACCATATATGATAGAATACAGCCCTGCCTGTGCAAAACTCTAAAGCAGGGATCACCAACCCTGGTCCTCGAGGGCCGGTGTCCTGCATGTTTTAGATGTTTCCCTGCTTTAACACACCTGATTCTAATTAATCATCGTCATCAGCTTTTCATCCAGGGCTGCACAATTCTGTTGATGACACAGTCACTTGTATCACGGTGCAATGAAGCAGGGAAACATCTAAAACCTGCAGGGACACCGGCCCTCGAGGACCAGGATTGAGGACCCCTGCTCTAAAGACTAAGATCAGGACATGTTTATAATTAAATATGCACACATTTTTGGCAATTCACATTTTTCTGTCTATAATCAACTGCTTGCATTAATCTAATCAACAAACCAGGTTATGTGCTGTGCTGGCTTTGTTTTTAGCTATCTGAATACTGAGCTTGCTCATTAGGGTTTTGGTTGTTATTGATCATTGAGTTATTAATTAAATTACAGCCTTACAGTCTACAGGGAAAGGTTAACATTAGGCTCTCTTTCATCATGATATATGTAACATGTATGTGATACATATATGATACATATGCATGACATATATCATCATGTATACTGTTGGGGGAAAATATAGGGATTTCCCAGCATTCTTAAACAATTAATTCATCAAATAAATAAATCAAGGCTGCACTTATGGTGGATGTCTTGAATGGAAAAAATATCAGCTGTGATGCACTGATCTCAGCATCCAATGTTGCCTGTTTACAACTCATGGCACATGAATATTGCAGTGCTTTCTGCTTTTTAGTGGTACTATTGTAGCATAGTAGTTTGTGTTTCTCATCTTCTATTTTATAGTGTTCTGCATTATTAGTAATATCTTATGTAGAAGTCATTCAATTCAATTCAAAATACTTTATTATTCCCCGAAGGAAAACTGATTATACATCTATTGGGTTTTAAGCATTTTGAAGCCCTAAGAAGTTTAGAAATGATACAATATATGATGCTGATAACTGATGTAGTTAAAACAATATACAGTATAAGGCAAAGTGAAGCAAAATAAAAGACAGTAATCTCCAAACATTTCAGGAAATATTAATTTCAAATTCTCATATGATCTAAAGGAAATTGTACCCAAACGTACCTCATCTATCAAATGTAGTAGGAAGAGTCTCAGTATATAAGTAATTGTCTCCATGCAGTTCTGGTTCTTTTGGTTGTTTTGCCAGTATCATTTACGCAAGTGAGAACAGATTGCCGATCCTGGGAAAATATCTGAGTCCTGACTGGGAGAATATGAACTGGTAGAAACTTTGGATACCTGACCTTCAGGGACTGCAGAGGAATGATCACAGTCTGGCAATGCTTGAGGTTTCATCCATCTTTCAACTGAAAATCATATTAAAGTGGGCGTAGACATTGCCTGAGTGGGTAAACTGCCAATTTAGGGGTATGTAATTAATTTTAAGGTTGCAAGGAACCCAGGCGTGAAAGTGAGACGACATAGGTGGTCATTATAAACCTTACTTTTCTGTCCCTGGTGTTAATATCTGGAAGATTTAATTTATTTTTTTCTCCCAGGGTGGTGTGTTAAGGCTGCATCCAAACAAGTACTGTACATGATATGAAGTTTGTCTAGGTGGAAAAAGTGTTTCCGCTATGTTTTCTATTTAAACATCCAGTAAGCCAGGTGATGTAAAGCCATACTGTAATACTATAAATTTCGCTGAGTCAGCTTGTATGTGGATCTCACAGTGCAAAGAGGGCCAGGTGAAAATTTCTTCTTAAACATATTCTCTAATATATAAAATGAATATACATTTGTTTAGGTTTCAAATGCTTTCTAATAATACGTAAGAAATAAAAGGGAGAAGAACCATTTACAACATATCACTCACTTATGAAATGACATGTAATTACATGTTAACATTGATTCACTTCTGAACTTGGTTCCATGGATCAATATTTACCCTGATTTATCATCTTACTCACCACGTGATGAACAAAAATAATACACCAACCTTTCTTTATACATAGTAAAACATTTTGCTGCAAATGTTGAAGGACCTTCGCCACAAGCTCCAACACGCGAAGCAGAAAGCCACCTGGGTAAGCAGATCTCCTCCGTGGAAAACTTCAAACCAAACTCTGTAGTTTTTGTGATGCGAGATTTCAACTCTTGTAACCTCTCCCACGAGCTGCATACAAACAGCTTGTGACATGCGCCACAAGGGAAAATAAGACACTTGACTACTTTTACTCCACATTAATACCCTCATACTGCTCCATCCCTGGTGCCCCCTTATGGCGCTTTTCCACTAGCCTCGACTCGGCACGCCTCGTCCTTGTTTGTTTTCAGACACCCAGATGAGAAGTGGGCAGGTTGGAGCGAAGCTGCTGTGACGTATTTGATTGTGTAATCTAACAGAATAAGACAATAACACTAAAGATGTAGAACCTGGAGGAGATGATATAGGTATGCTGCTTGGTCTGTGACTTGTGTTCGATATCAAGTTAAAAAATGAGAGTGAAAGAAGCTTCATGCGGTGACACTTTTTTTTGTTTGTTTGTGTCGGCGCTGATGAGAAATCAGCTGGGAGCCGCGAGCAGCTATGAAGTTCCTGGTAGATCATGTCGTTCCTTATCGCCCGTCTAGATCCCTTTTTAATTCTCTCCTCAGCCACCAGGTTTATGAACATCTGCACCTCAGAGTTGGATCACCAAACAGACGTTTTCACTGCCATTGCCTGTTGAATAAAATCGCAGCAAGTCGCTCTTTTGCTGATTCCCGCTTCCTGACCCTCATCCACACACCTATGTACAGATGTTGAAGCCAACGCTCCACACATGGCTGATGTTATAAATTTAGATCTCTGTTTTCTCACGGTTTCTTCTCATTATGATTATGAATTTCATCAGCTTCCACTGCAAAAAAAAAAACTTTCACCAGAAGTCACCCAGCCCCACTGCTGCTGCTATCTACATCCCTACACCTGATGTATACTTAGTTTGACATCATTCCATCTTACAGCGCAAGTAAGTAATTTCAAAACAGAAGCCTGTTCACAAAGAAGTCTCATATAAGACACATCTAAAATACTAACGTGAATAACCACAAAAAAATTGTATCTTGGCATCTCTGAATTGAGCATTAAGATGTGCAGTGTGAGCTGTGTTTGTTGGGGATGAAAGAAGCATGGCTTTGTTAGGTTTTACTTTATTTACTCTATCTTCTTCCTGATTTCTGTCTTTCTAACCCTTTTGGGTCCTACATTCCCTGACATCTTGACAGGCACCCAACCACGTTTTAACCAGTAGGCTGCTCCATCACAATATATTAAAGCCATTTCTGCGTATTTTGTTGAATATTGTTATTTTTAATACTGTCGGTTATGGACGGTGAAATAATTAATGGATCTACGTTTATATTTTATTTTAATCGTAAATGTTTATTTAATGAGGTCCTCCTCCCAGAACATTTCCTGGGAGGAGGACCTCATTATATAAACATTTACGACATATAAAGCAGCGAGGGACAGGTGCAGCTGATGAGACAGCTGATGTGACAGGGGAGAGCCGTATTGTTTTTGGACTGCTCTCTTAATTTTCGTTTACAAGCCTAAGTATAGGTCTAAGTTTATTTATGTTTTGTTGTGGACACTGCATGATCGAGAGTTTAATACATTTCTGTTCGATACAATTCAGACAGTGATTGTTTTATTGGAGCGCGCCAAGACCGCAGGTCTCCTCTGAATTAGGAAGGCGGCTGGAAGACAATAGAAAGGCCGCCACACAATACATCTTTTTAGCATAGCAAAGTGGTAATTCTTTTATTTTTTTTCATCCTACAATCATCTCAACTCCATTCAATCAAAAATAGGACTTAAAGCCGATGATCTTCTGCGCTGCTTTCACCTCTGGAGCCTTTCCATGGGTGCAGTACGTCAGCAGGCTCTGGATGGATGAGCGGTAGAAGGTCAGCAGCAGGTTGGAGTCCAGCTTGTATCTCCTGAGGACTCTCAGGAAGTGCAGCCACCGCTGAGCCTTTTTGGTGATGGCGGTGACGTTCTCCAACCAGGAGATGCTGTCGGAGATGAGGAGGCCAAGAAACCAGAAGGTGTGGACCATTTCCACTCTCTGGCCGTTGATGTAGAGGGGGGCTGGGTCGGTGTTCTGTTTCCTGAAGTTGACAATGATCTCCTTGGTTTTTTTGGTGTTCAGAGTGAGGTTGTTCTCTGAGCACCAGGCTGTCAACTTCAGGACCTCCTCTCTGTAGGCTGCCTCGTCCCCCTTTGAGATTAGTCCGACCACCGTAGTGTCGTCAGCGAACTTCACTATAAGGTTGTTGTTATCGATCGGACTGCAGTCATTGGTATACAGGCTGTACAGGAGGGGGCTCAGCACACAGCCCTGTGGAGAGCCGGTGCTCAGCATGCGGGTGGAGGACAGGTGGGGGCCGATTCTCACAGTCTGGGGTCGGTTGGTAAGAAAGTTTTTAATCCATGTACATGTGAGAGGGGGTAGGCCGATGGTGGTCAGTTTTGTGATGAGAATGTCTGGCATTATAGTGTTAAATGCAGCTATAGTCCACGAAGAGCATCCGGACGTAGCTCTGCTGTTGCTCCAGGTGGGTCAGAGCAGAGTGTAGAGCTATGGCGATGGCGTCCTCAGTGGATCTATTTGCCCGATAGGCAAACTGGAATGGGTCAAAATCCGGGGGGAGGTGGTTCTTTATGTGGTGAAGAACTAGTCTCTCGAGGCACTTGGTTGTTTACCGGGGTGAGGGCCACTGGGCGGTAATCGTTCAGGCTGGTGGCGGGAGACTTTTTCGGCACCGGGATTATGGTAGCTGATTTCAGGCAGGACGGGACGACGAAGATCCTGGTGAAGGTGGGGGTGAGCTGGTGGGCGCACGCACTGAGCACCTTGCCTGGAACTCCGTCTGGGCCGGCAGCTTTCTTGGTGTTCACTGTCAGGAGCAGCCGTCTGACATCATGCTCCTGTACAGTGAGTGGAGCGATGGAGGATCTTGGTGGGGAGGTGGGCGGGGCTGGAGTCTCAAAGCGAGCGAAGAAGCCATTCAGCTCCTCTGCCCGTGGCACACTCAGGTCTGCGGTTGACACATCACTGCTTCTGAAGTTAGTGATGTGTTGTATACCCCGCCACACCTCCCGGGAGTTATTGCTGGACAGGTGGGACTTTATTCTCATCCTGTGGTCCGCTTTGGCTTTCTTTATTCCTTTGGACCGGTCAGCTCGAGTAGCTCTGTACAGAGCTCTGTCACCTGACTTGAAGGCTGCGTTGCGGGCCCTGAGGAGGGAGCGGACCTGGTTAGTCATCCAGGGTTTCTGGTTCGGAAAGACCCGAATGGTTTTGTCTACAGTCACATTTCCAATGCAGAACTTGATGTAGTCCAGTACCGTGTCTGTGAAAGTATCCAGCTCCTGATGTTCAAATAAGTCCCACTCAGTCCGGTCGAAGCAGTCCTGGAGTTCTGGAAGTACACGGTCAGGCCAAGTTGTGACTGTCTTTGTAGTGGGCCTGGCTCTGCGTCTGAGGTGGGTGTATGCTGGGGCCAGCAGGAGGGAAAGATGGTCTGATTGTCCGAGATGGGGGAGGGGAATAGTACATTTTTATTTATTTTATTTTTAAAGGCCCCTTTCTTGGCACTCAAGGTCGTCGTACACAACATGTTAAAAAATAGAACCAGCATGAATGAGTGAATGAACATTGATTTGTATGTATATATTTAAGCACATGTACGTGTGTGTATTAGACTTGTAGTCAAGACCGCCTAAACCGAGACCAAGACACTAGCAAGACCAGAGAGTGTCAAGACCAAGACTGACCCAGTCAAGTTCAGCCCAAGACCAAGACAAAAAAAAAAATATATATATATTTTGTCATCTTGCGTGAGTTGTAGAACATCAGCACCATCCTGGGCTCAGTTGTTTAGTTTACATATGAGGTTGTATTCAACTGCAACTAAATAACACAGAAGTGGATGTCTTATGTGTAAACTCACTATAAATGTTTTCATCAATTAGCTGAGATCAAATATGTGTGGCAATTACGCTACCGCTATTTTTACGCTATTTGAGGATTGACGTGAGTGCTTTTTAAGATTGACATGACTATTAACTAGTCCCAAAGTCATCAGAGCCAAGGCAGGCTGGGGTGACAGGAGTGGAGTACGTTGGCTGGCAGTCCAACCAGATCGCAGCACACCAGGTAGGGGGAAAAACAGGCAACTCCTGGGGAAAATCTGGTGATGAATGACTGAAGAAACCGGGATTTAAATAGACAGAGGTATCTGATGAGGAGAGTGGCTGCAGCTGTGCTGGACCTGGCTGGAAGCTGCCTCCCTAATCACACACAACTCATGTCACCTGTGGCAAAGAGCATGCAGTGCACGAGCTGTGGGGGTGGGGCAGACCGGTTGTTGTAGAAGGACAGCATTGGAGGGGAACGAGTGGAGGTGACACCGTAACAAGCTTTGATTGTTGTAGTCAAGGTAGGTGAGCATTTGTAAGCTCTTACCAAAACTAAATGAAAAAGTACTTTCTGAAAGTCTATATGAAGCTGTCACTGCCAAGGAGAAGAAAGACAAAAGCTAATATCAAGAAAAATAACAAAGAGCTTAGATAAGGGGTTTTCAATTCCGGTCCTCGGGCCTCCCTTCCCTGCATGTTTTTAGATGTTGCCTTGCATCAACACACCTGATTCTAATTAATGGTCCTCATTAGTTTGTCATCGAGGTCTCTACAACTCTGTTGATGACACAGCTCCTTGTATCATGGTGTGCTGAAAGCAGGGTAGCATCTAAAACAAGCAAGGCAGGGGGGCCTGAGGACCGGAATTGAAAACCTCTGGCTTAGATAAAGGTGCAATGAATTTCTTAAAGGAGCTTGAGGCCGGATTGTGGCAAGATTTATGAAAAAAATCCGTATACATTTTAAGTTTTCTAGTAATAATGTCAGATGAAGCGTTCCAAACCCAAAAGAATGAGCCCTCTAGTGTATCTCTCCTTTGCCTTGAACAGGCTGTGTGCTGCAAAATGTGCTGCAATTCGGTCCCGAATTTCCCGCGCTGGGGTGCGGATGTGACGTCACATGACGCTGCATGTGCGTTCTCCCCATTCTCCCGTGCCGGCTTCACTGTTGGCTGCAGTACCCCCAACGGCCGTTGTGGTGAAGGGTGGCGTTAGAGAGTCATTTCTTAAAAGGAGCCTCAAGCTCCTTTAAGAAATCCAATAATTTCTCTATAACTGAGGAACCGGAGACTGCTCACCACAGACTCACAGCTGTGACTCAACTTCGGAAGTGGACTACAATAACAGTCAAGTGAACAACAAGCATGTTCATCTATGACTCACTCCTCCTGCGCTCTGTGTTAGGGTAATAACATGAGAATAGACCCACCCAAGGCTGTAGAAGTACTGGGAGAGCATGTGTGAGAAACATGCATCTGATAAAAAAGCTTTATGACTAATGGATCTGAAAGCAGACCACACAGATCTATCATTTCTACATCCATCCATTTTTCTACACTCACTTCCTCTGTTTCAGCAAATTTACGTTTAAAGTTTAAAACATTGTCTCCAACCTTGAGCATAATAGACACTGCACCAACACACTGATTATGAATCCATGATTCATTCAAGGACTTCACACTAACAGCCAAAATGGTACAGCAAGCACCGATATTCCTTTTAAATTATATTAAGGTCGCCTGGTACTGCAGTTATCATTAGAAAGACCGACATGAAATAAAGGATGAATTTTAAATCAAAGCAAAATTAATAATGGAATACAATAAATCCCTTGTGCTTTATGAGTTGTTGACTAATACTTTTTCTTTTAAAAGTTTTAATCTTACTTGATATTTGAAAAAAAAAAAAATAGGTTAACCCTTATCAGCTAAACCTTGTGGAAGTGGTTTAATAATCATTATTAATCTGTTGCTGAGGAGTGGAGTAAAATATATCTCACAAGAAAGCCACCTTTTTATAGGTTGATGTTCTTTAAGGAGACAAAAACAACAATGAAAGAATATTGGATACTGTATATAATTTAAAAAGCAAATCCCAACCAAAGCCATGGTTATCCGAGGCAAAAACTATATCATCTGCAATGGTTAGATTACTGAAAACCCCTGATACCTCTTAGCATTTTCTAGCATTTTTTTTTGTGGAAAAGATATCTTGTCCAGAGATACTGTATCCATGGTAACATACAATTTTTTTGATTACATTTGTTCACACATCTGATGTTGAAGGATATGTTGTTTTTTAACACTGAAGCTAATATTCATCACTAAGAGAGCACTTCAGACTGTCAGTTACCTCACTCACCTGTATAATGCCCCTCACCTCTCATAAATATGATATCTTGAGTTGTGACACAATACCTGGCCAAGACAAAAGTCACAACATTTTCATTCTTTAGGCAATCATGCTGCAAGAGGCATACTGTTTGTGATAAAGATGTCCATCTGTGATTAGTTGTTGCTGTCGCAGATGTACTACATTTATGCATGTTATTTTCAACTTTATTATGAACATAACTAGGGACACATATTCTGACACACATTTATTTTGCCTTTCTGTCCCTTGAGCATCATGAGGCTGACACTATATGTGGAGGTTTAATTAGGTCGGAAAAACATATGCATGCGTCAGAGTAGATATACAGTAATAACTCCCAGCATATAATCTATCAACATTTTCCAAGGTTGCATGTTTGAAACTCCAGCAGGAGTGCATTTGGCACCAGACTACGGAGAAGTACAGTAGAAAAAATGAGGTGTCAACATGGGACATTTATACTGGTGCTGACATGCTTGTATAAGTTTGAGAAAGGATATTTGTTAGATCACTGTGACTCTTCTGACAGAGGCTGACAAGATAACGCTTCACACAAGGATTTTTCTCTAAAAAGGCAATCCCAGAAAAACTCTCAATGCGATTAAAAGCTCTGGAGGGAAAACTGCAGGGAAAGCCTTACAAAAAAAGCCTAATCCAGGTCCCCAAAAGAAAAGCCGCTTGATTCTCAGTGTAAGGATCGTTGCTGGAACACGACGGGAAGTCAACACTGATACAGCTGACCCAGGCAGGTCAATGCTGGGGACCCTGTATTGACCTGCCTGGGTCAATGCAGCCAGGCAGAGCAGTGAAAATGTTACTGGTAACATTTACTGAAATAATGCCTCCAATAACATTACTTTTTGCAGTAGAACAGTGTTGTGCCACAAAGGGGGTGCTGGTTCAGTTATCAAAGAGTTATTAATAATTGTCTTTCAATAATTATGAATAATTAATAAAGAAAATTACTTGAAAATGAATTATCAAAATGAGTAAATCAAAATGGGGCACCACCGGACTTTGACCTTGTCTTTCTCAGTGGAAAATAATAATTGAACAGCAAAATCAGTCTCAAGGTAGCTGTTATTCCCTACGTGCCAGCCTGTTGCCAGTGGTGGCGTTACTAAACAACAGTGAAGGAAGGAGTCCGACCTTTGCAACCAGCAGCTGCGACAAATATGTATAAAATAAACAAACAACTTCTCTCATTCAAATTAATGGAATTTATTTACACAAGTGCTTAAAGATAATGAAACAACACTTGGGATAAATTCCGATGCCTAAACCACAGATAAACAACTAACTAAACATCTGTGTGTGTGTGCGTGTGTGTGTACGTCGGGGGGGGGGTGGTACGCTTAAGCATCTCTCTCTCTCTCTCTCCTGCTCTCCTCATCTCAGTGTGGATGAGGGGATGCAGCATGGGGCACAGCAGCTGGGCCTCCTTCCGCTCCAGGTCGGTCTAGATGCGTTCACGTTGGGGCATGCAAGGGGTCCCTCGTTCGGCTCATGGAGAAGGTTGGCCCATAGCTAGTAGCTCTTCATGCTAAAATATGAGCTGTGGCCTTCTAAAATATTTCACAGAGAACTCCATGGGACCGTGGACAGGTCCGAGGTAGAAGAGATCTTGGGAGCAAGAGAGAAGGAAAGAAAGTGAAGAGAGGGGGGGGCCTTCTCTTTATAGCTGGGCCCTGGCTGCAATAAATCGATTTGGGGTCCATGCCCAATGAGGGTGCTATTTCTTATCAGCGAAGGGCTGTAAATGCAAATCCTGCTGGGCATGGATTAAAGTTCTCCGTACTGGGTACGGATTTCCGTCCTGGGGATTTTTTTGGGATATTTTTTTATGAGATCAGCGCTAATCCGACAAAAAATATGAAAACCGGGGTGTCTGTAGCGCCGCGGTGACTTGTCGAACGGCGCCCACTGCAGTCAATCAGCTGTTGGCTGTGCACACAGTAAAGTTCTTCTCTGTTTTTAGATGCACGTAACCTGACACCTAATAACTCAGCCTAGGCTGAGTTATGGTTCTGCGTCAAAACGACGCCGTGCCTACGGCGTGTGGTTGGCTCTTTTCTACGTTTATGTGTGATTTTTTTTTTTTATTTTGTTTTTTTGCACAATAGTTGTCCTTATCTCTTTGATTCACTGTGACTGGAAAAAGTCGGATAAACCATTCAGAAAAAGATCGCTAAATAGCGGTCGCGGGGGGTACTGCACCAGGGTTTCCGTTGTCCGGTAATTGCCGGACTTTGTCCGGTAAAATATGCCGAAGTCCGGTATTTTATAATCTCTCCGGTCAAAATGTCCGGTGAAAATACTCACTAAGGCTGCGGGACTAGGGACTAGAGTCCCCGGGAGTACCGCGGAGGGACACGCCGAGCCCCGGTGCCGGGAGGAAGCACAGCTGCGGCGCCGACATCCACATGTGCGTTGATTTATGGTTCCGCGTCGCACCGACGCAGAGCTTACGGCGTAGGGTTCGCGGCGACGCGCACCCTACGCCAGACCCTACGGCGTAGGCTCTGCGTTAGTGTGACGCAGAACCATAATTCCGGCAAAGTAAACAACATGCGCCCAAGTACCCGTGCACGACAGGCAGACACACACGGGGAGAAGAGACAATTTCTTTAATTTTTATTTTTTTTTTAAACTTTATCCTTATGAACGCAATTGTTATATACGGTAGTCCAACTTTCCTTATTTTAATCAGAACACTTTCTTTTTTCCTCTTCGGCGTGGAGTAGTGGGCTTGGAGCGGCAGCCATCGATTAGTTTTTTCTTTTTAGATCCGAGGCTTTGCGTAGATGGCGGCTTCCGCAACTTTCAGGCGCTTTTTCTGCGCAAGCAAGCTTTATAGATGAGGCCCCAGGACTGTTACCGCAGTACCGCGCAGTAGTACTCTGTGCCGGGAGCTGGGAGGAAGCGGAGCTGCGGCGCCGACATCCACGTGTGCGTTGATTTATGGTTCCGCGTCGCACCGACGCAGAGCCTACGGCGTAGAGTACGCGTCGCTGCGTACCTTACGCCGTAGGTTACGCGCAAGTTTCTGCAATATTTATTTATTTTTTGAAGTTAACTCACAGGAATGGATTATAAATTTACGTTTTCAATCGCAACGGAAAGAAAGAAGGATATGATTACAACACGTAACAGGTATGGTCTACCTTGTAATCCAAACTTGCAACCTATCCTTCCCCCTGATGGTTGAAATGACTAAATTTAAACCACCGGGGGGGGGGGGGGGTCTGAAAACTTTCCGTCCTGGGATTTTTTTTTGCTTTAATCCCTGTGCTGGGGCTTAGAGTCATTGTGGAGGTTCCTTTGTTTCGAACCATGCAGTCGGCTGTAAGAAATCAAAGCTGGCCTCAGAGTTAGGCCTCAGAATTGACATCAAGTCTTTCCATGTTCAACACAGGACTGTGGCCTAACAACAGTAACTAATTATTAATTGAATTTCAACAATTAATTTAACTAAACAGTGTAATTTAAATAAATACATAAAATGATTATTAACTGGGCCAGGACAAGTAATGGTATAATGAGAACATTTATTTTTTGGCTCATAAAACTGCATGAGCTATAACAAAAATTGAAAATTCTCCTTATTCAAACCAACTTATTTGTACCAATTTCTGCGAAATAAACTAAAACTAAAAAGGAAAACAAACAACTCTGAGACACTTCAACCAGCCTTCACAAAATGAGTAATTGTGCTGTTGAATTCTTTATGGATTGCAGTTATTGTGGGTTGGTAGCAGGATGTCTATAAAGAATGATAGAACAGAAAAAGTCTGTTGGTTATGAAGGAATGAGCGGGGAGGGAGCTACGAAGACTGGCAATGTTTTGGAGGTGGCGGAATAATGACGTCCTGGTGATGTTGCTGATGTGGGATTTGAAGGAAATTATGAAGTCCACTATGATACCAAGGCTGCATACTGAGGGGAGAGGGAGTGACAATATGAACATCAATGAGGAAGGAGAACTCCTGGACAGAAGGTAGGAGAGCTTTTTGTCCAATGATGACGAGTTGTGTTTTGTAACCATCCAGGTTTTGATATCGGAGTGGTGATGGTGCAGAGAAAGACTGTGGTGATGCATTTGATGCAGATGGAGTTATGTATCATTGTCAGAGCAGTAAAAATGAAGTCTGTGACCCCAAGCAGACATATGCTTATACAGACATAACATATACACAAAATATACACACATACAGATACTTGCACTAGTCCTAGAAAATTTTACTTGAAGTGCAGAGGTCGAGGAAAATAATTACAATACAACAATCCAGCTACTTTTCATCCAGCAAAAGAAGCCACAAGAGTGATTCATAAGGGAGGATATAGGGTCACTATCTGTTGTCTGTTAATATTCAGTTGTTCAGTGTAAGGGATTAGGGTATAATTTAGGAAGGACATTTCAGTTCAGGACGTGAAACAGCTGAACAGTTTAAATGTGGAGTTCAAGAAAGGTCCAAACATCAGAGGTGTCAAAAGTATTCACATTCATTACTCAAGTAAAAGTATAAAAGTACTGGTTTCAAAACTAAAAGTAAAAGTACTGTAAGGGGGAAAAAAGCCATTAAGGACAAAAGCCATTGAAAATTAATGCATCTTAGTATAATGCAAATATATTAAAGAACCATACAGTATATGTGTACTATTGAGCATTAACATGTGTTTCAGAGAGCAGAAGATATGATGACTAGTTGCCTATAAGTATGGTAATGGTGCAAAAAGTCAAACTTCAGAGGCATGTTATCATTTATCCTAACTTTTATTAAAATGTACATGCAAGTTAGTTACATATGGAAATGAAACGACTGTAAACAAACACCACACTGGTATTAATAACTTTTTTTTCCCTCTCCCATTTTTGTTTTTGTCACTTTTTAAGTTAAAAAATATAAAAAAAATATAAAAAGATCAGAAAGTAAAAGGGGGGATCGATCCGTCAATTTAACAAACACTTTATACATCAGATCTGCATCAGTCAAGCACAGAATATTTAACAGAGTTACCAATAGGCTTGGTTCAGCCGCAAAAGCAACTGCTTCTCAAAGTTCTTTGAGCCAATGCAGGCTCTTCTTGGCCTGAAGATCAGCCCTGCAACACTAAAAAGTCTTTCACGTGCTGCTGAGGCAGGGAGTGCCGTATTAAGCTTCAGTGCAGGGGCGGATCTAGGATGTCAGGAGATCCGGGGCTTAGCCCCGGGGGAGGGTTTCCCGGTTTGGCGCCGTTTGACGCCGTTTTCCCACTCCTTTGGACGTACAGTAGCCTACAGCTCGGTTTGCAATAGCTCTCTACCACTACCAAAAGTTTTCTACCATTTTTAAATACACCTGGCATGTCCAAATTTTGGGAGATTTCTCTCCACTTTTGTCCCTTTTTATTGAGGTCACGATAGGCCTGCAGTCTTGTATCCCACAACTCCTCACACAGACTCACAGCCAATATGATTTTTTTCTTCAATCTTGATCGTCTCTGATCTACAACCAAGTTTTTTTTCTCCCTCCACCACCTTTTCTCCTATCGGACACCGCCGAGATGTCGTCACAGCGCAGCACGGTGAAATAAAAAAATGTTCAATTTGGGCGCAGGCAAATTTTTTAAGATATTTAGATAATTTTAGATATTTTGCGGCGCAGTATCAGGCCAGCAGAGATCATTTTAGATGCTTCCCATGCCCTGAATGCATTAAGTGACGGGAGCATTATTTTTTATAGGATGTTACTGGACTATCAAATGATGCTACCCCTGAAATATTGATTTAAAATGGCTGAATTGAGGTATAAGAATGCTGAGATTCATCCTGCAGCGGTAGTGAGGTGATTAGTATCTTACCTGAATGCATTAAGTGACGGGAGCATTATTTGATAGAACGTTACTGGACTATCAAATTATGCTACCCCTGAAATATTGATTTAAAATTGATAATATGGGATGTTGAGTATTTGATCCTTCAAAATTCACTACCCATGACATTAATTGCATTACTTTTTGTGAACATTATACGATAAAGAGGAAAAATAAAACAATTTTATCGCTTTATTTGATATTCATTCAGTCATTCTTGTTTATTTAATATTTAACCAGGCAGGTCATTAATAACACATTCTTATTTACAATAACACCCTGGCAAGAGACAAGGACCACTTGGGGGGAAAGGAAGTGGTTTAGGGAGTAAAACAGTAAAATTGTAGCTCTGCAAAAGGTAGAAAACCATTAAGGAACTTTTTCTGATAGGGTAGCAAAACTCGACAGGTAGACGCTATCGGTTTATGCCGTGGTAGCATTTTTCGACGAAGCAGCAGAAATAGACAGAACAGCGGCTCGGTCTGCGCTTTGCGCCCAGAGCGGACGCTTCCCCACCGAGCTCCGCGGCGCGAGACGGCACCTGCCGCGGTGTTTGCGCCCCAATTGAACATTTAGACCAGACGATTTTTTTTTTGTTTTTTTGTTTTTTCAGATCTGGGCACCTGCGCCGTCTCTGCGCCGAGTCTGCGCGCAACCTGGCGGCGTGCCAGGTTGCACGCCGCCGACCCTGCGCTCTTGCGCGGAGGCACCACATACACAATAAATGGGAAAGCCGGCAGCGGCTACCGCTGTGTGCGCCCTCTGCATGAAAACCGCTTTAGCCAATCAGTGATTGTTGACATGGGGGCTCGCCTGCTCGGCCATCTCCGTGGGCGCTCGGGCCCCGAAGCACCCACGGTTCCGGCGCCTATGGATCCGGGGCTTTTGGAAAAACATTTGGGGCTTGAGCCCAAGTAGCCACCCCCTAGATCCGCCTCTGCTTCAGTGATAGCTGGCACAAAGCTGGGAAGGACTTGAGTACCTCTACCGTGTCTCCGGGGCACCCCAGGTACGCATCCAACTGCTGGGTCGTTTCAACAGGGCCGGTCTTCTTCAAGGAGGAAAAGAAGTCCTCTTCCTCATAGGAGTGGGAGCCTTCGCTGACTTGATTCTCGGCCTGACAGTCCAAGTGGCTTCTGATATAGTCAAGACCTGTGGAATAAATTTTTTTTTGATAATTTAGATTATATGACAGTATTGTAATAGTGCGTGCGTGCGTGCGTGCGTGCGTGCGTGCGTGCGTGCGTGCGTGCGTGCGTGCGTGCGTGCGTGCGTTTAAATCATTGAAACCAGTCATTTCAAACTCATTTCACTGTCTCCATAAAAATGACACGTATTGAGGGGAAGGTGAAAAGTGAGACACTTACCAAGTTTGAGGATATTTTCGTCACTTGTACAGCAGGTCTTACATTTGGGAACTAGAAGGCTGAGGCTATCAGCTCTGGATCTGCAAGCATCTCTCCGAAGCACTTTTCAAGGCCTGAAACAACTGCAGCGATCAAAGGCTCACAGAACCTGGAGGTGACTTGAAGGTGCTGGAGCTTAGGGCTGGGCGATATGGCAAAAAAAGTGATCACGATTTTTTTTCCCATATTGAATGATCTCGATTTTTAATCACGATTTTTTAAATCAGAAGATCCCCCCTCCCTTCTGGAATAAAATAGAAAGAAACCAGAGATTAGTTGTTTTTTTTATTAACAAATAAAGCAAATAGCATGTTTTAACAAGGGCCATATAGAAAATGGCACAACAAACAGGTAGTTTTAAGCAGTTTAAAAAAGTTTCAAATAGTTTTAGCAGACAAAAAAAATGTCATGATCATTTAAAATGTAAACCAACCAAAAAAGTGCAAGTGAGTGAACTGTAAAACCTGCAGAACTGTGAACAAAAACAGTGCACAGAATATCAAGCCACTAATATTGTTCACTCAAAATCTTAACAAGAATATTTGTCTTATTTCTAGTTAAAATGTCTTATTTTAGTAAAAATCTCATTAGACTTAAAACAAGACTCATCACTGGAAAAAACATCAATTTTCACTTGTTTCAAGTATTTTTTCACTTAAAATAAGTAGAAAAATCTGCCAGTGGAACAAGATTTTTTTTGCTTGTAATAAGAAGATAAATCTTGTCCCACTGGCAGATTTTTCTACTTATTTCAAGTGAAAATTTACTTGAAACAGATGAAAATTGTCAAATAAGTTATTTTTCTGCTGTTATTTTTCTGGTGATGACTCTAAATGTTATATGTATCTTCTTCTTCTTCGCGTTCTTTGTATTGCTTTCTGGCACACTCTCGACTCCCGGGACCTCCGTAAACTGATTTATGGTTCCGCGGTACACCAACGCAGACCTTACGCCGTATGGTACGCGGCGACGCGCACGTACGTTGCGCGTCGCCGCGTACCATAAGGCGTAGCCTCTGTGTCGATTTAGCGCGGAACCATAAATCAGGCTTTACGAGTGAACGTCTCACGAGGGGCAGTCGCGTTGCGACGCCACTATCTCAAGGAGAGAACAGAGTACTGTGAGCTCATGAGAAGTCCCGGTACGCCGTAAAAAGTCCTGGTACGCCAGAGGCTAAAAGAAAATGTGCTCCTATGGTCATGCAACTTGCCGCGGCATGTCATGCGCATGATCAATTAATGCAGACAGCGCGGTGCCAGGAAAGCGGGTTGTGATTGGTTGCCGTGCACTTTGCTGCAGCATGTTTTGCATGTGATCGAGAAAGTATACCCACAGCTGATCACCGCGATCGAACTTAATTTGATCGCGATCACAAATCGAGATCGTTTAATCGCCCAGCCCTACTGGAGCTTGGTACTTAGGAGAGTTATGGTGGGGACCAATCATCCCATCTGCACACTGGTTTCTCCCTGGAGAACATCAAGTGCCTTTGCAACTGGGCTCGTTGTCTTTGCATACTCTGCAAGAAATGCAAGTTCCACTGGAGTAAACCTGTACAAAGAAGAAAAAAAACAATATGGAACATTTAGCCTACTTGATTTAGCACCTTCAACTGCAGGAACTGATCATTAAAAAGGAAAAAATATTATCATCTGAGACTTTTAGAAATGTAGCTGTGTTCAAATCACATCCATATTAAATATGGGGACTGCATATTGGCACATGTTCTACGGCATTCAGAGTAGGGCTGGGCGATATATCGAGTATAGGCGATGTATCTCGGCTTCTACTCTGTGCGATGTACAAAATGACTCTATCGTGAATATTCAAATACATTTGCTTTTAGCCGCGGGCATTAAATTACAGGCTTTTCTCACTCTCTCGTCTCGTCTCTCCTTCTCTGAGACATAAAACAAGCGCACCCTGTTAGATACGTCAGTCATGTGTGCATTATCATTGGCCCCGACCAGCTGCAGGTGTCGGCGCTGCCGTCCGGGACCGCCGGTCACTTCCACCCCGCTTTAACTTTCCCAAACTCGCCTGTTTGTGCCGTGAGCTCATCTGCGCTTTTCAAAGCAAACCGGTTTAGTAAAGACGGGAGGGGATGTTTTCTCCTCGCACGACGTGCACGGCTCTCTCCGAGCCGAGGAGCCGCTCAGCGCGACACGCGCAGCCGAGCCTTTAGGCTGATTTATGGTTCCGCGTTACACCAACGCAGAGCCTACGGCGTAAGTGCGCGTCGCCGCGTACCCTACGCCGTACCCTACGGCGTAGGTTCTGCGTCGATTTAACGCGGAAACATAATTCAGGCTTTTCTCTTCCAGAGCTGAGAAACGTCACCTAGTGTTGCTTAAATGTGGCCACATGAAATCAATCACTATCATCGAAACAAAGTCAAACAAGACTATATGACATCATATTTCTAAAAGTAAATGAAAGTGATGCAAATTAAAGGAGGAGAGTATGAAACATTGCAGTCCCTACACCTACATTAGTCTGAATATAAAGGTGCTGTAAGGGGCCCCTCCTGCTCAGAGCAGCTCATCCTGGTAAAACCAGGTGAAAGCAGGTAAAACCAGTTAAAACCAGCACCAGAAGATGTTCTTAGCAGATGTTCTTCAGACGGGGAGTCAGAGAGATGCAATGTGCACTTTCTGTTTTGAAATGACACTTTTTATGTTTATGCCACTCACTGCTTAGTAACTGTTTAATAAATACAGTTTTGGTAAATTTTACTTATTTGAAAGTTTAAAATGAGCATATATTAATGCAGTATGAACAAGAATGTTTTAATGTAGACATATAGAATCATCATAGGCTACTGGTGTGATTGTAGGCATCAAAGTGTTGATTCAAGGCTAAGGCAAGATATCGAGATGTGTATCGTGACATGGCCTAAAAATATTGAGATATTAATAAAAGGCCATATCGCCCAGCCCTAATTCAGAGTATAAAACTGTGACTTAATCTATAATCACTTCATCAACTGAAAGGCAGAAAAGCAGACACTTACTTAGGTGTATCTAGTTCACTGCAGACAGCTGCAAGGGCTCCTTCACCTTGTTCTTTTGTTATTCGCACTATTCTTTCTACTGCTGAGAAGAGTGAATTCCACCTTGTAGCAACAGGCCTTACGAGTTGGAGTTTGCAATGGTCTTCAAATACTTCACATGCGATAGTTGATCTTGAACTTTTGTTCCACAGGCTAGAGCATTTGGCAAATGTGGACCTTGACACGCGCTTATACAATGGGTTGACCTCTGCTTTTGAAGCATCAACTGTGGACACTAAATTGAGGAGGTGGCAGGTGCAGCGATGGTGCTTGGGCAGCTGGTATTCCAAGTAGTCATCTTCGTCCAACAGGGCTCTGGTTAGGGCTGGGCGATTATACGATCTCGATTTGTGATCGCGATCAAATTAAGTTCGATCACGGTGATCAGCTGTGGGTATACTTTCTCGATCACGTGCAAAACATGCTGCAGCAAAGTGCATGACAACCAATCACAACCCGCTTTCCTGGCACCGCGCTGTCTGCATTAATTGATCATGCGCATGAGATGCCGCGGCAGTCGGTAAGGATCCAGACGGGACACGTACGTAGCTCTGTGTTTTACGTTTATTCACCATTCCATGCATAATTCTGGTCCGTTCCTTAAAGCAGGGCTTTCCACAAGCGCCGGCCATATAGCCGACTACTCGATTAGGTCCAGCCGGCTACTTTAATGACGTTTATTTTTTTAGCCTATAAATATTATTTTTAGATTTTAATAAAATTAAATGTTTTTCTCATAGACTGACAATAATGTCAAACTGAACCGCACTCATTAAAGTTGTGATTCGCTCTGCTTGTACCACAAATTACTGATCACCGGGAGAAACTCCGCGGCCCCGGCATGGGTGTGTGTGTGCGTGCATGTGTGTGCGTGTGTGTGTGTGCGCGCGCTCAGCGGAGTGAATGTGTCGGAGGCAACAAGCAGAGCTCAGCATGATGATTTTTTTGTCACCATAAAAACGGTACGTCCTTATTACTCAGGCTATCCACTACAGAATTTAATCAGTTTAATCAGTTCGTATTAAAAAGAAAGCCTAACCGCGTTGCGACACGCGCAGAGCCTACGGCGTAGGGTACGCGGCCGTACGCACCGTACGGCCGCGTACCCTACGCCGTAGGCTCTGCGTTGGTGCAACGCGGGACCATAAATCAGTCTTAGTCCCTTTAGGCTAATACTGTGAGAAATAACCTCTCATAATAGCGGTACTACAGTTAATAAATGTAATATCTGCTGGCTACTGAGTCCCCTAAGTGGCAAGTGAGTTTTAACTCCTTAATTACTAACCAGCGTCAGAGTCACGCACAGTACACAATCTGTGATGTTAGAGAGCCACCTTTTGGTCAATTTAAGCAACCGCATCGCCAGCTGCTTGACAGTGGCTCAACTCATATTAGTTTACTGGTTTTGTTGTTAAAAATGTCATTGCAATTTTATCTATGCAATTGTGAAAAAAAAAAATGGCAAAATATATGAAAAACTGTGAACAACCGCATGTTTTGGTTGGTTTACATTTTAAATGATCATGAAAATTTTTTTTGTCTGCTAAAACTACTTGAAACTTTTTTAAACTGCTTAAAACTACCTGTTTGTTGTGCCATTTTCTATATGGCTCTTGTTAAAACATGCTATTTGCTTTATTTGTTAATAGAAAAAAAACAACTAATCTCTGGTTTCTTTCTATTTTATTCCAGAAGGGAGGGGGATCTTCTGATTTAAAAAATCGTGATTAAAAATCGAGATCGTTCAATATGGGGAAAAAAAATCGTGATCACTTTTTTCGCCATATCGCCCAGCCCTAGCTCTGGTATCAACAAATTCAACACCCTCAACGCTTTCCTCTTCTTCATCGTCATTATTTTGGCCACCATCATGCTCTTCTCCATCACCCTCTCCTACCGGTTCAGGATTATTGACCTCTTCAGTCTGCCCATAAACTCTGAAGGCTTTCAGGAAGTTTGATCCGTTGTCAGTGGTAGTGCGAACGATCTTCTCTCTGATGTTGTATTCTGTGTGAATATCATTTAGGGCACCAGCCAGAGCAGAAAATGTATGTGACCCTTTAAGGTGTTTGCATGCCAGGGCAGAACAGGACCTCTGCATGGTCTGGGGGTTAAAAGCGTGCAGTGACACCAATGAAACCGCAACGGTATGCCGTCCAGCAGTCAGTTGTTGTTGCGATGAACTCAATTTCACTAAGAGCAGCTTTCAGGTTTGTTTTCATTTCAGCAGAGGCCTTTGTGATTTTGTTTACAACAGTATTGCGTGTCATGACATTCGTATTTGGCTGAAGATGTTGCACAAGATCAATGAAGCCCTGTTGCTGAACGATGTGTGATGGGTGCAAGCCTTGGACAACAAATTTGAGGACTGCTTTATCCACACTTGTTTGTGACACTCTTTGAGTCTCCCACAGCTTGGTTTGTTGAGAGGGTGGGGCTAAAGAACCTTCAGTTGATGACTTCCTTTTGAGGGCTGCTGAAGTATGCTGCATGTACCTCTTTAGATGAGTGGGGTGTTTCTTCTGTGGAGAAAATAAATGCACAGGCACAGATTGAGATTCATATTATTTCTCTCAAACCACAAGCTCAGACATCTGGGACTTCTGCTGTATTAAATGCCCTGTGTGAAGTTCATGAATGAAGGTCAGACTACAAGTTAGGGTGCACTGTTTCACTGGTCTATGAAATTATGTTGAGCAGACCAGAATATTGCCACTTAAAGCTGTTTTAGGAATTAGGACTACAAACAGCTGGCATATCTGAAAAGTGGCATTATTGATGAGATAGTCCGACTTTAATTCATTTTAAACTGAGAGGCTGATAGGTGCTAGTTGGGCCTATTACCTCTTTACAAGGAAGACCCATATAACGCTAGTCTGCCCCATCTTTCATACCCTCTAGTATAGCTCTGCTAAATAAATTATAGATAAATTATTAATTTCATAATTTTCCACTAGGTTTGGTGTGAAGCACTTTTGGAACAAGGATTATACTATGTCATGTCATAATTGTTTTCAATGTATTGTACTGTATTGCACTATATTGTTTTATGTCGGTTCTAGAGTCATGGAAAAAATTATTAGACCACCCTTTTTTCTTCAGTTTCTTGTTCATTTTAATGCCTGGTACCACTAAAGTGTATCATGATGTGACTAAAACAGACAGAAAAGAAAACATTGAATGCAGAAAAGCACTGTATTTGGCAGTACAGTGCTATAGCTATTGATGTAAAAACTTATGTGATTTAGGTTATTATCAAGAAAACCATGGGAAATGGCTAGATATCAGCTCTTAAATAAAACTCTTATCAGCTATTTTTGTGATTATCATTATGTTTGTCCAAACAAATGTACCTTTAGTTGTACCAGGCATTAAAATGAACAAGAATAGAAGGATTGGTCTAAGGGTGGTCTAATCATTTTTTCCATGACTGTATGTATTATGACTGCCACAGATGCAAAAAGAATTTCCGAAAGGACGATAAATTGAAATTAACTAAACTAATTAACACAGGCGCGCGCACTCATACACAGACAGGACCATGCCTATCCTTAACGTTACATGCTTTATCAACCAGCTGCAGATTATAGCTTTGCACAATTAACTTAAAAATATTGCATATAGCAATAATATAAGCTCAGATAACATTTGGCTAAAAAGTCGAATTTCAAATCTCACCATGCCCACCAAACGAACTTGCAAACTTGATGGCATGTCTTAGCATGTAGCTAGTTAACGTCAGCTAGTTAATTAGATAATTAGGTAATTTAACATTACCTCCCCATAGCAAACACTGCAAATTTACCATGAGTAGGCCTACGTCACTAGGTTAACGTTACTACAGTATTTTGCCCATAACCCACTGATAATAAGAAATTTTAGTTTCATCTTACCTCAATATGCTTTTTCAAATTAGATGGCGAGTTTTTGAAAGCCATTAGCTCGTGGTACTTCGGTGCGCAGAGCTTGCAGCACATTCTAAATGAGTTGTTTTTGCATCCAACCATTTGGAACAATTCCTCCAGGTACGACCAGGGATGTACCACAGTTGGTTGGTCTTCCTGGGCCTGGCTACCAATCTCCTCGCTGGTGCTTGGTTGCGACATTTCTCCCGACGAGTTCTCTTGCGTCTCTGCCACGGACATCTTCAGACTAACGTGACCAGCGCTGCTGGAGCGCAACGTGATTTGTGTCATGTGCACGTGCAATGGATCACGTATAAACCAATAGGGTGTCGGAATGGTATTATGTTTATACTTCTCATCCAATTACAACCAAATTCACTCAACCCGGATGGCGCAATTTAACTGGATAGTTTTTTTTTTTAAAGGCCGAAATGAAATAGAGTAACAAGGCTGTTTTTAAAATGTAAGGAGTAAAAAGTACAGATAATTGCGTAAAAATGTAAGGAGTAAAAGTAAAAAGTCGTCTGAAAAATAATTACTCCAGTGAAGTATAGATACATTTCTACTTAAGTAAGGTAATGAAGTTTTTGTACTTCGTTACTTGACACCTCTGCCAAACATAAAACAATAATAAGAAAAAGGTATGATTTTCACAATGTATAATAATGTTCCCTTTTATCAGGTTTTTAACAAGTAGTGTGTGATTAATACTTACTTACTACAGTATCTTTTTCTAATATTGTAATTGTACAAATGATTTGCGTAGAAGCACTACCGTTTTTTTATTTTTCATTTCAGGATTCATAATAATCAAGTATTTCAGTGTTAATCATCTGGGACACAGGTTTGGGATTTGATAAGTGTGTGCTTCTCACACCTTCTGGGAAATGTATGTTAAATCAAACCTGTTTGTTTCTTTTGTTGCTTGATTTTTGTATTTATAAAAATACTTATTCTCATATGGTCAGAATAAATTAAAGTAAATTTAACTAAACTAAACACAGATAGGCCCTCTCACAGTGCAGAAATATACAAACAAGCATGCATGTTTACGTGCATCTTTGCATGCACACTCACACACACACACCATGCCTCAGGTAATGTTTGCTTTAGTCTCGTATTCGTATTCAGATTTTTTTTCTGCCCATAGCTCTTGGCCTCTTTGTTTAAATCTAATATCACGGCACAGATTTTGGAAGCTCACAGAGCCTTCAGGGATGCTCTTTCAAATGCTGTCAGTCTCTGACTTAAAGTGGCTGTTGACATCTCGCTGTATGTCAGTAATTATGTCTCCAAGTCTCACTAAATGTTTGATTATAAACTGGGGAGGGGAAAGAATGAATGGGGCCATGTATAGTGAGATTTTGAGTGAAAACCTCCTTCCATCAGCAAGAGCATTGAAGATGAAACGGATGAAATGTGATTTTCTGGATTTTTTTTTTTTTTTTTTCGTTTTGTCTCTCATAGTTGAGATATACCTTAAGTGAGAGAACTTGCACAACTGGTGTCTGACTAAATACTTTTTTGCCCCACTGTATGTGGAGGGAGTGAGGGTGGGGGGGCAGCACACGCAGCCTAACCCTGGCACAAGCACAGCTCAGTATATTTTTACTTTAATGTGCCCAGCTACTCGTTTTCCAAAGGCAATTCAGTTGTGCACCCTCCTAGCTGTTGTGAAGGCCCTCGTAAACTTCTTTTCAACCTTCGGCTTGCCAGAGTCCAGTTCAGTCCGAATAAGGTTCTAACTTCTTAGGGATGGCTGCTATCTTGGATTATGTTGGAATTTCGCAGCAATTGTTTCAGCTATTGAAAGGGGAAACAGCTATTGTTTCAACCTTTTTTACATGAGTTTTTTGCTGTTGTTTCTGTTTGTAGGAAAAACAGCCATTGTTCCCCTCTCACTATTATAATATTTTTCTTTGGTCACTCGGTTGTCAAAAGGCTTTTAAATCCATGAAGGCTCTTCGTTGTGGAGCTCCTGTCCTGACAGCTACTGACTTTGAGCACCTTTTCAGACTTTCAGAGGTAGATGCCAGTGCATGTGGTGCTGGAGCTGTTCTACTTCAGGAGGATGCCCAAGGGATTGAGCATCCCGTCTGTTACTTCTCTAAAAAATTCAACTCACATCAGATGAGATGTAGCACGATTGAAAAGGAGGCGTCTGATGCAGGCAGACCCCTCTCCATCAAACACCATAATTGTAAACTTATTTGCGTAATTGATTTGTTGGTGAAGCGTAGGGGTGAACTGTCTATTCTTTTGCTGATGTGTTTGATCTTGTTTTTTTTTTTTTAGTATAGGGAGTTAGGTAAGTCAATGTCTTTATTTTGCATTTTGTTTTGACAGGTAAGGTAGCACTGTGTTAAAAGGCAGGATGCTTTGTTTGTTATTTTGGCCTTAGTTCGCCTTGATATTTATTTTTCTTCACCTTCACCTAATTGACATTTTTAAAATTCCCAACACGTAAACTTGTTAATAAATCAATTATACTTGAGCTGTGCACAACCTTTTCTGCAGTTTTGAAGGATCGGGAGATGAAAGGTAGTGTCATGTATGTGGTGTCTCCTGACTACGACATACAATTTTCAATTTCTGACTTGAATCCCATAACCTTCATCATACAAAAGACACAAAACGTGGTACCAACATAAATCACAAGAAAAAAAGCCAACTTCAGTCGCTTTAACATTACTTTTGGAGCTTGATCCATTTACACGTTTTATCACTTACTCTTCTGGAAGATCCTCTGCATACCAATGATGCGCATCACATTTCAGCACATTCCCAGAGTGTCTGCTGCTCTTCTATTCCTCACCCTTCCAAGCTGTTATTTTCAGTCTCATCCTTAGCAGAATTGTAATGATAAACTTATAGAATTGCAAAAATTGCTATGGCAAGATTACTTGGAGGCATCAGCACCGGCAAGCAGAACTGATCATCAGGGGTTGCCACCTGCAGAACTCTCCTACAACCCACCTTTCTGACTGTCTGGAGCAGTAAAAGGCACTTAAACCTAAGCTGCTGGGCTGTGAAAGAGCACTAAGGTATAACACAGGTCTGATCTGATTACTGTTTTTCTCTCTGCAAGTGAATTAATAGTCTCTGTTTTCAATCAATTTTAGGCCTTTCTTTGGTAACAGATGACTTCTGAATTTAATAAAAGTAAAGCCTTGAACGAAGAATGACACAGCTTGCATCTTGATGAAGAGCTGTTGCTGACATAGTAATGTTTCCAATCCTGATAAACGTATGTTTAAAATGCCATGCAAAAGATTGGCAACCTGTCCTGGGTGTACCACTGCCTTTCGCCCATTGAGAGCTAGTTCGAGCAGACCAGCACATGAGTAAAATTGCTGCTTAAATGTTCATCCACTGAGAATGACCATCGGTGGCTCTCATTGCAAGAGCATAAAAGAATAAATGTCAAAGTGAGTTATCTGTGAATGACTTCTTGTTTCAAAAGAAAGCCAAGATTATTAAATGTGTTATTAAAAAAACATTAACAGCAGGATTCCATTCAGTAGCTCAGTTTGTATAAACTCTGCATTTAGACAGTACAACCTTATTGTTCCGTCTTTGAAGTAGATGTTTGAGACGTTACTGATAGAAGTCTAAATAGAAAAGAAAAAAGGATGTGAAACGCCAGGTTTTATGCATTATTTGTTCCATCTATTCACTTCATCTAAGTGGTGATGACACACAAACTATCATAATGTCTTATTTATTTACTGAACACGGCCTTTACAGTCACAGTATAGCAGGGAAAAGTGAACCCACTGCTTTAACAGCAGATTAAACCTCCTTTTGCTGTATTTTTGGCAGGAATTCTCAGTCAATCTCAATCTCAATGTCTATCGGGGTTGAGGTTATAACTCTGACAATCTTTTTCATATAAAAACAGAAGTATTTCTAATCATTTTTACTGTTATGGAAGGCATACTGGGATATGCAAATGGAAACAGGCTAAAAAAAAAATTAACAGTGATTTTATGGCTCTGCTAACATGTTCATTGGACATCGAACAAAATGTATTATGGTTTAAATTCTATCAATAACACATGTTTCTTTGTATACAAGAATGCATGTTAGTAAAACCATCATTGGTTAATGGAAGGTTTTTAGTTGCTTTTGTGGTTCAGAGTCTCCACTGAATCCATTTCTATGTCTCTAAGGAACAGATTAATTTTCTGTTACACGCTTGGCTGCTGGGACTATTTTGTAATAGTGAAAACTTTCTTCAAAGCCAGATTTAAAGGATGGTGTAAATGCATTTATTGAGATATTGGATCTTTTGAGACTATTTCTATGTTGCTTTTCAGTCAACCCTGCAAAGAGATCTTTTTTGAATTGATAAGACTGTTTTATTTTTACTTAAATAAATTTAGCTTGTTTGTTATTGTTCAGCATTTCAATCAAGGTCTAAATCCTTACAAAATAAAAAAAAAACAGAATCTTTTTCAAAGCCTTGCTTGCCCCACATTTAACATTGACCTTACCACGGCAGCACCCGTGAGGAGTCAGCAAAAAGCACTGAAGTGATTCGCAAGCAAAAGTTTCAATGACATTTTGAAAAATACACTTTTTTCACGCCAAAGAGTAAAGATAAGTACATTTTTCCTGTTTTAGGTTAGAAAGGAGGATGCAGTGTCCCCCTAAGCCAGTGTCGAGGACTGGGTGTCCCCCTCAGCCGGCCCCTAGGATCCTTTGTCCTCTGCCCCCAGCGCTCAGTCCCGAAAACTCCCCAGTGCTCAGTCACGAGAACTCCCCCCGCGCTCAGTCCCGAGAACGACCATCTGCGCTCAGTCCCGTGAATGACCCACTGCGCTCAGTCCCGAGAACGACCCACTGCGCTCAGTCCCAAGAACGACCCACTGCGCTCAGTCCCAAGAACGACCCACTGCGCTCAGAGAACGTTCAGTGGGTCCCGAGAACGACCCACTGCGCTCAGTCCCGAGAACGACCCACTGCGCTCAGTCCCGAGAATGACCCACTGCGCTCAGTCCCGAGAACGACCCTCTGCGCTCAGTCCCGAGAACGACTCTCTGCGCTCAGTCCCGAGAACGACCCACTGCGCTCAGTCACGAGAACGACCCTCTGGCCGGTCTGCGCGGCCCCGAGGACGGCCCCCCGAACTGTCTTGCCGGTCTGCCCGGCCCCGAGGACTGAAATTTGACTATGCGTTGGCCTGGGCCCTCCTCTGGACCCCCTCCGCCCACCCTAGTTTGTTTTTTTATGTCTTTTTGGGACATCTAGGATCTGTCCCTTGAAGGGGGGTTAATGTCAGGGTTTTACTCTTCCTGTTTTATTTTGAAGCCCATGTCCTTGTGTTTAAGTTCTGGTTTGACCTTCCTGTTTCCCATCGGCCCTGATTGTCTGCACCTGTGTCTCGTTAACCCTTATGTATATCTGGTCTTGTATTGTTTCCTCCCTCCGTGTTTTTTCCGAGTCTTCCAAGGTTTTGTAGTTTTTGGTTGTCATTGCAGTTCTGGCTTTTTGTATTCCTGCACAGCAGCGCCCTTGGTTAAATAAATCATTGTTTTTTGAGAACTCCTGCCTCCTGCTCTCCTACATCTGGGTCCGAACAACTACCGTTTCCTAACACTAATCCTCCGGTCAAAGAAGACGCAGCAACTTCTCTTCTTTAGAGATGAATTTATTGACCTCTGTCCAAGTGAACAGGACAGTGTAGTGTATGGTAGTATGTGTGTGGTTTGTGATGTATCATCACCGACGCACACTGTTCTACAAAGGAAAAATAGCGCTGATGACCTGTAGAAGATTAAACTCGACCAATTAACTATACTTAAGTCTTTTCGAACACACAAACAGTCTCTGCAGTTTGCTGTGACGTGTACTCCTCTCAGCAGGGAATTCACAACAAAGGACAAGCTGGACTCCAGTCAGGAGGAATGGTATTGTGAGTATTGTAAATATTGTGAGAGGCTTGTGGAGGGCTATTTGCTGACTTTGAAAAAAGTACAAAAAAAGTTGTCTTTTCATTTACAGGTTTTACTTCAACAATTCAGTTCAGTACAATTGAGGGTCACATTAGGTTTCAGCCTTTTACAGCTGGCAGAGGGTGAACAGCTGGGAACTGCCAATTTAGAAAGCTTGACCGTTCACAAATAAAATAAACCACAACCAGTAAAACCTTTATCACTTTCTATCACGAAACAGGATAAGCTGCCTGTAAACTACTTAGAAGTGAGAGTTTAACCCAATCTAAATGGCTGAAATTTGTTAAAAACATAGTTTAAGCCTAAAATGATGAAATCATAATTGTTATGATAAATATTTGGGAATAAAAGTGATAATCGTAATGAGTGAATTTAGTTTGCGGCCTCAGTTAATGCAGGAATTTTAGAAAAAGAGATTTATTTTCCAGGCACATTCATGTTGATTTTTCAGTCTGATCCCAGTGGTGGCAGTATGTTACGCAATGTCAGGTATGATTTGAAGTCTGTGTTTGTTTGTGTGTATGCATGGCCCAGGAGTTTGTCTGCACTCTAACCCGACCTGCCAAATAATTAAAGGCTGTAATCTGCCAGCTCACGCCAGGATCTTGGCTCCAGGTCCACCTGGGACCCTGAATACTGGTGTCCGGCTGCCCACCCGTCTGCTTCCACACAAACACACAGATGGTTTGGAGTGTGTTCTTTATTACCCACTTGCTCTGAGTAATCAGAAACATCAGTCCATCAAGCCCCTTGTAAAGCAAGACGTGAATGTCCCTCGCAACAGTCTCAATGATTTTTGACTATGAAGTTGAGTTTAAGGGCTCAAATATGACGTTGCTCTGATCAAATGAAATCAGTAAACAGCGGGCAAATGATTTATAAATAATCACATATTTTTGAACCCCAATCATTATCACAGCTGTCGTCAATATTTTTATCAACCATTTATCCAATTTATAGTACAAAATATCACCCCCTGTGTTCTGTGGCATCATTGTGCTACAAATATTAAGTGGTAAAATCCTTAAAGGTCTCTGGAACTGTAGCAAATCTGTAGGTATTAGCTGCAACATGAAAAGCAACCCTAGGCTGATCAGAAAAGAGTGTGATGTTTGCATGGCAGACCGAATCATGATTATATCCAAAGACATTCAAACAAAACTACAAGGTAAAGTACGTCACTGCCTGCTCACAGCATCAGTCACTGGATTGGAAATTCAAGTTAATAAACCAAACAGTTTCTGGGAAAATGGCCTTCGGTCAGATACAAGTCGGAAACTTTTTGGTAAGTCACATCAGCTGTACGTTTTCAGACGGAACATTTTGGAAGAAAAGAACACCAGACTGTATCCCAGCTTCACCCAATGGTCATGATGTCATTGTAAACTCAATGTGGTGTCATCTGCTCAGTTGTTGCTAAGTTACTGACAAAACAACCCAGTGCATTCCTGATAATATGTGACAATTCGAACCACATCTCTGATAGCATGGTAATCTTTCCAACTTTCCTACAGTTTATCAACTGCTTCATTAGAGGACGTAAAATGTTTTTTTCTCTCTAAGCAAATTTTAGAAATGCATAGAGGTCATCTTCCCTATTTCTATGAAGAAGAGTAGATCATGATTGGGTATGTCTCAGCTTTGCTGTAGTAACCCCTGGATCACCAGTGACCTGTAAAACATGCTTAAGTTGAAGAAGAGAACCTTTAGGGTAGTGTACAGATAATTACTGAGTCTGCAGAGACAACGTTAAATGAAGCATTAGAGAAAGGAAGTAGCTATGCAAGAAAAAGCGGTAGAGCAAACTCCAGCAAAATCCTTAACCACACTAAACTGGGGCGGCTGTAGCTCAGATGGTAGAGTGGGTCGTCCAATGATCGGAAGGTTGGCGGTTCGAATCCCGCTCCGCCCCAGTTGCTGTCGTAGTGTCCTTGGGCAAGACACCTTACCCACCTTGCCCCGTGCAAATGAGTTTGAATGTGTATGAATGTTTGGTGGTGGTCGGAGGGGCCGTTTGTTGCAATATGGCAGCCACGCTTCCGTCAATTTGCCCCAGAGCAGCTGTGGCTACAAAAACTTAGCTTACCACCACCGGTGAGAATGTGAATAATGGTCTCTGTAAAGCGCTCTGGGTGCCTTGAAGGGCGCCATATAAAACCAAGCCATTATTATTATTAAAAAAGTTCACTGGTCTGAAGGTGAGGAGGGATCAAACTGTGGGAAGCCTGGACAGAGCAAATGAACTGAAGATATTTTTCAATGGATTGAGAGATGCTCAGAACTCGACTCCCCTACTTCCAGCCAAACATACATCATAACCTCCATAAACCCCCAAAATTCCACATCAGACCTCTGCACCTCAATCATGGACCTTGATACAGTCTGTGCAACATCAGCGGTCACATCAGGACACTTAGTGCATTCTCATGTACGTTTGAGTCCAGCTGCAATTACAGCCGGGCTGGGCCATTTAATTGGACTCTTATCCATTTACTTCTCCAAAGTTATTTGATTTAAAATAGTGTCTATAAACATGCTGATTCCCCAACAGTCATTTTACAGCAGGTTAAATTGGTAGTGTATTATTCCAGTGACTTTCAGCCAGTCGCTTTGTAATTTGAAAATGCGTAACCTTAGTAAATTTAAGACTTTTCTTTTATGGTGTTAAAGACCTAAACATCATGTGTGTAATCACCCAATGAGTACAAGTGCAGATATATACTCACAAAAAAACATATATACACACAGCCTACATGTATTCACCGTAACTTTCTCCAAAAGGAGCACCAAGGAAATTGGCATGGATCAAGGTTTTTTCCTGCAGAGAAATCCGATGACGCCTAGACTTTCTGACAACAAAATAGCTTTTTGTAACTTGCATGGAAAATAATATTTCCAGATAAATATGAACGAAGTGTATTTGAAAATGTTAAAAGTTAAGACACTCCGCCACTGCAATGATGTCATGGTTCTTTGGGTTTATGTTACTGTTTTTTTTGAAAGCCTGTGTCCTTTTGTTTTAGTTATGTTGTGACTTCCCTTGGTTCCATCTGCCGTGACGGTTTGCACCTGTCTCGTGAAGTCCCTTAAGTATATCATGTCTTGTCTTTCCATGTACTCCGTTGTGGCTCTGTCCAGTGTTACCTTTTTTTTTTTTTTTTTTTGCTTTAGAATCCTGCTCAGCAGCATTTTTAGTTAAATACGTCACTTTTGTTTGAAACTCCTGCTGCATCTAGGTTATACCTTTCCAAGTCGTGACAGAACGGATCAGCAAAAACAATGACGCGTTGGGTGGAGGAGGAGTCACCCTTTTGGCAAACTCATCTGGTGTTGGATGGCCTTAAAAGCAACCAGGCACAGATAAGATGACATCGTCATCCCCACCATCCCATCTTGTCTCTGATCCCGAGGTTGTCCCTGACACACCCCATTTTGTCTCTGTCCCCATGGTGGTTTCTGACGCACCTCAGACTGTCTCCTATCCCTTGCCTGTAACACAGCCAGTGCCGAGGCCTCTGCCTGCACCACAACTGGCGCCTAGGGCTCAACTGAGGACTCGGTCACGGCTGAGCACTCTGACCCTGTTTCCAAGCCAATGCCTCTACAAGCTGACTCTGTTCCTGACCCTGACCTGAGCTCTGACTCTGTTCCCCAGCCTGACCTTAACCCAAGCTTCGATCCTGTTCCTGACCCCACCTCTGACATAGTCCCTGACTCTGCCTCTGCTGATCCTGCACCTGACCACCTGATATATATCGTGTATCGTGAGATGGCCTAAAAATATCGAGATATTAATAAAAGGCCATATCGCCCAGCCTTAAGATAAACCTTAATTCATCTCACAGTGGAGAAGTATTACAGCATACAGCAGCATAGATATCTATCAAAAATAAACATATATGCACAATCATACAAAGTAACTATTTCACTGTGGGTAATGTTATATTGCACAGTTAAATATTATGACTAAAATGTCTGTTCATCAATCAGTCATCAATGATCCACTGGGAGCAGCTCTGATTGTAAAGTCTGACTGCAACTGGATGAAAAGCTCTTCGATATTGTTCTTTCAGACACTTGGGAAGTAACAGTCTGTCACTGAAGGAGCTGCTCTGCATCATACAGAGGGTGGGAGTGCTTCTCCAGCAGTGATGATCGTTTGGTTATCATCCTATTTTTCCCACTCTTTTTTCTGTCCACTCCATAAAAGTTGGCTAAGGCCACCACAGAGTCATGAAAGGTCTTTAATAGGTCTCTTTAGCAGAGGAGACCAATTCCACTTGAGGTAGCACTTTGCCCCAGACTCGGAGAGGGTATCCCAGAGGGTATCTGACTAAGAATCATGGTGTCACACTTGGACATGCTAGTTTTTATCCCTGCCACTTCACACTCAGCTGTGACCGCTCCAAGGACAGATGGAAATCCAGGTTTAGTGAACCTGAGAGGAATGCAGCTGCAAAAAGAGAGACTGAATCTTTTGGCCACCAAACCAGACTCCATTCCATCCCCTGGCTGCACCTATAATTTCTGTCCATCAAAGTCATAAACAGAATTTCAGACAAATGGCAGCTCTGATGGAGACCAATTCCAATCTGGAAATAATCTGACATACTACCTCCAATGAAAAAGGGGAACCATCGCCACAGTCTGCCAATCCAGAGGGACTGTCCCTGAATTCCATGGAATGTGAGAGGCATGTCAACCAAGACAGCCCTACACCATCCAGAGCCTTAAGAAATTCAGGGAGGATGTCATCCACCCCTGGAAACCTGCCACCATGGAGTTTTATAACTACTTCAGCAACCTCAGCTACGGGCATGGCCGAAACAATGCCAGAGATGACATTTTTATTATAGTTAAGTACAAATATTTCTGTTGCTAACAAGTTTTGATGAATTGCATATACCTGTTTGAAATAAAATAAGTGTGATGCCAGCGTCAACACAGACTGCAATATAGACCACTACTTTCTGTCAGTAAAATTTATTCGTATGTCCATCTACAATATAACCCTAACAATATTTTATTTTCTCCCCTTTAACAATAAAACCCTTTTCATCTCTGCATGCACAATTCCTTTGAAAGTCTTATGAAATCAAAGTCTCATAAAAGATAGTGGACATAAGTGCCCTCTCGCCCCTAATGTGTTTCCAACCCACAGCAGAGAGCTTGACTCCATGCCATAGGTGTTCCAGACACCTGCGGTATAAGCTGAAATGAAACCCCTCTCGCTTGTGGTGTCAAAGTTGATTAATGAAGAAACTTTCTGACGAGTGTCACAGACCAGGTTGACGGCTGATGTCTCCTTGAAAAGTGTTCAGCACACATGGCAAGGGCATCCTCTCAGGATGTATAACCACAACTGTCTTAGTTCATTTATTTACCAAGTTTAGGTCTGTAGTTTAAAAGTAGGTAGGGAAAGGAGTTTGTGTGGTTGTACACCATATGTACTTTCTGCAAAAATATAAAGAAACCTTATATTTTAAACAATCTGGTATTATGCTGTTTCCTGTTCCCTGCTGAGGAGACATAGTGGTTTCAAAATTGTCAGAGAGATCAGGGAAATCCGAAATCATGTGCGTCTGTGGTCTGATGTCTCAGGATTGTGGCAGCAGAGGAGAAGTTGAGCAAACTTGCTCTTGTGTTTACTCTTTAGTATTATTTTCCATTACTTATAACTCAAATAGCTGCAAAGGTCATCACAAACGGTGAAAGCAAAATGTTTCACCACGCGTACATCATTATTAGGGACACAGTATCTCCGTTTGACCTTTGTCTGCAAGCTAACATCATTAAGGGCCTATGTTGAGTCCACCACTGGGATTTATTATTTTATGCTGCAAAGGAGCAACAGCTAATGTGTGTCTGCAATACATATTTTTAATATAGAGACTAATAGTGTGAAAATAACAGAAATGGAAATAGCATTATTTTATCAGTCGACATTATAATTATATAGTTAACACTGAATGACAAGGGTGTAAGCTTTTCAGCCCATTAGGTGGAACATTCTCCAATTTATTCTGTGAAAGAAGACAGCTTGTTGCCATGATTAACCTTGAATTAAATTTTAATTAAAAAACAAAACATAAGCCACCAAATCTTTGTAAAGAAATATATAGTAATACTGCAATATTCAGAACTCAAGTATCTCCTGACAGTCCCAACTGTACAGAAGACATAAGATACATGAGTTAAGTAGTAGTAGTAAAGTAATCTTTATTTGTCAGTATACATTTTTTACAACACACACTGAAATATGTCCTCTGATTTTAACCCATCATTAGTTAGACTCGGAGCAGTGGGCAGCCATTTTTCCAGCGCCCGGGGAGCAATTAGGGTTAAGGACCTTGCTCAGGGCCCAAAGTGGTTCATCTTGGTTGCCAACCCTAGGTTTAACCTGGGTCCTCCAGACTCATGCACACCTTTGTAACCACTAAGCTAATATTGGTAGTACCAATTGGCTGTTGTAATTGGCCAGGTTGTTGTAAACAGATTGCCAGACATAGGCAACCCCAAAATAAAATGAAAGCGTTTTGTTATATTGAAGTTTTTGAGTTGGTTGTCACTTTCAAAACCTAAACATACATGTATGCCATGAACCACAGAAAAGCTATTTATTTTCATCATCATCGTCATTTATTTTAACTCACGACCACGATCACATGGTATGGAGCACAAGTACACAAACACAAATTTGTACATTTATAGCAAGTGGCAGGCTGTACATGTTCAACTAAAATACTCAATTTGGCTAAATAAAAATCATTTAAACAGAAGAAGGACATTCTTCAAAGAGGCGCCTAATTTATAAATAACATTTAACTTATTAGATTGAAGTAACAAAATCAATTTAAACATAGATGGTCGGTTTGTATAATACTTTGGTAAATAATTTTGTCTGAGATTCATTATATTTACATTTTTAAATTCAAACAAAATATGAAACTCATCTCCAATACGGTTGACATTACAGAGGTTACAGAATCTCTGACTTCTATCCAAACCTTTATACCTTCCAGTGACTTTTGGGATTCTGGTGTTATTCATCCTAAAATTACAAATGGCCTGTCTATACTTTTGATTTTGACACAATAAGTACTGTTCTAGCTTAAACTCTTCATAAATATCACATGATGTCATCCTGTAGAGTTCACTTCGCCATTTTTGCAGAAATTGATCTTTCAACCTTTGCTCAACAGTTAGTTTCAAGCCCTGCAAATCTAGCAAGCCTAAAATCAAGTGACTTTACATACTGTAAACGTTAGATTTTTCTTTTTGCAACTAACGTTAGCTGACTAGAGAGCATATTGCTAGCTAACGTTGATAGCAGTTAGCTAGCTGTCACCATGGAAAAAAACCTGCAGAGCAGGCAGAGACCACAGCCTCCGCTGCAACGTCAGACACAGATGAGACTGAAGAACCAGCCACCACCACCCCTGAAGAACCAGGCCCCCAAAAGAAAGATTCAAGGAAACGTAAGAGGGAGAGGCCAGCAAAAAGAAAATATGATGCAGAAAAGTATATTAAACTTGGTTTCACTTTCAACACCAACAAAGCAGGAGACGACCTTCCAGTATGTTTTATATGCTCAGCACGCCTGTCAAACGAAGCAATGAAGCCCTCAAAACTGACGTGACATCTGGAGACCCACCACAGTTCACTGAAAGGCAAGCCTGTTGAGTATCTTCAAGAAATGCTGCGTATTTTTAAGGGACGCTCATGATAAAAAGTGCAAAATGCAGTGAAAATGCTCTTAAAGCCTCATATCAGGTGGCACTTAGAATTGCACAATGTAAAAAAAAAACATACAATCGCTGAAGAACTTATTTTGCCAGCAGCTGTAGATAAGTGTGCAACCATGGTAGGTGAAGAAGAATAAATTAAAAACCATCCCCTTGTCAGATAACACTATTGGACGCAGGATTGTGGAAATGGCCAGTGACGTTAAAGAGCAGCTTTTAGAGAAACTTCGATCAGCTCAAGGATTCTCAATTCAAATTGATGAGTCTACTGATATTACCAATGATGTGCAACTTCTGGCATTTGTGCGTTTGAGGACATTGGCACTTTATGCAAAAATGTGTGGCGTTATGTAGTGATGGGGCCTGAGCAATCAGTGGCAACTAGAATTAATTGCTTGCACACATAAGGAAAGCAGGGCCTGGAATAATTTGGACACATTGCATGATACATCGTGAGTCTCTGGCCTCGAAAGAACTATGTATTGAACTCAGCAATGTGTTTGATTCTGTTGTAAAAACAGTAAATATAATCAAATGAAAAGCATTAAATACACGCCTGTTTTCATCCCTTTGTGAGGGCTTAGGAAGCGAGCACACATCTCTCCTATCACTCAGAGGTACGGTGGCTGTCGCGCGGTGCCATACTGACACGTGTGTTTGAACTGCGTTGCGAAATCCATGCCTTTTTAAGAGAGCACAAATATAACAAACTGGCTGATAACTTTGGTGACACTGAGTGGGTAACTAAGCTGGCATATCTCACTGATATTTTTGCAGAGCTAAACAAGTTGAACAGCTCCATGCAAGGCAGAAATGCAAATGTCTTACAGATGTATGAAAAAATGGAGGCATTTACTAAAAAGATGAAGCGGTGGATGGAAAGAGTAGAGGAGGGTAACCTGGCTATGTTTCCATCCATTGAGGAATATTCTGACAGTAGTATTGATATTAAGGACATTATCAGTGGCCATTTGAGGAAGCTTGTGCTCGAATTCCAAAAGTTCTTTGATGAATCTGATCAGTGGCGCTGTAATAGCAAATGGATCATGCTCCCATTTAGTGATGATACAGCACTAGGGTCAAACTCATCTGCTACAGAGGAGGATCAGCTGATCGAACTATCCATGGACTTGTGAAGTTTTGGGTCGGTTGTTAGGCAGAATATCCAGCACTTGCAGCAAAGGCAGTAAACTATCTGTTACCTTTTGCAACTACTTATTTTTGTGAGAGTGGATTTTCCACACTGGCCTACCTGAAGAACAAGTACAGGGCAAGATTGGAGCCTGAAAGTGACATGAGACTGTGCCTATCCACTATATTGCCACGAATAGACACATTGTGTGCAACTCACCATGCCCAGAAATCCCACTGACTGGTAAGAAAACTATAATCTCAGCCCTTGTCCCACAGAGTGAGAGTGAACATTGTAATATTATAAGCCCTCTTGGCTTCCTATTGTTCATTTCTCATCGACTGTTTTTTGTTGTGTTTTTTTTATAGCAAAAGGTGCAAATAAAAATAGACACTGATGCAAATAAATAGCCTATATAGGCCCATACTCTTATTTAAAAGCAAGATGCAAAATAAAACAAACATCCCCAAAAGCAGTGGTCCCTGAGTTGCTTCTTGGTTATAATGGACCCTGGGACAAAACCAGTTGAAAACCTCTGACCTACATGATCTGAACATATAAAAGGTAGGCGCAACACAAGGTAAACCGCAAACCACAATGTCAGCCTTGGCTCTGTTAGAGGACATCGCTATTGGCAGGACCAGGATCAGGAGGGAGTGAGTCTTCAGGGACCCAACTGACCAGCTGGTCCAGGATGAAGACTGGATTGTCAGCCGGTTTAGGTTACGAAGAAGATCCTTCTGGATTGATGCCCTGAACTTGTCCCAGCGCCGCTCCGGTTCGGACCAACATGATGCTTTCAGCGGGAGCTGCTGACAGGTCGCACATCTCTCAATCGCCATGACGACCACATGGGACAACTACGCGAGATAAAAGCCAGATCCTGAAAGTATCCCATAAATGTGTCTGAAAAGAAAAACATTGAAGCACAATTTGCAGCGACGGACCGGTGCCTAAATTTGTCTTTTTAGAATAAATTTTTACTGAATGTTTAGGCCACTTTCAAATTCTTATATAAAGTAAGCTGCAGGTGCTGCAGGACTATAGAAAGTGTTTCTCTGGTGATGGAGCCCGGGACCTAGACCGGTCTCTCCTCCATAATCACATTGGCACAACTTGTATTTATATTCTGCAGTGGAAGAATCAGATGCTTCATGGTTTAAATATAAGTTTATGTTGTTCACGTTGTTATACTTATGAGTGGTGATCGCGGGCATCCACAATGTGTAAGACTCAATACACATATACATTGGGCTTAATCCGTTAGTATTGTGCTTGACATTAAACGGAACAAGGAGAGTCATTGTTCGTCCCACCAACTAAGTTTTGGTCTCGATTCTTAATATACAATGCACTAACGTTGAATATAAACATTCTCAAACCCTTATGAACATAATAAAACAACAACTTCACGTAACGCAACAAAACAAGGAACAACAATACCCATTAAAGCTGCAAGCAGCGATGAACGGGCCCTCGCACCCTTGTGCACGTTCAGGCGTGCTGCAGTGGAAGCGCTTGTATGACTTGCATGTAGATGTCTTCAGGCCTGGACATTTAGAGGATGACACCAGCCACGACTCTCTATATCAAACCATTCAAAAGTTATGGCAGAAAGTAGGAACTATCAGATATCGACCAATCAGATGAAGGGGCGGGGTTAATTTGCAGCAATTGTGTTCAAGGACTCAAAACCGAGTCCGATGACACTACCCACGAAAAAAAAAAAAAAATTAGGACAATTAGGGCCTTCGCACTGTCAGTGCTCGGGCCCTAATGATTATGTTTTGCTGTTGACTGGTGCAACTTTCAAAACAGACAGACAATTATGCGGACATGATGATGCAAGACATCAGCCTAAAAGTTAAAACTCATGGATGCATGGATGGGACTTTCAGATGGACAATCTGTTTCTCACTCACCCACTGTTATAATGCATCTTGTGCAATATATACGGACATACTAGTCTGTGGCACATTGAAGAAGATGAAGTCAGTGGTTTGGATGGTATGTTGTCTCACCAGTATGGCTGTCATGTAAAACCACTGACGATCACAGCACCCAAAATACATAAACAATTTTTATCAAAGCTTTCAAAGGAAACAAAAATCTGTGGAAACTTCCATCCCTTGGAATCTTGACTGTGATATTTTTAATTGTATTGGATTATCTCTAAAAGTAATGCTGTGCTAGTTTGCGTACTGAAATCAACAGCATTTCTCCCAACACCCACGATACCAGTGGGTCACCCTTCTGACTTTGCCCTGTGAAGGATGTTCCTTTTTAACAAGTATGACCTCATCTGTGCCTTGTGGAAGTCTAAGCAGCACAAACAGCAGTGACAGAGTGTTGAAGGGCCAGTTGCTGAGGGCAGGATGAAACCAAATGAGATGTGACAGCTCAAAGAGAAAACAGGCACAGCTGATGGGTCTAAAATGAGAACAGAAGGTCGTTTTTATGCGCCTTTGAATTTTCATTGCTGCACTGAAGCTACTTCTTAACTCTGTTTACAGTATTTAAAGTCTTATTTTGCTGCGATATAGAACAATGTAGCTACAACATTTAGAAACAAGGAATGGTATTAGAGTGCAGCATTCCAGTAGGTCTAGTAAAACCATTCCCAAACAATTTGAAGTTCTGCATTGTGTAGTATAAAGGATTATTTACAAACTGACAACAATCAAGATGGTTGTCCCAATCTGAGTGCACCATGAACTCCTCTGTGTATCAGAGTATTCCAGAGGCAAATGTGAGATCATCTGTTTGACAGTCTAAATTTTGACTGAAACTGGGTCATGCAAGAGGACAATGATCCAAAACACAGTAGCAAATCTACATCACAATGGCTGAGAGGGGAAATAATTAAAATGTTAGAATGGACTAATCAAAGTTCAGACCTCAACCCAATAAAAAAAAAGGGGGGGGGGAGGGGCTGTGCATAAATGCCTGAATATCTAAATGAAACAATGTTGTAAAAGATGAAAATTCCTCCAAAATGATGTCATACAGAAACTGAATACTAGATGTTACTACCCTTTAACATCTGACAGAGCCAGACTCAGGAAGGGTTGGGGTCAGGGTTATCTGCCTTGACCGGTTGGATGTTGAGAGATTAGGAAAGAGAAGAGAACATTAATTGCAACAGATCAAGAACACATATGAAGGAACACAGGTTAATAACAACAATGACGTGTCAATTCAGGACCAGTAGACACTCCGCATTGCTGTTGTCTCTGGTCGGATCAGAATCTGACTCCCCAATAATAGAGTTGGAGTCAGGGGCGGATCTAGGATGTCAGGAGATCCAGGGCTTAGCCCCGGGGGGGGGGGGGGGGGTGCTCAGGTGGTGAAAATGTGAACAAAAAGCACTGGACAACAAATTCAGACCTTTTTACTATAGAAATGTTACAGTCAGCAGCTGCTTGAACTGGTTTCTTTCGTCAGAAAAAGTAATGAAAAAGTAAAAAAAAAAGGTTTTTCGGTCTTGCGCCCTTTTCCCACTCATTTGGACGTACAGTAGCCTACAGCTCGGTTTGCAAAAGCTCTCTACCACTACCAAAAGTTTTCTACCACTTTTAAACACACCTGGTATATCCAAATTGTGGGAGATTTCTCTCCACTTTTATCCCTTTTTATTGAGGTCACGATAGTCCTGCAGTCTCGTATCCCAAAGCTCCTCACAAAGACTCACAGGCTCACAGCCATAATTTCTTCCATCTTGATAGTCTCTGATCTACAACCTGCAAGTTTTTTTCACCCTCCACCACCTTCTCTCCTATTGGACGCGCCGAGATGTCGTCACAGCGCGGCACGGTGAAATAAAAAAATGTTCAATTTGGGCGCAGGCAGGTGCGGCGCAACGCTGGACAGCACAGTAGTCCGCTCTTGTGCCGCGGTAGCACATACACAATGAATGGGAAAGCCGGTGTTCTGTCGATCCATGCTAACCGTCGAGATCTGCTACTTTGTGGTTCTGCGCACAGTCGATTTTCAAGTTTTATTGCCACGCCCATCATTTTTTGCATCCCTTCAGTCCATGCTGCAGTTAACGGCGAGAACCATCCTCAAAATCCCTAAGATATTTTAAGATATTTAGATAATTTTAGATATTTTGCGGCGCAGTATCAGGCCAGCAGAGATAATTTTAGATGCTTCCCATGCCCTGAATGCATTAAGTGACGGGAGCGTTATTTAATAGGATGTTACTGGACTATCAAATTATGCTACCCCTGAAATATTGATTTAAACTGGATGAATTGAGGTATAAGAATGCTGAGATTCATCCTGCAGTGGCAGTGAGGTGATTTGTATCTTACCTGAATACATTAAGTGTTGGGAGCATTATTTGATAGGATGTTACTGGACTATCAAATTATGCTACCCATGAAATATTGATTTAAAATGGATAACATGGGATGTTGAGTATTTGGTTATTCAAAATACACTACCCATGACATGAATTTCATTACACTTTGTGAACATTATACGATATAGAGAAAAAAAAAACAATTCTACCACTTCATTCATTACGCCATTCGCCTTTATTTAGCCAGGCAGATCATTAAGAACACATTCTTATTTACAATGACGGCCTGGCAAGAGACGGGGGCCACTTGGTGGGAAAGGAAGTGGTTTAGGGAGTAAAACACAGTAAAATTGTAGCTCTACAAAAGGTAGAAAACCATTAGGTAGCATTTTCTGATAGGGTAGCAAAAATCGATAGACGTTATCTATTTATGCGACGGTAGCATTTTTCGACGAAGCAGCAGAAATCGACAGAACACCGGCAGCGGTGTGCACTTTGCACCCAGAGCGGACCGCTTCGCCACCGAGCTCGGCGGCGCGCAAGACGGCACCTGCTGCGGTGTTTGCGCCACGCATGCGCCCGTGTTGAACATTTAGAACAGACACATTTTTTTTGTTTGGCTTTTGGAAAAACATTCAAGGCTTGAGCCCAAGTAGCCACCCCCTAGATCCGCCTCTGGTTGGAGTAGAAGAGAACATTGTGAGGAGAGCCTATCTCAGTTAAACTAATGGATGTGTCATGTCACCTAGGTTATTTCAACCTATAAACTTAATCAAAAAGGAAAGCTTTAAGCTTAATTTTAACAGGTAGAGAGGGTGTTTGCTTCCTGAACACAAACTGGCAGCTGGTTCCAGAGGATAGGAACCTGGTTGCTGAAGGATCTACCTCCCCTTCTATTTTCAGAAAGTCTAGGAACCACAAGTAAACATGTCGCCTTAAAAGTGCTCTGCTTGAAAAAAATGGAACTATGAACTCTTTAAGATAGGATGAAGCTTGGTGAAGCTTTACTGTATATGTGAGGAGAATTTTAAATTCTATTTTTGCTTTTATAGGTAGTCAAGAGAAGCTAAAACTGGGGACATATGATCTATTCTGCTGGTTCTCATCAGATAGGGCGAGCACGTCCAGGGCCCGCTCCATGCCTCTCTCGTCCGTCCTTCGCGCCCCACCTTGGGCGCCAGATGTAGCAGGGCGAGTGCTACCGGGGCCGACCGAAGGATGGAGAGACACGGAGTTTCGTGCAGAACCCTTTTATTTCTCACTCATCACCGCCACAAGCATACCCGCAGCTCCTCCGACCTCTTTGCTGCTGTCCAGCTCTGCCTTATAAAGGCAGGCAGGGTGGAGAGCGGCAGCCACTCAGGTGGATGGGACACAGGTGCGTGTCCCGTCAACCTCTCCACCCTGCCACACATATCCAATTCGACCTGTAGAATTCTCATTTTCATGTCATGCTCTTTTTTCAGATATTTCATTTTCTGCTCACGAACTTCTAAGGCTAACTTTTCATGCATTGACATCCTTTATGGTCTCTGCTGGAAGGTTTTACCAGCATCTTTTCTCTGGGATGTCATGCCAGATGTGGAGGGTGCACAGTCACTGTGCACTGGCTCTTCAACCAGGGTTAGAATAATTTCCTCTGGGAAAAGAACACTTTTGGATACAAAAGTGTGGTTACATTTCTATTTGCATTGAATTCACTGCAAATGGCAGCCCAAGCATTGTTCTTCTTATGTTCAACAGCAGCACTATGCCCTTTACTTTCAATAACGGCATGATTTCCCAAAATTTGTTTAAGTAGAGTTTTTTTTCATACATAGTATAGTTCTTTGAACGTTTTCTTTTAGCTTCAACCATGTTTGGTGTCAAAATTCCCTCCAGCAAAACTGTCCTCAATTCCGTTCCAGGTTTTTATGAACACCATTAGGCTAACAGACTGTGCTCCCACTTAGGCTAATGAGGCGTTCTCATTTAAGCTTACTCCAGGACTCCACAGTCTGGGACTAACTAAGACAAATATAAGCCACACTCATGCAAGCCACTTAAATGACCTAGCTTTACTAGTCTGATTTAGGCCTACTCCTGGCTTGATATAAGCCTTGTCTGTGAAACCGGGCCCCAATCTGGGTTAAGGAGGCTGACACCACCTCCACCTTTAAAACTAAACTTAAAGGAGACCTATTATGGCATTTAATGTATATTTTAAACAGGCCTTGAATGTCTTAAAGACAATCTAAAGCTTGTTTTTTCTACATAAATCATAAATCCAGCCTGTGGGCCCTGTCACTAGTTTTACCGCTTCTAACCCCTTTTTCTGTGCTCCATTCTAAGGGAGGGGGGGGGTATGATAATGAGGCTCTGTGCCGAGCAGGGGTGGAGAATAAACCTCGCTCCGCCAGAGCAGCCCGAGCCTGTAAATAAATAGAACACTGAATTTTCACAAATGGCAACTTTATTGTTAAAAAAATAAAATATGAGTTGTATATAAATAACATTTATGCACTATTTCAGCCGGATCTGCCGGCGGATGCTGAACGCTGGCCCCGGAGCAACGGCGGGTGCCAGGCGTGGCTCCGGGGCGCATCGCCCGTTACCGGTGATCAAACCGACAGATTTCGATGAAAATCTCGGAGGGTGAAGCTGATCCAGCCTGGGACGTACCCCAGAAATCCCTGCTCCCAAAGCGGCTGGGAACCTGGACAATTTAGTCGGACGGACCGCGCTTTGGGAACCAGAAAGTAAGCTGGAGCAGCGCGCATCACCGCGGCTTTAACCGGGGAATCTGACCGGTTCCGACCGGCCGGGACCGCAGGAACCCGCCTGGACTGGTAGCAGGGACTCCGGACCAGCGGAATTTCAGCCGGATCTGCCGGGCGGATGCTGTGCGCTGGCGCAACCCCACGGCGGGCGCACAGATCGGAGCGCGTCCGCGGCGCATCGCCCGTTACCGGTGATCAAACCGACAGATTTGGCTGAAAATCTTTGAGGGTGAAGCTGGTCCGACCTGGGACGGACCTCCGAGGACCCAGCTCCCAAACCACCCGGGAACCTGGATGATTTAACCCGGATCCGCGGCGCCGCGTCCGACTGGCTGAAGGAAGGACCGCTCCAGCCAGAGCCAGAGAGCTGGTTGTGGGCGTGGTTTCAGCAGCGGAGGCTGAACCTATGGAAATGAGCGCCTATGGTGACGTCACCATAGGCGCAGATTCAGAATGGCTCAAAAAAAGGTCACGTGACACTGGGGGACTCTGTAAGGCGGGGGTCAGAGACCCTGCAGAATTTCATGGTATTTTGTCTCCCCTGTGCTGGCAGGGTGAGGGGAGACCACTTTATATATGTTAAAACAAGAAAAAATGTGTTTTTCATAATAGGTCCCCTTTAAAACATTTCTGTTTAGTAAAGCCTATAGTTAGTGTTTAGTAAACCTCTAGCTGGTGTTGGTAAATCTCTAGGTAGTGTAAACTCTAGTCTGTTAGAGTCAGTAGTCATAGTTGCAGCTATAGAACAAGACTATAATAGTTAGTCTCAAATATAGCTTTGCGGTACATATGCTGCTATAGGCTTATGCTGCAGGGGGGCACCGACATGATCCACTGGGCGGTGCCTCTCACCCTTCTTCTCCTCTCCTCTTTCTCTCTACTCCATTTCTATTTTTATTTATTTTAAGTATCTCATAGCTATCATTTTTGTCCATCGCTCCTGTAGTCTCTTGTGCTGGCCCCCCTTTTTTCTCTTTTGTGCATGTTTGCACAAAAGAGGTCCCGGTCCCCCCCCACCCCCGGTCATCGCGTTGCTGCTTCCATCTGCCTGCACCCCCCCACCCCTTCTCCCCCTCTGGTCATCCTGCTGCTGCTTCCACATGCCTGCTGTGTGCTGCTGACGTCCCCGACTCCCCCAGTCTGGCCTTCGGCAGGAGGGTCCCCCCTTATGAGCCTGGTCCTGCTCAAGGCTTTTCTCCCACTAGAGGAGTTTTTACCTGCCAATTTTTTATGTAATAATTGCTCGGGGGTCTTGTTCTGGGTTTCTGGAAAGCGTCTAGAGACAACATCTGTTGTATTAGACGCTATATAAATACATTTAAATGGAATTGAATTCAACCCCGACTGGGTCACCTGAAGGAGGGGGTATGATTGTTGAAAGACCCAAAACTCCCGATGATCTCAGGCACATCATTGATGATGTAGGATGTATCTTTCACTGAGTAATCCAGGTCTTTATGTCTTTAAAGGGGACCTATTATGAAAAACAGGTTTTTTCTTGTTTTAACATATATAAAGTGGTCTCCCCTCACCCTACCAAGACAGGGAAGATGAAATCCCATATCCCCCGCCCGAATGAATCTTCCAGTGTCATGTGACTTTTTTTAGCCGTTCTGAATCTGCTCCCGTCGTGACGTCACGACGGGAGAAGATTTCCATAGGTCGGCCCCCGCTGCTGAAACCACGCCCACAACCAGCTCCGCCGGCTGGAGCTTCAGCCATTGTTTGGAAGCGGTGACTGTTTTCCACCGGTTTCCACAGCGAGGGAGAGTTAAAAGGAGGTTTTGCATTGACATTTACCCTCATAAAAGGATCAGTTCCCACAGTACGGACCCGGCAACTGCACACAAGTCAGCGGTAAGTGACGTTATTTTTTTATGTTGTTTATATTTGTCTACAAATTAGTTTTTGCATGGGCTAAGTATTTAGCTTAGCTCTGGAGCACCGGGGCCGCATACGGAGCTGCCGGAGCTGCTCACGGACCGGCCCGGTGAGGAGCCCCGGGCCCCGGCGGCTCCAGTGTTCCCCTAACGGAGCCACTCACTCGTTAGGTAAATTAGTAATACATTTTTTTTCTCTTTATGGTTTCAGATCTTTCAAGCACCTGAAGCTGTTCAACGACACCTTCAGAAGACGCACGGTCCTTCCTTGAGCCAGCAATAGTGCATAAATGTTATTCATATACAACTCATGTTTTATTTTTTTAACAATAAAGTTGCCATTTGTGAAAATTCAGTGTTGTGATTTCTTTACAGTTAACATGATTCATTTGTCTTGTAACATAAGAAATGATGAGAAATCTTCCTGTGTGAAGACGAGGTGACTAAAGGTTGATTTATGGTTCCGCGTTACACCAACGCAGAGCCTACGGTGTAGGGTACACGTCGATTTAACGCAGAACCGTAAATCAGGCTTTAAGATCCGTTTCCACCGTGTAACTGAATGTGAGCGTCCGACTATCACGTCAAGCTGCGTGACATTGGACGCTCTCTGTCCACACTGAAACCGAAATAAAGCAATGGAATTGATTTTGTCGCAGAAGCTTCTCGCATGGCAGACGTTTCTGCCCGGAGCAACGCTTATTCTCCTCCCCTCCTACACGTCATTCAAGCAGCCAATCAACACAGAGCCTCATTATCATAGCCTCGCCTCCCCTCCCCTTAGAATGAAGCACAGAAAAAGGCTTTAGAAGCGATAAAACTAGAGACATGGCCCACAGGCTGAATTTCTGATTTATGTAGAAAAAACAAGCTTTAGATTGTTTTTAAGACATTCAAGGCCTGTTTAAAATATACATTAAATGCCATAATATGTCCCCTTTAAAATGCTTGTAGTCTGAGCAACTGATTAGTTTCTCATTGTTTAATGGACGAGTGTAGCCAAGTATCACCAGCATGGAAAGGAAAATTCCTGGCTTTCCATTTAACAGTATGTCCTATTCATCCATCCATTTTCTATACCCACTTTGCAGGGTCACGGGGGTCTGCTGGAGCCTTTCAAAGCTCATTACAGGCGAGAGGCAGGGGTACACCCTGGACAGGTCGCCAGTCTATCGCAGCCACATATACAGACCATGCATACCCACACTACGTGCAATTTAGATTAATCAATTAACCTGCGTTTTGACTGTGGGAGGAAGCCGGAGTGCCCACGCAAGCACAGGGGAAACATGCTCCACACAGAAAGACTCCCGCCGGGCCTGGAAGTCGAACCAGGAACCTTCTTGCAGTGGGGCGACAGTTCTATCCACTAAGCCACCGTGCTGCCCAATATGTCCCAATGGAGGCAAATATAAGGTGAAAATAATCAGTCCGAGCACTGAACCCTCCGGACATCCATGGCTAAGTCTGGTACATTAGGAAGACTCTTCCAAATTGGAATCGACCAGATAAATATGTTTTAAACCAGTCTAATGCAGTAGATTTAATCCCAATAAAAAGTTTAAGTCTCTGTAGTAAAACGTTCTGATTAATTGTATCACATGCTTACAGAGCAGTTTTCTGTGCTATGATGCATCTAAATCCTGACTGAAACTCAAACTTCAAGCAGATTATTTCAATGGAAATGGAATTTAGCTGCATCTATTTTTACAAAACGTTTGGACATAAAAGGGAAATTAGATCAGATTAGATACTAAAACCACTATAAACTATGATCACATGATTTTTTTTTTACTTTTTCCTATGATTTTAAACAACAACAAAAAAGATAAATAAATACATACATTTTAAAAAGGGATTAAAAGGGGGTACCTACTTTAAAGACAGGGCAATATGACCTCAAATCAAAATGATAATTACCTCAATTATGATTAATAACTAAATATGAAAATTTTGTTTTACCTTTCGTCAGTATAGATCCACTGACAAGGTTTATGCTGTATGTATGTCCTACTACTGAAAAATATCCAAGTATACCATGTGGCTACACATGCGGTAGTATGTTTTTTTAAGTGAACAATACATGAACACACTGTTGGGAAAGTAATAACAGAATTAAAGAAAAAAAGGAAATAACTGACATAGCCAAGATTACGTCAGTTACATGTTATGAATGCAAGGTTTTGATTAATTTTCAACTAATTACTCAGCCCTAGTAGTATTCTAGTAGTATTGGTGGTCTTATTTCTGCTGCCGATGCCTGAGGAGGGTAAGTCTTATGAAAGATTGTATGCCTCTGATTTTCAGCTATTACTGTACCCGAATGACCCTGCTTGGTTGAAGTATGAGAAACAAGCAGGTATCACATTTGCCTCAAAGCTAATCTTTTAGCCATGGAAGCAGTCTTGGTGATAAACAGGTGGTGGAAGTGGTGGTAGGGGTGAGAGGAAGGGAGCGTCTCGATGAAATTGTTGTTTCATCCATAAATAATGGCAGAGCTCTGATGACCATGCAACGCCTCTGATCTATGATCAAACACAAAGGACTGTTCTGCTCTCAGACTATAAATAAAACCACATGACAGGCTCCACCACACATGTAAGCACCAGCAAATAACATAAGCACTTCTGGCGTACTATACAATCAGAAAATGCAATCAAAGCTTTAGAATTTTAAACAGGACCATTTTTCCTCATCATTCATTCCATAGTTCTCCATTTTTGGCATTTAAGTCTTTGCTTTAGTTGTTTAGCACCTTCCTTTACTGCATAAAGCTTTTCACTAAAGCACTCACAAACACTCATTTCCAGCTGGTGGTTTTGAGAGCTTGAGTCAGATTTAAATCAACCTATAACAAAAGTGTGCTGGGACCCTTGGAATGTTCTTCATGCGTTGCTACAGTATATCAGAAGTGTTCTCTGGACTGAAAATTACTACTTTTTTCACTTTTTTTTTTCTTGGGGGAAGGGGATCTCCTTTTGAAAGGTGTTGATGATAATAATAATAATAATAATAATAATAATGACTTGGATTTACAGTGGGGAGAACAACTATTTGATACACTGCCGATTTTGCAGGTTTTCCCACTTGAAAAGCATGTAAGTATGTAATTTTGCAAGTCTGTAATTTTTATCATAGGTACTCTTCAACTGTGAGTGACAGAATCTATGAAAAAAATCCAGAAAATCACATTGTATGATTTTTTTAAGTAATTAATTTGCATTTTATTGCATGACATAAGTATTTGATACATCAGAAAAACAAAACTTAATATTTGGTACAGAAACCTTTGTTTGCAATTACAGAGATCAGACGTTTCCTGTAGTTCTTGACCAGGTTTGCACACACTGCAGCAGGGATTTCAGCCCACTCCTCCATACAGATCTTCTCCAGATCCTTCAGGTTTCGGGGCTGTCGCTGGGCAATACGGACTTTCAGCTCCCTCCCAAAGATTTTCTATTGGGTTCAGGTCTGGAGACTGGCTAGGTCACTCCAGGACCTTGAAATGCTTCTTACGGAGCCACTCCTTAGTTGCCCTGGCTGTGTGTTTTGGGTCTTTGTCATGCTGGAAGACCCAGCCACGACCCATCTTCAATGCTCTTACTGAGGGAAGGAGGTTGTTGGCCAAGATCTCGCGATACATGGCCCCATCCATCCTCCCCTCAATACGGTGCAGTCGTCCTGTCCCCTTTGCAGAAAAGCATCCCCAAAGAATGATGTTTCCACCTCCATGCTTCACGGTTGGGATGGTGTTCTTGGGGTTGTACTCATCCTTCTTCTTCCTCCAAACACGGCGAATGGAGTATAGACCAAAAAGCTCTATTTTAGTCTCATCAGACCACATGACCTTCTCCCATTCCTCCTCTGGATCATCCAGATGGTCATTGGCAAACTTCAGACGGGCCTTGACATGCACTGGCTTGAGCAGGGGGACCTTGCGTGCGCTGCAGGATTTCAATCCATGACGGCGTAGTGTGTTACTAATGGTTTTCTTTGAGACTGTGGTCCCAGCTCTCTTCAGGTCATTGACCAGGTCCTGCCGTGTAGTTCTGGGCTGATCCCTCACCTTCCTCATGATCATTGATGCCCCAAGAGGTGAGATTTTGCATGGAGCCCCAGACCGAGGGAGATTGACCATCATCTTGAACTTCTTCCATTTTCTAATAATTGTGCCAACAGTTGTTGCCTTCTCACCAAGCTGCTTGCCTATTGTCCTGTAGCCCATCCCAGCCTTGTGCAGGTCTACAATTTTATCCCTGATGTCCTTACACAGCTCTCTGGTCTTGGCCATTGTGGAGAGGTTGGAGTTTGTTTGATTGAGTGTGTGGACAGGTGTCTTTTATACAGGTAACGAGTTCAAACAGGTGCAGTTAATACAGGTAATGAGTGGAGAACAGGAGGGCTTCTTAAAGAAGAACTAACAGGTCTGTGAGAGCCGGAAGTCTTACTGGTTGACAGGTGATCAAATACTTATGTCATGCAATAAAATGCAAATTAATTACTTAAAAATCATACAATGTGATTTTCTGGATTTTTTTTTTAGATTCTGTCACTCACAGTTGAAGAGTACCTATGATAAAAAAATTACAGACTTCTACATGCTTTGCAAGTGGGAAAACCTGCAAAATCGGCAGTGTATCAAATACTTGTACTCCCCACTGTATATAGCGCCCTTCTAGGCACCCAGAGCGCTTTACAGAAATCATTATTCATTCATACACATTCTCACTGGTGGTGATAAGCTACATTTGTAGCCACAGCTGCCCTGGGGCAGTCTGACGGAAGCGTGGCTGCCAGATCGCGCCTAACGGCCCCTCCGACCACCACCAACATTCATACACATTCAAGCACATTCACACGGGGCAAGGTGGGTAAGGTGTCTTGCCCAAGGACACTATGACAGCAAACTGGGAGCTTCCGATCATTGGACGACATTGGACGACCCGCTCTACCACCTGAGCTACTGCCGCCCGTCTTGATGGTCATCAAGAAATACTTAACAAGCTTCACAAGCACTGGGTAAAGGCAAGCATATGACACATGGGTTAAGGTATTCTGTGAATCCAGTGAATTCTCTCTATTTGGGGACATTACTAAGTATTGATTTCCTGTGGTCTTCTGGCCATTAGACAGGATAGTATTAAAATGATTGATGATTTCTTGAAATTCAGCACAAATTTCTTGAATTTCAGCACAGGCAATGAAATCATTGCCTGTGCTGAAACTTAAGAGCGACCTTGTAATTTGTCATTACATGAACATTAATTTGTTGTTTTACTTATTCTATTTTCATTTTAAGCTTAGTTTGAGTAACATTAGCCAGTACATGTAAACTGCTTGGAATTGGAGTTTTTTTTTTACAAAATGTGTTTTGATCAACTAACACAATGTGTTAGTTGATAACATGTAAACTAACATGTAAATTATTCTAATTTTGTTTGTGTGTGTTTTAGACACAACAATAAACGCATACCGCAAAAGTTGTGTCTCGGCGGAGGGACCCGACGTCCCAGCAAAATGAGCACAACAGAGAAGTTCAGCAATCGCAGTATAAAAGCAATAAACTATGCCAGACTGTACAGTTCAACAGCCACACTTTAAAGTTTGACATTTCCCACTTCCACATACTACCAAGTACGGTCTAAAACAGCTTTTTAAACAGAAATGTGTCACTAATATCAATTTTTTCCACTGCCAATCACGTGAATATAGTGTATATAGAGTGTTGAATCATACTTCTACTGATAACTTCTGCAACCTACGTTTCCTGAAGGCAACATGACTGAGGAACGTCCCCCACCTCCTCTGTTATGCTGTCACTCATGATGCCACGCCCCTCTCAGTTGATGACACGCCCCCCACGCCAGATCGGGGCCAAAAGTCTGAACCTGAAAAAAAATTTGAAACTGAAAAAAAAGAAGTGAAACTGAAAAAAAAGATGTGAAACTGAAAAAAAAGACGTGAAACTGAAAAAAACAGATTTGAAACTGAAAAAAAGATTTGAAACTGACATAAAAAGATTTGAAACTGAAAAAAAGATCTGATACTGGAAAAAATAAAATTGAAACTGTAAAAAAGAATTTTCAGGTTCAAATTTTATTTTCAAATTAGCAAAACGTTTGGCCTTGATTTGGCTCCATAGAGCTGTCCCTTTAATCCCAACAACATGCTCTAACCTGTGCAGTAAAATGCCATGATCAACAGTGTCAAAAGCAGCACTGAGGTCCAGTAGAACCAATATGGATACTAATCCCTTATCTGAGGCCATAAGGTGGTCATTCGTAACTCGAACCAGTGCTGTCTCTGTGCTATGATGCATTCTGAACCCTGACTGAAAGACTTCAAACAGATCATTTCTATACAAATAGTCACATAACCGACTTGAAACTGCCTTTTCCAGAATTTTAGATACAAATGGAAGGTTGGAAATTGGCCTATAATTAGCTAAGGTGTCTGGGTCAAGAGAAGGTTTTTTAAAGCGACACTACATAACTTTTCCACCTTAATATCATATTTCCAGAGTCATTGTGATGGTACATCAACTTCCAACAGGTTTAATGACACCTCTGTCATGGTCTGTATCACCTTCACTGGCACTATGTAACTTTGAGGAGCATGGTAGGAACCCTGCCACACTAAAAAACTACACATTTTTATGGCTTTGACTGCTTTACGGCATACGTCACTTCCCCCTCCTTCCCGATTCGTAGTCGAGACGAAAATGGGCAGGGCGTGGAGCGCAGCTCAGCAGAAGCTGGTAACCCGTTGCTGCGTTGTGGCTGCAGCAGCTCCACATAACAGACGTGGGGAAAAGATCGCTAATGGTTTAACTTTTCACCGCTTTCCTGCTCGGAGGCAGAACCACGGAGGCCGGCCAATTATCTGAGATAACAAATTAAAAGAGTAAAAGAGTCGTCGGCTCGGTTGGATCGCGGCTGTAACGAGTCCGACCAAACATAACGTTCCTCAGTAAACAAACAAACACGCACACAGACCGGGGTCGGATCAAAACACAGGTTTATTAAACCACAAACAAACACTCACAGACCGGGGTCGGATCATTCAAACTGGTTTTATTCCCCACTACTCCAGCTAAACGCAGTTGCTGGCCAGCTCTCTGCGGTGCGATTAATTTTGTTGAGGAGAAAATATTAACTATTTGATTTGTAGCTGCAGAGGAAAAAAATTATCTCACGAGGAAAAAAAAATATTGCTCACGCCTCGGAGCCTCTTCAAAGCAGTCAAAAAGAAAAGTAAGATTAATACAAAACATGTACTGTATGTTGTACTATTATACTAATTTATTGAAACACATGGCGAGTCAAACATTTACCGAAGCAGCTGCCAAACACTCCTAAACAAGGTAGCCTAAGACGTGGGTTGTGCAGAACTGCGGCAGTAAATCCTTCTAAAGAGTGGCGCTCCGACGAGGAGCTCCATTCTTTAGTAGGGATTTCATATGGATCCAGACCGTTAATAATCATTATTTTCTCCATATACCGCTCCCTGGCTTCCTTGTTTAAGGTATCCCGGTAAATTCCAGTTCCTTTCCAGCAGTTTAACATCTTTTTTTTGCTTTCCGTCTGTTCACTTGGTGAAACAGAAAAGCATCCCGTCTTCTCTCAAAACAAATGCACGCAACGGGACAGGAGTTTTCCGGCAGTACGCGCTGGTGCTCATGGGAAACGTAGTGTTCTTTCTGGTAAAGCACTACCGCTTTTGTCCAAAAGATGCCGCCAAACTCAGAAAAGCTGAAAGTTACGTTGTGCTGCTTTAAGTAAAGGTTTAATTACTGCCACTTTGAAAACCTGTGGTACATATCCTAAGTTTAGGGATAGGTTGATTTGGTCTAGTATTGTCGTACCAATAAGAGAAAAAACATTTTTGAATAGTCGAGTCGGGATGGGGTCTAACATACATGTGGTTGACTTAGCTCTATTGACGAGTGAGGTCAGCTCAGGGAGGTCTAGAACACTGTACAGAATTATGCAGGTATAGAAAATGGATGGATGAATAATTAGACTTATGAAAAGGCAAAAAAAAAGGCGAGAAATATTGGAACGCACAGCCCTACCATTTTGTCCAGGGACATCCCCCTCATCATGACCCTCCAGGAAGACATTTGCTGTCAGTCTTAATTGCTGCAGGTGTGTCAGGGCAATAAAGGGCACCTTGTGAATATCTCAGAGGAGCTTTGACAAAGCTGCAGTATCTGAAGCCTTAAAATAGAGAATGAGCTTGCTCTACTTGGTTGACTGTGCAGGATGTGATACAAGCTGAAACAACTGACTGCTTCAAGAAAGCCAGAGGCTTTACAGATCTACTGAAGAGTTTCATCTACAATTCGTACTGTCTTTTACAAACGTCTCTTGCTAGTTTCTTCTTTGAGTAAAATCCCACAGGTAAATTCAAATTTAAGACTGCAAAACTTTTTGATAACGTTACTGACAGTTTAAAGGACTACATATTACACTGGCATGGAAAAGTATGTGAAACCCTTGGAATTAACTTTTTTTTGTTGGTTTGGGTGGGGGGTATTTATCTATAAATAGATAAACTGACATCAACCCATATCTCTGACGCGATCAGAAGGAATTTATTTCAAAACGCGTGCTTCTTACTGTATATTTAAGAAGTGAAGAATGAATGAATGGTTTCAGCAACATGCAAAATGACATTCAGTTACTATAAAACGTGTCATGTGTCACACGGATGATAATAATGACCTCTGTGCGCGCTGCAGATGGCTAACACAAGTATCAATAGCCTCCTGGATGAAACTTGTAATCTAATAACACTAGATTTTTCTGTTTTTTATGATTTTTAAGTCTTTATCTATAAACAGATCAATACAATCTGTCTAAGCTGAAGTCAGAAAAAAAAACAATTTCATGGTGGAAAAATTGAGGAAATTAATCAATTACTTCAACAAAAGCTAATTAGGCTCAGGAGTTTGAATGCTTGGAGTTAGATGAGTTAGAATGGTTTGGGGCAATGGCATCAAGCCTGCATCAAGTATATTAATTAGACCCTCCAGAAAAACGCGGGCAGAAATCCTTTATTCCGCGGGCAGAAATCCTTTATTCCGCGGGCAGAAATCCTTTATTCCGCGGGCAAAAATCCTTTATTCCGCGGGCTAAAATCCTTGATTTTGCGGGCTAAAATCATTGATTATGCGATTAAATGTGCGGGTTTTTTATGTGCTTTTATGCGGTGACATTGCGGAATATGCTGGAAGTTGCGGATTCGGCGCTGAGCTCTTCCCTCTTAAATTCAGCGTGCTGTCTCGTCTGATCTGAGGTCGTAGAGAAAAAAAAAAGGAGAGCGCAGGTGGAGAGGAGAGGGGCGGGGGCGGCCCGGAGGCCGGCCGTCTCTCTCCCTCCAGCCCGCGGCTCAGTGCTCGGGTGATTGCCGGGCGCACCGGCGCGACGAGGGGGACGAGACAGAGCTCCGTCACCCATGGATGTATAACGCCGTCACCCCACGCGTCCGCCGCCAAGCGGTCAGCGCGGAGACCTGAGTCCACCGGCAGCCGCGCCCACCGCGCAAGCGGGGGCACTCTCTTTACCTCTCACCCCCGCGGGTGAGAGCTGCTGTTTGGGGGGTGGCGGTGAGGGGTGCGGAGGTCCCCGGGCGGGTCCCGCACGTCGCGACCGGGCGTCCCGACCTGTCACTCACAACACTCCCCCCTTTTTCCAAACTTTATGCGGCGATGATGCGGTGAAATCAAGCGAGCCCCGCATAATTCGCATATTCAGCGCGGACATATGCAATATTAACCCCAGTAAAAGTGATTTTTCTGCACCAGACATTGAAATCCACGGAAGGTCTGTAAATCCGCGGACAGCCGTGAAATCCGCGAAAAATTCCGCGATCACGGAATCGCGGATTCCTGGAGGGTCTAATTAATACTGGAAACACACTAATTAACAAGGAGGAAATGCAATTAACATTGCATGCAAGTTCAAGTCACATCTTTGGGAAATCAAATTAAAACAGCCAAATTCAACAAGGGATAAGTAATATAGACTAGTAGGCTGCTAGTAGGCAGTAGTCATTAAACAAAAAATGTAATGCATTAAAGCCCCACATCTTTACATGCAAATTGCTTGTCATACTTAATTGAGTGATGAAGGAGAGGAGAACACGAATATTCTGCCAATATCACAGCAGAATGCTTACTTAGCCACAACAAAGCGGAAACAACAACCATGAACAAAAAACATACAAAGGACCCCATGCACCCGCCAATAATCTAAATAAATATATCTTAAATTGGCATTTCTGGTAGGCTACAAATAAATGCAATATATTATCCAAACATTCTTTCACAAGCAGACCAGTATATATACACTTTACTTGCCTTCTGTATTTCCTAATATACTGAATACTCAGTGGCAAACGTGTTTCTTGTAGCTTCCAGGATTCAAGGGAGTTTTCTTTGGCATCAATTGTCTACTTTCGCAAAGATGCTGACAGTTCTTCCTGTGCAAAGCCCCACAACGGTGACGGTCACTTGAAGCTGTGAAGCTGCAGTTCATCATTCAAAGCTCTCAGGACATCAAGGTCCTGCCATATCAAGGAAACATTGTTCTTTCTATCTTCTGTCAGAAATTAACAAATAGGCTGTTCTTGCTCAATGATCCAATCAATCATCTGTTGTTTGGATTTCCAGTAGGTTGGGCAATCCTACTTCCTTAAAACAGCTGTTAGACCAGCCTTGCCAAAAATTACAGGCTAATTAGACTCCAAACAAAGATTATTAGTCCCTGTGGATCCAAATGACCTAATTTCATTGGGATATGGTCTTTGCTAAACTCACTTTTGTTAAACTATGCTTTTGCAGTACTAGCTCCTGTTGTCGCTGGTAGCTGTGCGAGGTGGCTGATATGATGGCCCTTTGTCTTTTTCTTCTGATCTGCCAGTACAGTTGTTATGGCAAGATTGAAATTATAGCCAAAGTAGTTGAGCCATGGCCAAATCAGCTGCCTCACTGCAGTTACAATGTTGGCTTGGTTATCTGTCAAAGTTTTCTCGACAGTTTAAGACCATTTAAGATCTCTAAACGTTTTTGAGGAAAGAGTAGTTTGGAGGTATTTTGAGTCTAGTACAGGTGTAACGATACACTAATCTCACAATACGGTACGATACTCGATTTTGAGGTCACGATAACGATACGATACAATATCATAGCAGTATTTTTTTAACAACCTTGAATGAGGAACATGACTGGAAAAAATTGTATTTTATCTGAAACACACAAAATACAAAACAATGCTGTGCATTTGCCCTATTCTTACAGTTTGTAATGCTTTCTAACTGTTTAAGTTTTAAAGAGAAAGCCAGGCCAACCATTTTCCACAAACTGAACTAAAAGTAAATGTCAGGTTTGCATTATGCATCTTCAGTTTCATACAAGTAAAAATATTTTGCCACAAACTGAATAGTTTCTCTCATGTATGATTTGACTTTTTTCTTTTCCAGAAATTTAACAACTAAAATTAAATAAATAAATAAAAGTAAATAAATACATACAATTTTACATCATAAAAAAGATTGATTCATGCTCACCTTATAAGTGTAAGAGGAGATTTATTTTTGTTAAGGTTATTTTGGTAATTCAGGGTTCATTATTTTATAAATATATTCTTTATATTCTGATGTAAATCAGGGACTATAATTACACTAGTCAGCTTATCTATAGTGATTAGTCTGTTTTAGATTGGGCGGAGTGATACGCCACAGTACGGCACTAGGTGCTGTGTTGATGTTCTAAAATCCTACACTGTTGAGCGGACATTAAAGTACACTCAAACTCGGAAGAAGTTGTCCCCGTGTTTATCCTACTCACGAACCGAAAAAGGTTTAATTTAATAAGGTAAGGCTTAACTCTACCTAGCCTTACATAAGTAAAGGTTCAGAGCTCAAAACTCTGCAAGAGTCCCGTGATCGGGACCGCAAAACAGTACTAGTTTCTTCTGAGCGGAGTAAGATTTTCGTCCGCGGGTCGAGGCGCGGTCAGCACGCGTTGTCGGATGCGCGGTTGGATGCGCGTTACTAGTCAACAAAATAGATTAATATTAATAACTCAATATCGCAATACAGTTTGTCACCTCCACGACAAGTATCGTGACGTTTTTTGTATGGCGAAGGTTCGTGGCACGATATATTGTTACACCCCTAGAGTCTAGCTTCCAGTTTTTTGAGATGAAGTGACAAGTCAATGACACGTAAGGGGTCATGTTTCTCGAGGACCCCATATCAGTTTTAATAGAGATTTGCTCCCATCACGGACACTTTTACTTCCTCACAAACATGTCTGTATAGGTCTGGTATTGTGTTTTGGGAAAACTGGGAGTAAGTATTTTCTTCAAGGGAACTTGTATTGAGGGTCTAATGTTTAAACCATCTTACAAAAAAAGTCTCTATTGTGTGAAAAGCCACCTTGCTTTCTGCTGTGTATTTGCTAATCACATTAGTACAGGCTTTTGAATCTAAGACTTTCCTTTTTGAATTTTGTAGCCATCACAGTGACTCCAGCCATTGCCAGCTGGTTGCTCTGCTTTTGAGTTGGCTTTATTGTCTGGATGCTGCTGGATGATAAACTTTGAGGTGAGTGTGCATATTTGACATGTTGCAGTTTCCAGAACACAGTTTTTCATAAAACTATAGCTTTACTACATATAGCAATTTTTCTTTCCTAATAATTTGGCAGTAGACCAAAATACTCCCAGACAGTGGCTGAGGCATTGGCCTTTTTGACTGATTCCATCACACCTCAATTTTGTAACAAGGCTACTCTTGACAGAAGCTTTACCCAACCGAGATAACCCCAAAGGCATAATGCAGAATCCCTAGTGAGATGAAGAAGAACCCACAAGTAACATCTATATGCAAGAAGCTTTTGAACAGGCTGAGTGTCCATTACAGAATGCCATGGATGAAGCTACTGCTCTACAAAAAACATGATGCCTCCGGATGTTTGTTAAAAAGTATTCTGGCAGTCCACAATGTAACTAGGAAAATGTTTTGTACACTGATGAAACAAATGTTAAATTATTCATGATGAAGACTCTGTCCTATGTATAGCATAACAGGGAAGCAGCTCACCAACATTAAAACATCATCACAGTGGTGAAGTATGGTCAGAGCTTCATGATTTGGGCTTCTATAGCTCCCAAAGGGACCAGACCATTCGCAATGGAGATTAGTCGAAGCTTGGTGATGCAGCACAACAAGGAGGCTGACGATGAATGTGAATCCATCATGGTATGGTATGAAAAAATCAAAATCCTCCTTTCTGCATACAGTGGTGGAACTTCCAATATACAATCACTGGTCACTTTATTAGGTAAACCTGGTATGCCAAATATATGTGCTGGTAAGTGTATTACACTGTATTTGCATGTTTTAAATTGCTGAACAAAATATATATATATTTGGGTTTTCTAAATTCTGTGACGGTAGTGGTGACGGTACCACTACAGCCACTGCAGTTTACCCGATAAAAGACCAGATAACTTCTGCAGTTTGTCACATTTTACTGCAAGGTTTCTGTAACTGAACTCTAGCTGACATCTGGTCCCCTGTGCTTTACTTCTTTTTCTTGCTTTTTTTGCTATTCATGTTGTATCTGCTGCATTTTGCTGTTCATCACAGAGATGGTTGATGCTGTTGACCTTCCATGCTGCTGTTCACACGAGGAACATTCATGTAATGACTCCTGTTTTTCTTTGTCTTCATGGTATCTTCGTTTCACATTTTGCTTGTTTTCTTTAATAAAATATCTACCAGCAGGATTGCTGATAGCATAGAGTCATTATACATTATACATACAGTTTAATTGCTTACATTTGACGTGTCCCAATAGAAAGTTGGAGGTGAACATATACTGGGCATTAGAAAGATGATGACAACCTGACCTCCCCCTCTCTGTTTTAACCGCATTAGTTACACCTACACGCACTCATCACCAGGGGGCAGGAGTGAGGTCTTCCTACACCCAAGTATCCCGCATTCAGCCTGGGGCGGGGGGACCATGGAACGGACTGAGAGCCAGACCCGAGTATGGGCTCATCGTGCTGCCTGGGGGGGGTGCTGGGCTGTGCCGGGCCTCCAGGGGGAGATGGGAGTGTTGAGAGAATGATTGTCCATGTCTTTGTCAGTTAGTGTATGTTGGTGTCTGTGACTGAGTGTCTGTTGTGTAGTCTGGGTTCGGGACTCTTTGTTATTGGGCGCTTGCAGCTGGGCACGCCTTTGGCTGTGGGGTTCCCGCTTTCATCGGGGTGGGTGTCGGGCCGCCGGCGTTGACTGTCGGGGTGGCCCTGTCTCTCTGGGCGGGCTGGCCTCTTGTCGGGTGGGGGTTGTAGGCGTGGAGGGCGTGGACCTCTTGGCCCCGCGATCGCCCCATGACAGTTGGCTGGTGCTTGGCTGAATCCTGGTCCGTCGCCGTGGGTTTCTTGGCTGCCTACTTCCATGGTCATGGGGTCTCCGCCCGGGGCTTCCCTCTGTAGCCTGGGAGGGGGTGGGGATTGCTGGCGGGGGGTTTCCTCCTGTCCCTCTTATGGTCCTCCGTGGGGCTGCTGGTGGCCTGGGTTCGGGTGTCTTCCTTGTCGATTTCTGGTCTCTCGGGTGGCGTGGCTGTGCCCTACCTCCTCCACTAGGCCTGTTTTGAAAAAATCGATTTTCCGATTCTAAATCGATTCCCATATTAATTCCTAAAAATCGATTTGTATGTCTAAAGATTAATCCCAGTAGTCACGTCATTTAATTCATGCATGCGTGTGGTGTGAAACTATTAAACAATGAACATGGCGTCAAAGAGTAGCGGTAGCGTTAACAAAGCGCCGGTTTTGAAAGCTCCCGAAATGCTTAAAAATTTGCGTAAAAGTTTTTTTTTTTTTCTTGGACTAAATTAACATATCTTTCGGGACAGTGCTCCAAGAGGGGTCACTATAAACTGGGGACACTCTGCGCTTCTCTGCCCCGTCGCCCTCATGAACAAAAAAAACATGTGAGAAACCACCTGAGAAACCAGCGCAGAGGCTACAGAACCACCGGATTACTTAGATGTGGGGTTTTAATACAAAATTTTTATTCCACCTATTACAGACGTTGCCTTTAAATTACGTGATTGTTAGCCTTTTTGTGTTGTAACATTTATGCTTTTCACTCTGCAAGTAATCCTCGCACGTATCCTTTCGTGTCCAGTCAATCATGTGCTGGCAAAACTTGCAGATCAATGAATCGCCAGACACGTTACACACGGATACATTTCATACACACTCCCAACTGTGCACAACCAGTGTTCAGTGCTTTGGATATTTCAGCTTAAATTTCAAAATGTTATATAAGTTCAATGAAGTTCATATCTATGTTTACTATAGCTTGTTTGGTTTCTTCTGTTATCGGACACACGGTTTATTTCTTAGTTATTTATGTCATACAAATAACTTTTTTAATTTTTTTGTTTATGCCCAAAAAAGGAATGTTTTGTTGGACACGAGAATAACTACTGCCATGTTTTTGACTTTAAATATGTTTAAAGGTTTAAAGGTTTTGTCTCAAGAACTAGCACACAGCAGTGACGTACATTTAGAACCACTATAAAATAAGTTATACTAATAGCTGAGTCATGAATTCATGAAGTCATGCATTCCCAACAGGGCCTTGTATCCCGAGGTAGCTGCTGATAAATGTCACACAGACATACTACTTAAGTACACAGCTGGGCTATCCTACCCAATGGGCAATGGATGGTAGACAATAAATTAATCAGGTTCATCAAATATTAACCTAATGGTTTAAAAAAATGATAGCTTTTCCTTATCAGTTTGTGTAGGAACTCTGTCATGAGTTGTTGCTTAACTCTGGGGGGAGTAGCTCCCTGAGCTCATGCAAACAGCGACATTGTCACAACCTCACAGTGAGTCCTTTCAGAAACAGTCGCCTGCCAGTTAACACAAGTAAAATCGTTTTGAAGGGCGTACAGAGTTCCTTTTTTAAAATGCATTACACTAGTGTGTTGGTACATGAGCACCCCGCTGGCACAGATCCAGTATTGTACCAAACTCGAGGCCTGGGTGTCAGTGAACTTCTCTGATGCTTCATCTCTTCTGGTTCATCGAGCTAGGGAGGATACTTTATACTTGAATGATGAGTTTGTAAAGTGTTTACAAATAAGTTTCTGATTATCCTTTGACCCCCCTGTGTTTTGAGGAAAGTTCAGGAAAGGACTCAAATGCAGACACATGATGTGTCTTCTCTGTGAAGGAAAATCATTTTATTGTCTTATCATTGACAAGTTCATGCTTGTATGTTACTTCTCAAAAACCATTGCATATAAGCATCCAAATCTAAAATGATCATGTACTGCACTTCTTAAGCCATAAAAAGTAATTCTAATATTAAATTACAGCGATTAATAAGGAGCATATAAAAGTTAAAAAGAAAAGAAAAGCAGGATAAGGTGAGCAGGAAAAAGTCACAAATTCTGACCTTGTCGTAAGATCAACATTTCTGACGACAATCAATGTTAAAAGTAATGCACATTGTACCTTGAGGTAAAGGAAGTGAATCTCAACAGTTTTGCCGTTAGTTATGTTAATAGCTACATGAGGGGTGGGTGTTGACATGCATGCACAAATATTGGGCTAAAACATTCAGAAATAAAGCCAGATTGTTCATGCGCTACATAGTACGAAAAAAATTGTACAAGGTGGTGAGAGCCACCAGGAATGTTTGCATCTTTCATGAAAACTTTTAGTTTCCAACTGACCAGTCTAACTATCAAAGTACCATATTTTTGCGACCATTAGGCGCATATAAACGTCTTTTTTTTTTTTTTTATGTACTGCGTGCCCAATGACGCAATGCGCCCATTGTATTATTGTAAGGCGGACGTAATTGAGGCCACCATGAGAACGTTAAAGGGGGAAGGGGGACGAGTGAATCACCCATGATTTGCAGACGTGTTAAAACCATCATCAGAAGTTAAAGGGGGAAGGGGGGCGTGTGAATCACCTGTGATTTGCGGATGTGTTAGAGACCATCATCAGAAGTTAAAGAGGGGTGTGTGAATTGCCCGTGATTGCCCGGCGGCGGGCTCCGTGGCGGAACACCTGGAGCGGACGGGGAGACTCGGCCTTGCTACCGAGAAGGAGACGCGGCTCCCGGGGGAGCTTCGCCGCGGAGGCAGGCCGGAAGGCCGGAGGAGCCGCTCGGTCGGTGGGCTCCGTCGTTTACTGTTGATGGATTGTAGATACGTGGGTTGACGTGTCTGCTGGGCTGGACTGTTGTTCGAGCTTTCGCAAAAGCCGGCATCATTTCCGAGGTGCTGCTCAGCGCGGCCAGAGCTACGGGCTCGTGCATGTCTCAGCGCTGATCATTTCTCCCGGTCTCAGTGCGATCAGGCTCGGATGAAGCCCGACACACTGAGTCCTGACAACTGTTGCATATTTGATTTAGCGCAGTTGTTTAGAAACAGAGGATGAAGATTTCGATGGGTTTGATTAATGTAATAACTTAAATAAAGTACAATCAAACTAAGTTTTGCTCCCGCTCTATTTTTAAATATGCACACTGTGTGTGTGTTGTTGTAAGGCGACGCTCCATGTGTGTGTAGACGGCGCCTTTTCGGTTGGTGCGCCGTGTGTGTGTTTTAAATACAGAAATGACACACAAAACTGAGGGTGCGCCTTTCCACACGGCGCGCCGTATGGTCGTCAAAATACGGTATATCCTGTAATGCAAAGAGCCACTACATCGGGAGCCAGTCAGAGCGGTCACATGACCAGCCTATGTTTGTGCTGCACCATCAATATTTTTACGTTGGCATACCACGTACCAACAACAGCCAAACCAGTATGCAGTAGTGTCGAATACACTGTAAGAGCAGTGCATATATGCAGTCTCAAGAAAGGTATCTGACCATGGCCACTGTCTAGAGCAGGTAAGATACAAAGTAAAAGAACAACAAGACAGAATGTCCTTTCAAATAGAGATTTTTCAAAATGCATTTTTCGGTCCATTTTGTCAATGCTATGGCAAGATTCATATCCATCTGCAACCATACTAGTGGATTGTTCATGTAGCTATATTAACAGAAATAAATGCAAACATATGTAAATTTGGTGTCAGTGTCGATTCTGTCTGTCTGGTAAGAATAATTTTAAACCAGAGCATGAAGAGATCAATGCATTTTCCTCAAGGGGAACCACATGCTTGCACACAAATTCTGAGGTGATGGTTAAGTGTGACTTGCACAGCTACCAGCAGGTGTTAGAAAAGCCTAATACTCGCAGCTTCTTTCTTTAATAAAATATTTCACCCTTCGGGGTAGTGGCAAATAAGGATTTGCGACACTTCTCCATTCTGCGTTTCTAACTGCAGAATCATGAAATACTTGGAGCTGAGTGTGTTTTTCTTTATATTTAACACAACAGGCATCTGTACATCTGCTCAGTCATGCAAATAGATGCATCTATCCATCCATCATCCACATCCACTTACTTCTATTCAGGGTCATGGAGATCTGCTGGAGCCTATCCAAGCTCACTTCAGGGAAAAGACAGAGGTACACCTTGGAGGTTGCCGGTCTATCACAGGTGCCAACATTCAGTTAATGTTAGAATGAAAAAACTGTCCTTGGCATGTTAGAACAGGCAGCCAGTTTGAACGCTTGACAAACTCCTTATTTGTTTGGGTTTCAATGCCAATGTGTCATAGTTAGTGTTATTTGTACCTTTAATAGTGGGGCATAAATCGTTTATTTAATTGTATTACATTTGGCTTTGCATTTCAGTAGAAGGGCTTAAAAGGGAACTATAATGAAAAACATGTTTTCTCTTGCTTTAACATATATAAAGTGGTCTCCCCTCAGCCTGACAACTCAGAGAAGGAGGAAAGCAACCAAATTCTACAGTGTCTTTACAGCCGCCCGGATGAGCCATCCAGTCTGATGTGGCTTCTACGAGCCGTTCAGATTCCCCGTCGTTACGTAACGACGGGAGCGATGCGTGAAACCACGCCCACAACTAACGGTGCGTCCGAAATGCCATACTAAACAGTATACTAAAAAGTATACTTAAGTTCGGCACACTTTTGAGTAAATATCAGTAGTATGCATTAATTCGGACGTACTACTCAGAGCGCGCACGTCACTTCCTGCCGTTGGGAGGAAGTGACGTGTCACAGCAGCAGTAGCAGCGCACCGCTCCACTTTTTCCCGTTTATCCTGGCCGAAACAAGATGACATTATATAATTTTATTATATACGAATATTATAATATTAATATTATATAATAATATTATAATAATATAGTATTATTATTATACTTAATATTATATTTATGACATATACGTATTACTTAGCAACCAAACACCGCTGCATTGCATTTTGGGAAGTTTCTGCTTAGCTAGTGTCCATCAATCCATACTAATACATTTCTCCGGAATGAGTATGGATAGCGCATACTATTGAGTACATACTAATGTTTCGAACACACTAAAAAATCTCACATACTGTTTTTGCATACTCATTAGGATGGAAGTATGCAATTTCAGACGCAGCCTAACTCTGGCCAGAACAACAACAACAACTCCGGCGGCCGGAGCTTCCGCCAGTGCCTCATTATTATAGCCGCCCTGCCCACTCAGAATCCCGCATTGATAATGAGGTTAGAGAATGGGACGCTAAAGACATGGCTCAGAGGCTGAATTTCGAATTTATTTAGCAAAAACAATCAAAAGCTTGTTTTTAAGACATTCAAGGCCTGTTTAAAATAGGTATTAGATGCCATAATAGGTCCCCTTTAAGCATTTCTTTCATGGTGCCAATTTTCTATTTTTCTTTTTTTCTTTTGATGCCGATTCTGATACCAGGGCTTTGAGCACTGGCAGGTACTGAAAACTGTGATCCAATACCATTGTTATTTTTTTTATTTCTTACAGACACAAATATGTAAAAAAGGAATAAAAAGTTATTTGTATTTATTACATTTGTGGCCCTTTTGCACTGGTCCTGCTTCACCTCGGTTCTACCCGCCACGGCCCCGTCTTGCTTTTTTGCACTAGGGCTGAGACGGGTAGAGCCGCTCCAAGCCGATACTATTTCTGTAACCATTCGAGCGAGGTTCTATCCGGGCTGAGCCGGGACTATTTCTGAGGTCACCACCCTCCTCGCCACCGATTGGTCGGGGGGCGGGCCGTCATCAAACTACAGGCCCCTGATTGGTCGGGGGGCGGGGCCGTCAAACGTTTGAATCAGGAAGCGGGAGTCAGCGCGACTCGCGGCTCGCAGCAATTTTATTATAAAGCGCAAAACGTCTGTTTGGTGATCCAACTCTGAGGTGCAGATGTTCATAAACCTGGTGGCTGACGAGAGAATTAAAAAAAGGATGTAGACGGGCTGTTTTACTCTCAGCCGCTCGCGGCTCCAGCTGATTTCTCATCAGCGCCGACATGAACAAAGCGGTTGCGCAATCGAGTACGTCACAGCAGCTTCACCCCCCCCCCCCCACTTCTCCCCTGGCTGTGGAAAAACAAAGGGGGACAAACGGGGACAAACGGGTAGAGGCGGGTAGAGGCGTGACGAGCCGAGTCGGGCTCAGTAAGTCCTAGTGCAAAAGTGCCATTGGACACATTGAGGGTCCAAATGTCCGAAAGATGTTTGGACTTCCTTTAGCTGACATGAGAATGATCAGTCATTAATCAGTCAAGCTGGCATTAATGTGCATTTTCAGAGATGTTTTTCAAACCTGGGGAAACTAAACCTCAGTTTCAGATGTTCAACTACACAGAAAAAGCCAACATTTTTAATAACCAACTGGTGCTGTCAATCAAGGACAAAGAATTCAACACTTTAGAGGAAGCGCCACTTTCAAATCTTGCTAGCTCTAGGAAGTTGCATAGAATAACTTTAAATGTGTTATTTTTAACATCGTTTCTACCACCCTGAAAGCCACGGCCTAGCAGAACAAACATATCACAATTTTCCCGGTGGGCTATGCCAGTCTAAAATAACACCATATTGCCAACATATTCCTACCATGGCAGTGGTCAAAAAGGCACAGCAGTGCATTTCCTAAGGAGACTTTAGGAGACACAACATGAATGGGAAGCTGCAGGTGCCCCTTCATAGATCGCCCATCAAGAGACATGTCTCATACTAGTCTATTTTGAACACACTAGTAGTACTAGTACATAATGCCAACGAGTTGATTAGTTGGATAGAAAGTGCATGCGCAACTTAAAGAAAAGTCTCTTGGCGCCATGGCCCGAAACCGAACAGGAAGTCGGCCATTTTGAATTAATCGTGTAATTTTGGCGCAATTTATGCAATTTCTTCGGCCGTTAATGCGGCCCAAACCGTGACGTGCACCCAGATGTGTTATACATCAAAATGTGCGCCTCGATCCTGCATCGATGCGCATTACTTTTCTCAGTCAAAAGTGTTACCGTGGCGACGCGAGACGCCAAAAAGCGCGCCCCCCCTTCATTTGATAGTTCCTACTTTCTGCCATAACTTTTGAATGGTGTGACATAAATGGCGCTTTTGCATTAGTACCGCCTTAGCCCGGCTCGGCTCGTCGCGGCTCTACCCGTTTGTCCCCCTGTGTTTTTCCACAGCCAGGGGAGAAGTGGGGGGGTTGGGGTGAAGCGGCTGTGACGTACTCGATTGCGCAACACCTTTGTTCGTGTCGGCGCTGATGAGAAATCAGCTGGAGCCGCGAGCGGCTGAGAAAAAAACAGCCCGTCTACATCCCTTTTTTAATTCTCTCGTCAGCCCCCAGGTTTATGAACATCTGCACCTCAGAGTTGGATCACCAAACAGACGTTTGCGCTGTATTTTAAAATTGCTGCGAGCCGCAGCTCTCGCGCTGACTCCCGCTTCCTGATTCAAACGTTTGACTACCCCGCCCCCCGACCAATCAGAGGCGTGTAGGGTGATGACGGCCCCGCCCCCCGACCAATCAGTGGCGCGGAGGGTGGTGACGTCAGAAATAGTCCCTGCTCAGCCCTGATTAGAACCTCGCTGAAATGGTTACAGAAATAGTATCGGCTTGGAGCGGATCTGCCCGCCTCAGCCCCTAGTGCAAAAGCGCAAAACGGGGCCGTGGCGGGTAGAACCGAGTTAAGGCGGTACTAATGCAAAAGCGCCTTAAGAGTCATGGGTGGTGTCATAGGACTTAGTTTTGAGTCCTTGATCTTTATGGGTGAAAATTGCATGCGCGGGGGCCCGTTCATCGCTGCTTGCAGCTTTAATTAGGGCCCGAGCACTTACAGTGTGAAGGCCCTATTGTATCTGTAGGAGTTCTCGTCGTTGTTTTTATTTTTCTTCCGACGAAATGAGGGCCTTTTTGCCCCCCTAAACGTGCCCCAAAAGTCACCAAATTTTGCATGCAAGCCAGGCCTGGCGAAAAATGTGATATTTAATGGTTAGCATTAATGTGCGTGGCCTAATGGCTCAACAGCGCCCCCTAGAAAACTTCGTGCCTCAAGCCCCACAATACGGTTTGACGTAAATGAACGAAAATTGGTACACACATGTATCATGTCGCAACTTAAAGAAAAGTCTCTTGGCGCCATGACCGAAACCGAACAGGAAGTTGGCCGTTTTGAATTAATCGTATAATTTTGGCGCAATTTATGCCATTCCTTCGGCCGCTTCTTCGACCGAACCGTAACGTGCACCCAGGTTTTCTCAGTCAAAAGTGTTACCGTGGCGACGATAGACGCCAAAAAGCGCGCCCCCCTTCATCTGATTGGTCCATATTTGATAGTCCCTACTTTTTGCAATAACTTTTGAATGGTTTAACAAAGACTTGTGGGTGGTGTCATCGGACTCGGTTTTGAGTCAATTCAATTCAATTCAATTTTATTTATATAGCATCTCATACAACAGATGTTGTCTCTAGACGCTTTCCAGAGATCCAGAACATGAACATAAACATAAACCCCCATGGGTTTGGTGTGGAATTTTACAAAGCGTATTCCAACCTTATTACCCCACATTTAGTTAATGTTTATAATGATTCTTTTGTCTGTGGTAAACTGCCTCCAACCCTATCTGAGGTCAATATTTCCCTTTTACTGAAAAAGGATAAAGATCCTGTGGAATGCAGCAGCTACAGACCTATCTTGCTTCTGAACGTGGACCAAAAGATTCTGGCAAAGGTCCTAGCCACACGTTTGCAAATAGCCCTGCCTGGCCTGATTTCTCTGGACCAGACAGGCTTTATGGCTGGGAGGAATTTGTCATTTAACACCAGACGACTACTTAACGTTATCGACTCCCCCAACCCTATCCTACCGGAAGTAATCATCTCGTTAGATGCAGAGAAGGCGTTCGACAGGGTTGAGTGGGAGTACCTGTACTACGTTCTTTCAAAGTTTGGCTTCGACTCTTGATTTCATTGCATGGATTAGGCTACTTTACAACTCCCCCACTGCTCATGTCCTTGCTAATGGTGTACGATCGCCCCCCTTTGCCCTTTGCCGGGGCACTAGACAGGGATGCCCTCTCTCTCCCCTCCTATTTACTTTAGCCGTGGAACCTTTAGCCATCTGGCTTCAAGAGGAGAGGGGAGTTGAGGGCATTACCAGGAACGGCGTCACCCATAAATTGTCCCTTTACGCAGACGATTTGCTGTTATACGTTATACGTCTATACCAGTCATCACGGACATTTTAACCCAATTCGGTAGATACTCGGGGTACAAGCTTAATTTTGATAAAAGTGAGCTCCTTCCCATAAACTGCCTATCTAGGAAGATATCTCCGTCCTTGTTTCCATTCAGAGTCGTCTCTAGAGGTTTTCGATATTTAGGAGTCTTTGTTACGGCTTCCTATGGCGACCTTTTCAACTATAACTTCCGCCCTCTCTTTGATAAGTGCAAAGTCGATATATCTCGTTGGTCATCCCTCCCTCTTTCCTTAACTGGTAGAGTTAACCTTATAAAGATTGTGATTCTCCCAAAGTTCCTCTACCTGTTCCAACATATTCCAGTTTTTATGAAAAAATCTTTTTTTCATCAGCTAGACCAGATGGTAAGTTCATTTCTCTGGTCTAATAAGCCTCCCCGCATAAAGAAGACTACTTTGCAGCTCCCCAAAAAGCTAGGTGGTCTAGCGTTACCCAACCTTATCCAGTGTTATTGGGCATGTAACATTAACAAGTTGGGCTACTGGATCGACAACAGGGTTGAAACGCTTCCCTCATGGGCCCAGATTGAGCTACGATCTTCGCAGTTCACACTGCAGTCCCTTCTCACCACGCGACTCCCTCTCAAGATTCATAATATTTTGCAGAACCATGTCGTAGCCAACTCATTGAAGATCTGGACCCAGTTTCGGAAACATTATGGCTTGAATGAGCCCTCATCCCTAGCCCCGATCTTTAAAAAGCATATGTTTCTGCCATCGATGTCTGACCCTACATTTCGCGTCTGGCTAGACAAGGGCCTACTAACAGTCAAGGACCTTTATAAAGAACGCGTTTTCACTGATTTTGGGGAGCTTGCAACCAGGTTTAATGTGCCCCATTCCCACTTTTTTCGCTTCCCCCAAGTCAAGCACTTTGTCCAAACCACCTACCCCCAATTTCCTAATCTTCCACCCGGTCACTGATTGAATCCCTGCTCATCCTCAAACCTACTCAGAGACGTTCTACCTCTATAATTTACAGCTCCATTGACTCCATTAACCCCAATCCACTGGCTCGCCTCAAGCAGACCTGGGAAGAGGAAATAGGTGTGTTGATCTCAGATGATCAGTGGGACCAAATTCTTGAGCTAGTTCACTCGTCCTTCATATGCGCTAGGCACGGCTTAGTACAATGTAAGATCCTCTTCAGAGTGCATTACACAAATGCTCGGCTCGCAAAAATGTACCCAAACACCAGTGACAGCTGCAACAGGTGTAAGCAGCCATCAGCTAATCATACCCACATGTTTTGGTCCTGCCCAAGTCTTAAGGACTTTTGGCATCACATCTTTGATACACTCTCATCAGTGTTGGACATGGAGCTTAGCCCCAACCTATCGTAGCCCTGTTTGGTGTTTCCTCGTCTATAACATTTAACTTTCCATCGACGAAGCGAAGGGTCCTGGCCTTTACGTCTTTACTAGCCAGACGTCTTATACTGTTCAAATGGAAACACGTTCTCCCTCCATCTGACAACAGCTGGCTCAAGGAGGTCTTGACTCATATTAAACTTGAAAAGATCAGATTCTCACTTTCAAGCTCCGGTAAAGCCTTTGACAAAACCTGGCAGCCTTTCTTAGATTGTTTAAATAGGACTACAATTCACCCTGAAAATAACTGAAAAGGAAATAATTAGAAATTAAGGGACCAGATACGTCCCCCCACCCCTGGCTGTCTTTTTTTTTTTCATATATATAAGTTCCTTGGTTTTCACAGTTGTCCTTATTTTTAATTTTATTCCTCATCTCATTGAGCTACTTATCTATTCATTATTTCTTTTGTTTTATTTTCGATTTGGGTAGAGTGGGTGGGTAGGGAGGGTTGACAGATAATACGGGATTGTTGGAAGCCGTTCTGGCTTATGTTAGGATTTCTGTTGTTTATTACCCTTGTAGCACCTTTTATTTAATTGCCAACAGAAATGCTTTGCCACTTTGAATTGTTTATCGAATTATGTTTACTGTTTCTATATGTGGACTGGAAAATAAAAAAAACAAATAAAAAGATTTGAAAAAAAAAAAAAAACATAAACCCCCGAGCAATGATTACATAAACAATGGCAGGTAAAAATTCCCATAGTGGGAGAAAAGCCTTAAAGTTATTCTATGCAACTTCCTAGAGCTAGCAAGATTTGAAAGTGGCGCTTCCTCTAAGCCCCGCCCCCCCCGCCCCCACCCACGAGTGCTCCGTCCAAAGCCACGCCCCCACAAACACGAACGCGCATACGATTATTAAACATTTTGGACAGCACATTTACAGCAAAACTACCCCATGTCTCATTCACCTGTAAGCGAGGCCGGTTTTAGGGGGGCAGGGGGGGCTGTGCCATCCTGGAGAGCGCCGGGGGCGGAGCGCTGCCGTGCGCTGCAGGCTCTAAAGCCACGGCTACGCCGTAGCCTACGGCGTACCCTACGGTGTCTACGCCGTAGCCTACGGCGTAGCCTACGGCGTAGCTGCGGCAACAGAGCCTGCACGGCACCGCAGCGCGCTGCCGTGCCGTGCACCGGCGCTCTGCGCTCTCGCCGTGAGACGCCTACATCCCCACGGACCCCATTCAGCTTCCGAGCCGGAGCTGCTGCGGCTTTTCACGGCTGCGGCTGTTCACGTGTCCCCGCGGGCTGCTGCTGCTGCAGAGGCTGCTGCTGGGCAGAGAGCAGCAGCAGCAGCAGCAGCGGACTAACGGCTCCCGCTCCCCGGTCACACACAGCGGGGACCGAGCTGCTCTGGAAATAACTACACAATATCTATATACTGGGGTCCATGGCAGAGGGGAGGGAGGGGGGTTACACTGGGACACTGTGAGCCCAGGAGGACCCGTGGGAAGTGAACATGGGGGGGCTGGAAGCGAGTGCGCGCATGGGACAGGGCGGGAGGGCGTGGTTTAAAATGAAGACATCTGATTGCTTCTTTCCCTTCCTGGACCTGGACCAATCCGTATCATTCGAACCAAATGGGGGGGGCTTAGAGGTGCCTCTTTCAAAATTATTGCTAGCTCAGGGAGAATCAGGGAGAATGCCTTTAAGCCAAGCAGTGGCAAGGAAAAACTCCCCTTTAGGAGGGAGCCGAGGGGGGGGTGGGGGGGCGGTTGCAGGCAGGCGGAAGCAGCAACGGGATGATCGGGGGGGTGGCGCGTCAGCAGCACATAGCAGACATCCACGTAGGCAGGTGGAAGCAGCAACGGGATGACCGGGGATGGGGGGGGGGGGGGCCGGGACCGCAGGCCAGAACGCATCTCCCGAGGCTCCGGCCTGCAAACATGCACAAAAGAGAAAAAAGGGGGGGCCGGCACAAAAAAACTACAGCAACGATGGACAAGTCCTTGAACATAATTGGTGCAAATTAGCCCCGCCCCTTCTTCTGATTGGTCGATATTTGATAGTCCGTATTTTCTGTTAGAACTTTTGAATGGTTTGATATAGAGAGTCGTGGGTGGTGTCATCCGCTAAATGTCCAGGCCTGAAGACATCTACATGCAAGTCATACAAGCGCTTCCACTGCAGTATGCCTGAACGTGCACAAGGGTGCGAGGGCCCGTTCATCGCTGCTTGCAGCTTTAATTCTATTTAATGTGCTAATTATTCCAATTGTGTACACAATTCGCATTTGATTTAATGCCGATTAATAAAGAACGGCCTAGCTAAGGAACCCGGCAGATAGCATTGGACTGAATCTTCACTTCTTTAGAGTCCCCAGCTTGAGAAAAGATGAGGTGACAGTGGAGAGGAAAACAGGTAGTTAATGGGGCTAAAATACTTTTAACAGAACCAGACTCAGGGAGGGTGGTCATCGTCCTCGAGCTTTTTTCCCTTTTTCTCCAGTTGTGCAAATCTGACTTGGGTGTGTACAGCTTCACCTGCAGCTATGGCTTTAGGAGCGGCACTAGTTATTAAATACTAAGAGGAAAAAGTATGCTTAGAGCTGCACACAGACAGGTTATAAGCTTTCTGACAGAATGTACAGAGCTTACTCGCACCACCAAACATTTCACTGGCACTTTCAGTTCGATTCAATTTTATTTATATAGCGTCTATTACAAGACAAGTTGTCTGTAGGCAGTTTCCAAAGAACCAAAACATGACCTCTGAGCAATTATTACATAAACAATGACAGGTCAAAACTGCCCTAGTGGGAGAAAAACCTTAAGCCAAACAGGGGCTTGTCAATTTACTGTAATAATGAATTTAAGTCTTCCTACAAAGTATGCAGCAAAGATACCACAAGAGTTAATGTCACAAAGCCTACATCCACCAGCATGTTCAGTCTTGTAGATGGATGCGTGTATGGCTTTTTTTTTTTCATATGGGGTTCTTCATTTTACTTTGTCCTTCATAATAACTTTCTCCGTTATGTGTAATTCGTGTTATTATTTACAGCTACCATATTTATTTGTTCTGAATTCATTTAACCACCAGTGTTTATGCTGCTTAGCCAAAAGTAAATTGTGCTTTTTAACAGTGGTAAAGTCAATGAAGAATGTACAAATGTACACAACCTGAAACCTGACATGTAAACATACATGCTGCTCGGCACCCAGACTCTGGAACTCCCTCCCCCCAAACATAAAACAAATACACTCCATCACCACATTCAAAACACAACTCAAAACCCACCTGTTCAAACTTGCCCATTCACTATAACCGGACATCACGCACTACTTCCCACCAGTTTGTTTGTCTACTGTTATATTATTTGTCTTGTTGCTTGTATGGATGTTTATTGTATTTTTTAATTGTATTTCTTGTGTTTTTATTCTGTAAGGTGACCTTGGGTGTTGTGAAAGGCGCCTCCAAATAAAATGAATTATTATTATTATTATTATTATTATACATGACTATACATGCAAGAAATGGGTATGTCACGGAAAAATATCTATGTCCAAAAAAAATTCAAAAGGGAATTATAAATACGGAGTGACTATTTGCACCAGGGTACAAATAGCAAGCCCCCACTAGCTGAGCTATTCACACTCTGTTGACATATGAAAACAAATGTGTTGCCCATGTGCATCAGCGTGTCTGCAAAAGAATGCGCTTTTTCACTTGCCCATGCGCATGTGCACCACTCTAAAATTGGAACCATGTCAAACAATAGAGCCAGGCAAATGTCTGCTCTCACATTTTTGTATGAACACTTTTTGCTCTGATGTCATTGTAAGATATTTTGAAGAGATTAAATTAAGTTTATCAAAAGTGGTGTGAATACCTGTCAATCACTGTTGAGCTGCTTGTAGGTTTGAAGCATGGGGTATTTAACCTACAATAGAATACATTAATATTGGTAGCAGGGTGTAAATAGCCTACGCATCAGTACTTGCACCCGGGTGTAAATAGCCTAAGCCTTATAAATATTGAATATATTGGACATATTGTTGATAATTAACATCCATGCAGGTACATAATTTGTCTAATGTTTTTTTTTTTGCCAAATAAACCTAGCCATATCTAAGATGCTTGTTATGGATTTTTCTTGGAAAAATATTACCAAGTAACTTACAAGTATCTTTTTTATGTGACATGGTGCAGTGATAATTTGGACAAGGAGGATGATTGAGGTAGCTGCCCATTTACAGCTGCTGCTTCAGCAGATTTTAAAAGGGCTATCCCTTACTAGGATCAGATTTTCAGCATTAGAATAAAAGTTTCAGTCATCTCCAACTGAGTTTTGTATACTGTTTACTAACTAATCCAGCTTTGAGTGGTTTCAAATGGGGGTTTTTGATTGAGACATGATCTGTGGTTGTCTCGGTGTTCTAAAAAGTACAGTGCAATGGTCCTTTTTTTTCCTGCTGCCAAATTAGATGCTAACTTCCGCACTGTAGGAGGAACTCTCACATGATGCCGAAAACATACTAGACAAACTAAACATCCTCCAGCATGTGAAACTAATGATAACAAGTGTAATATCCAAGAAAGACCCTTCATTAGCTGTTCCACAGCAATCTTAACCTTCGTCTGGTGTTAGGGTCGCCACCGACCCGTTCTTAGGTTTTAAATTCATAAAACTACCACAAAAATCTGTTTATTGCATCAAGGCTTTTTGACTTTGTCAGGAATCTCTATTTCAACAAAATAATATCAAAAAAATTTTTGTCACTAAATTATAAAATGCTCTGGTTGAAATTGTTACCTTTGTGGGGTTAGGGTCGGTTTCGACCCGGTTATAAAATAAGCTTATAAAGCAATAATTAGAGCCAAAACTGAAATCATAAGTGCACTGTCAGACAGCCAGCTCATCTTCCAGTCATGTGAGCTTCAGTGGATTCTCATTTTGGATTTTAGTTTTCCAGTTTACCTGCACATAAACAAAAGCAAATAAAGTCGGGCATGTCCAGCCATGTAGGTCAATTCACTCATTTCACTTGCAGAGTGCACATCTCCAGTTTGCAGCATGCAAAGATGAGAAGAAGATTTACAGTAAGCCAAGTTCTGGACTATATTTTTGGTGAAAATGATAGAGACGACAATGAGCAGCCTAGTGATGCAGAAGAGCAGGATTCTGAGGAGGAAGACGATGTGGAGTATCATCCAGAAGATACTGACACATCTGGTGAGTCTGACGAGGAGGTCACTGGTGCTGAAGCTTCTTCTGCTGAAAAATTCAAGTCCCAAAATGGAAAGATACTTTGGAGCTCAGTACCTCATGATGTACATGGCAGGGTAGCTGCGGAAAATGTCATCAAAAAGACCCCTGGAATCACAAGGTTTGCTGTGACAAGAGTCAGTGATATCAAAACATGTTTTATTTATGCCATTGTCAATAAAAAGAGTCATAATTGCTATGACAAACCTTGAAAGGGAAAAAAGTCCATGGCGACATGTGGAAAGACATGGATGAGGAATGCCTGGATGCTTATATTGGTGTTCTTCTTCTTGCTGGAGTGTACAGATGCAACAATGAATCCACTGATCTCTGGGATGCATCGACAGGCAGAAATATTTTCTGGGCAACAATGTCACTTACGACCTTTCGAATGATATCACGAGTCCTCAGATTTGACAACAGGAATACCTGAGCAAGATCTGACAAGCTTGCCCCCATCAGGGATGTCTGGAAGAAATGGGTGCAGCTCCTTCCACTGATGTTCAACCCAGGGCCAGAGGTGACAGTGGATGAACGTCTTCTCCCTTTCCCAGAAAAATGCCCCTTCCGGTAATACATACCCCATAAGCCAGGGAAGTACGGCATAAAAATCTGGGCAGCCTGCAATGCCAAAAACAGCTACAGATTTACACAGGCAAAGCTGCGAGTGGCATCCCTGAGAAGAACCAAGGAAAACGTGTCGTCCTTGATTTGACTACTGGCCTGCAGGCTCACAATATCACTTGTGACAATTTTTTAAAGTTCTATTGCTGAAAAAATACTTTTGTTCCATTTCCTTGAGGTAAATGTATATGGGTCGAAATTGACCCATAACACCATAGATGTTATTATAGTTAATAATATTAAAATGAAAAAATAAATGAAACAAATTTATTTAAGAGATGTGTTCTAATACCCCTCAGTAATAGCCAGGTAACACAACAACCTTTTATTTATTCATATGATTCTCTTGAGGCTCATTTTACCAGTTTTTTAAATTTAAATCAAGGGCTATACTGACAAAAAAAGGCCCAGAGTTCCCACACCAAAAATATTAAAACCAATATTTTCATGGATAAGGAAGCCTAACAATGTAACCAAGAGATGAGAAACAAATTGGATGATGGATAATTGCTTTTAGTGTATTTTAGAGATGATTTAAAACACGGGTCAAAACCGACCCGTTAACATCGGAGATGGTAACAGAAAGCTAACACCAGACAAAGGTTAAATAACGGCTGATGTCTTCTGAACCCACAGAGAAGCCAGTGGAGCTAAAAATGATGGCTCCTGCTGTGACTGGCATCTAGTGACAGCACGCCACAAGCAATGGGAAATAAACTTTCCTTGGGTGACTAAGGCTATGGATGAGCTGACCCCACTCTTGCCCCCTGCCAACTGCCCCAATCTATTGGGTCGTTATGACTAATGCTGTCAGCTTGTTGTAGGTTTATTATAATTTCAAATTTTTACAAATGATCCAAAATATTTGTTTTTCTCCCAGAAATGTTGTTTGAAGGCAGATCACATTAGATATGTAACAAGTCTGACATATATATCATTGTCACTTCTATCTTCGAATATTACGAGCTACAGTATACTGCTGACACTAGCAGGAGTTCTACATTTCTGTATGTGGCTGCAATGTATCCACAGGTCTCATCAGAGGGATCTATCACAAAACCAGGATAGCGGTATAAATCGGGATTTTCCGGATCTCCTGGCTGAATTAAGCCCGGATTCAGAACGAGTAGCACTTACCACGGCGATATAACCTGTGCTGTTAGCCTGCTCCAGACCTGTGCATATTCAGTAGTGGAATGATGTTTGTTATGGATTTTTCATGGAAAAAGATTACCAAGTCACTATTTCTTTTATGTGACGTTTCTATGGGGGGGTTAGAGTCAATGGCTGCCGCCCCCCTGGATCCCTTCTAAAACAGGCCTCCCTTTATTTATGTCAAGGGCAAGCTTTTCTGCTGGTGTGGATTCTGGGGATGGTGGGCCACCCCATGCGTGACACTAGAGCCTTTTTTTTTAGCAACTAAAATAAATATGGAGATGAATGTGAGCAGGCACCTTCAAAGTCAAAACAAGTCATTTGTAGATTGTAGTCTACATTTTTTCCAGATACTTACCAGTCTGCAAAATCTTATTTTTAATCTTGACTTGTTGCTAAGTCTTCTTTGGTCCAGTCATGTTCGTATTGTATAAATATTGATAAGATGTGAAACGAAAAAGAGTAAAATTAACTCCTTCTTTTTTTTTTTTTAAGATGCTACGGTTGGTGGACAGGAAATGGGTATAGTGAGAGAGCCCTCAGGTCTAAGTGTGAGTCTATCCATTGACTGCTCATCATCTTAGGACATCATCTGGTTTTTCCTCTTCAGCTGACCTGGGACCAGAGTTTTATCTACTGAACTACGAAACCAGGTACTGCTTTGCTTTGTTTATTTGCTCAGAGTGAAGCGGCCATTAAGTTTTGGGTCTCACCGCTCGCAAGCTTCACTCAGGCCTGCAACTTTACGGTTTTAGAGCTAGATAAGGTCGTGGGTGAGTGTGTTTGATTGGCGAGCGGGCCCCTCGCATAGAGTTTAGGATTCATAGTGAAAAATTAATGCAGTTTTATGTGTTTTATTGTGTATCTTGTCAAATGCTTTAAGTTACCTGTTCAGTAAATTAAAAGTTAACCTTTTAACATACACTTTGGTTATTTGGTTTAGTTTAAAGGAGTGCTTGAGTGTGTGTGAGTTGACCAAAGTGTGCATTGAAAGGAAATTAAGAGATAATTAAGTGTGTTGGAGGGTACATTGGATTTAAAGATCAGCTATTTCAAAAGTAGTTAACATTTATCAGTCTTTTAATGCTACATATAAGAATCTAGGAGGCCCTAGTACCGAGGGTAAAGGTGAGCTACAACATGATTAACATGTTTTATTTTTATTTTTTTCGACATATGAAGCTAAAGATAAAAGGGGTGGACATCTACTTCCAAGCCTGCTCTAAGATGAGTTTACATCCCTTTCCAAACTTGTGCAGATTGACTGTTTTTCTTCAGAGATCGAGAGACATGACATCAGCAGATGCTTCTTGTGAACAGCAAAATTCAAATATTTGAATGTCTCATCAATTAAAGTAGCTCTAACAACACCTCCGAACTCACTCCAGGGGTTTACAACTCACTGACTCTGACGTAGATGTAGATTTGATCAGATTTTATGTTAAATCAAAACCAGTTGATTTCAGTGTTTCACTACATTTGCAATTATAATAATTATAATTATAATATTATAATAATATATACTCCAAGTAAGAGCATGCATTTTCTTTCTTATGGAATTAAGTTTCTGGTTATTTCAGGTCATCAGGCTTCCCCATGCAATCAGAGAGAAACTCAGTCAAAACTACTTATTCCACAAAACCACAAAGTTAAAATGCATTGTATTAAAGAAATAATGGAATTGCAGAAAGAAAGAAACCTCAACTCCAAAAAAAAGTCTCCCCATGTCATATCAATACCAATGGTTGCTCATTTTTTAGATAAACCTTTCAATGCCACTGATTTTTTTTCATACATTTAAAGATGAATCTGCATCTCTTTTAATTGGCAGCTTGTAGAAACTGATCTTTGCAATAATTCTTGGAAAACAGCTTTAGACCAACACAAGATATGGCAGTATGCATTTTGAATTCACCCAAAACTTAAATTAAGATCATAACTTTTGAAGCAACTCCAGGCAACCAGGGCTAGATATCAGGCTCAATATTGGTCTTTTTTGGTAGAATTTATTGCATGACAGCCAAGAGAGCTTTCCCATTAACTTAAAACCACTCGTCTTTGGACTTCCCAAAAGAAGCCTCAGGTGGTCTCACTGACACCACAGTTGCAGAGAAAGCGTTTAAGAAAGCAAGAGATCGTTGGGTTGCCTCAACAATGTACAACCCTGAAGTCACAGAGAGGAAGACAAGAGGATGGAAACCGATGCGCAATGAAAGAGACATGAGAATAAAAAAAAAGAAAAGACTTACCTGGAAACACAAGCACAGCGTAAACCGACGACAGGATGATGAAGCACACCGAGGTACACATGTTTCCACACTATTAATTCTAATTTGCCTGTTTGATTTATAGATGTGTTTGTGTATCTTCCCGACAGATGGGCTTTCAGAGATCTGTCCCCTTTCCTTTCCTCTGACAGTCAGTGTGCACAGCTTCTAATCCCTGCTGGCAGGTTAGTGAAAAGCTTTTCAGACTATCAGCAGTAGGAGATCACTGCTCTAACACACAAGAATACGACTCCTTTCTCAGTGTCCGATCTCCCTCTAACATGCACTACAGCAGGGACCCGTACTCTGCAGGATGCAGGGGGTTGCGGAGAGAGGGGGGCAGCCTCTGCTCAGCCTCATTGGCTGATGTTTCTGCCGTTCACCCAGGAACAGTTCTAGCTCTGTTTTTTTCCTCTCTCTTTCTCTTTTTTCCAACTGCTTTGAATCTTCAGCCCTTATTTCTTTCCCCTGCACTCTGACAGAATGAGAACGAGATTAACAAGATAATCATACAAATTCTACAAACCCATCTGAAAAAAGTTGGCATGATATGGACTTTCACAATTTTGCAAAGTGCTCAAAACCCTTATGAAATGTTCCTGGTGTAAATGATCAAATGATAAAGATCTTTAGGTGTTATTTTGTCCAATTTATCCTGCATATAAGTTTTAGGGTAGAATGTCAAGTTAAAATAAAAGTTTCTTTCTTTGCACGTTAAGATAAAGAATTGACCTATATTATATTAAATTATACAGTGTGTATATATATATATATATATATATATATATGTTAATATATATATATATATATGTTAATATATATATATATATATATATATATATATATATATATATATATATATATATATATATATATATATATATATATATATATATATATATATATTAGGGATGCACAATATGTGTTTTTTCAAGCCGATACCAATAACTTCCTGCTTCTTAAGACCGATACCGTTAACATATTCATATTTATTATTTTTTTTTAATTTAGATTCACCACACAATTGATGCCATTTTTGTTTTTAGCGCTGAGTAAGTTATTCTGGTCGTTTACGGCATGGTTTACGGCACACGACGTCCATGGAGAAACGGAGCGCTTGATTTGCTCAAACACAGCACTGGCAAACTGTGCAATCCTTACTGGAACTTTTATTATCGGATATCGGAGCTATTTTTAATATTATCAGATTTATTGATATGAAGTCATAATCCCTGATATCGGCCCAATAAATATCAGATCGATATTTGTCGTGCACCCTTAATATAAATATATATATTTATAATATTTCATAATAATACTCATGCTCACATAAATTGTCCAGCCCAGAAGCCTTACCCTCTCCCTCCTCAGTTATAACTTTGCAATCCGTGCAGAATGTGGTTTTCCATTGTCTTGTTGAAAAGAGAAAAACATTTGTCCCTGAGAAAAGACATGATCTTAAAGGTATTGTGACATGAAAAACACATTTTTCTTGATTTTTTGTTTTGTTGGGTGTAACATTCAGTGTATTGTGTGCTTTCTGGGATTTTCCGCATAACTATGCAAAAACGGCGCATGTGGTTTGGTGGCGGGCCGTGACGTCACGACCCGCTAAATCACCGCCCCCTCCACCCAGCTCCCTGCCTCCTCTCCTCTCCAGTGCACCATAAAGGCTGATTTATGGTTCCGCGTTACACCGACGCAGAGCCTACGGCGTAGGGTTACGCGGCGACGCGCGCCGTACGCTGAACCCTACGGCGTAGGCTCTGCGTCGATTTAACGCGGAACCATAAATCAGGCTTAACACGGAGCTGTTTAGAGCCTCTTCTGTTCTCATCACCGGAGGACAACTGCTAAGAAGACTCGCGGCCACTGACTGGACTTAAGATAAGGGGACACTGCTGCTTGCATGCCTTTATTTTTATGATTGTTTGCGGTGGACAGCTTCGCCCTGCTGCTTTTCCGTGCATGCTTCGCCTGTCGCTCCCGGCTTAACTCTCCGACGCCGCTGTGAGCGTATGGCTTGCAGGGAGCTACGGTCCTCTGGTCACGGACTTCATCCCCGGGCAGTAGTCGCCCTGTCTGGGCTGTGTGTGTGGGTGTTCATTTTTTTTCATTTTTTCATTTTTTATTCTTTATTTCATTCAAAAAACAAAACAATTTAATACAAACACAAATACAAATGTTCCTAACTTATGAATGAAAAGGGAGCAGAAAGAAGAAGAATCTTATCTGATCTGCCCCTTTCACAAATAACATAAATTAATAATAATAATAGTAAAAAAAAACTAAGTGAATAAAAACGACTAAAATAAAATTAAAATAACATTAAATAAAATTACCACCGCCTACGGGTATGTCAATCAAACTCAACATTTTTCGTTATATTTCCTTAACATACAGGTTTTAATTGTTCTTTTGAATGTAATGTTTGATTTGGATTCTTTGTTTTCTTTGTTCAGATTGTTCCATAAAATGAGCTTTAAACATAATTTGCAGAATACTATGGTCTACTAGTTCATGAAATTTCAACAAATTTAACTGAAGGAATAATGGATTTGTTGGATCTCTATATCGTTTTCTGCTAATTATCCTTATGGCTCTTTTTTGCAGAATGAAAATTGATTGAATATATGTTTTACAGGCATTTCCCCAAACTTCAACACAGTAGGTCAGATATGGAACAATCAGAGTGTTATATAAAATGTACAATGCTTTGTTGTCCAATAAATCCTTAACTTTGTGTAACAGAGCAATTGTTTTTGATATTTTTATCTTTGTATAATTGATATGTGATTTCAAATTCTCATCCAGCATGACACCCAAAAACTTGGTTTCTCTTACTCTATTAATTTCAATACCATCTATATTAATTGAAGTGTCCGTTTCTCTTTTTCTGTTACTAAATATCATGAAGTTTGTTTTTTCAAGATTCACTGATAATTTATTTACCTCAAACCATGTTTTTATTTTTTTAAATTCCTTTTTAACCACATTCAACACATATGTTAAATCTTCCCCAGAATAACATAAAGTAGTGTCGTCCGCAAACAAAATACATTTGAGCAGTTTGGAAACATAAACAAAATCATTAATATACAAAATAAACAGTTTTGGCCCAAGAACCGACCCCTGAGGTACGCCACACTTAATAAATTGTGATTCAGATTTGACATTATTTATCTGCACATACTGCTTTCTATTCTCTAAGTAGCTTGAGACCCATTGATGTGCCACCCCTCTGATACCGTATTTGCTCAATTTTTTTAGAAGTATGGTATGATTTATGGTATCAAAGGCTTTTTTGAGGTCAACAAAAATACTTACAAAAAAATGTCTCTTATCAATTGCAGTGCAAATTTCTTCAGTTAATTCCATAAGTGCCATTGATGTGGAGTGATTGGTTCTAAATCCATACTGACCATTGTTTAAAATATTGTATCTGTCTATAAATTTATCTAACCTAACTACAAATCATTTCTCTAATATTTTTGAAAATTGTGGAAGCAAGGATACTGGTCTGTAGTTGGAAAAAACATGTTTATCTCCATTTTTATAGAGTGGAATTACTTTTGCTGTTTTCATATTATCAGGAAATATCCCAGTTGAAAATGATAGATTGCATATATATGTAAATGGTTCAATAACCAATTCAATTATATTCTTTACTAATATCATGTCCATATCTGCACAGTCAGTAGATCCTTTACTTGCACAACTTTTTACAATATTCAGTATTTCTTCTTTTTCTACCTTACCAAGAAAATGCTATTCACATTATCCATTATTGTGTTTTCATCTGTATTGTCTTTTATTGTTGGTATGTTTGCTGCAAGACTAGGGCCTATGTTTACAAAAAAATCATTAAACTCGCTTACTATTTCAGTTTTGTCATTAATGTCAATTGTCAATGTCAATTTATTTAGTAAATCACCATAGTATTCCTTTTTATGTCTTCTTATTATCCATACTAATTTATTTTTATATTTCTTATACCTTTCTTCTGCTTCTTTTGACCTTAGTTTTAAGAAACATCTATATAATAGTTTTTCTTCTTGCAGGCATTTCGTAGTCCTTTGGTCATCCATGGTTTGTCAATAGCATTTTTCTTGGCAATACTCCTGAGTCTACAGTGTTTTTCATACAAATCTATCAATAGCGTCATGAATGAATCATAAGCTATATTTACATCATTTACATACACTCCATCCCAATTCTGTTTTTTTAGGTCTTCTTTCAGCGCCTCCAATGCTTCGTTAGATCTGTTTCTTATTAATTTTTCTGAGGTGATTCCCGTTGTATTACATTGATAATTTTTATAAACTGTGAAAACAGGTAAATGATCACTTACATCAGTTATCAAGATCCCACTCTCTACTTTTCCATCAACTGCGTTTGTAAAAATGTTGTCAATAACAGTTGTGATGTAATTCTCGTTGGTTTAGTTATCACTGGAAACAGACTCAAGGTATACATTGAATTTATAAATTCACTTGTTGTGTTCATTGAATTTGGATTTTCAAGGTGTTTGTGGTTCGGTGTGCGCGCGTGTGTGTGGAGACGGCAGAAGCGTGCAGCGGTTGGGTTGGAGGAGGTTGGGAGGAGGAGCGTGGCAATGATTGACAGGAAAGGGGGAAAAGGACGCGTTTTTCACGGCTGACAGGATTGACAGGAAAGGGGGAAAAGGACGCGTTTTTCACGGCAAAAAAAAAACAAAAAAAAAAACACCGTCATAAAAAGCCAGGAATGGAGTACTGGAGTGAAGTTTTTCTTGTTACACCCTTTTAGACACATTTGAGGGATGTTGGCCAAGACTTTTGATAGTGTTAAAAGCATGTTAAAAATGATGTCAAAATACCTTTAAAGTCAGCATATGTTGTCCCGATCAGGTTTTTTTAGCTCTGATCCAATTCCGAGTAATTTGATTTTGAGTATCTGCCGATACTGAGTCCCGATCCGATACTTTCATAACACATTAAAATAATGAACAAATGAAAAATAAACACATCCAGGCTGTTCCCTATTTTCATTTTATTCGCCTTATTTTATCATTTAGCACTTAAACAGAGCAGTTTTCTTTAATGTAGCTTGAACAATCAAGTAATAGTAGTGCAACTATTAATTAGTAGAAATAGTGCAAATTTCAACATAAATTTGAATTAAATAAAAACAGCAGCTCAACTTGTTTGTTATTTGACTTTTATTTCAACTTATTTGTAGACAAGGCACAGATAAGCAAATAATGTGCTTTTTAGACTGTATTCTTATTCCTTACTGTCCTTTTCTGGCTTATTTCTGGATTGACTTTTCAAGTCAATAAGCGCCTGGCCAGTGATTGTGTGGCGGCACGAAGAGGTAGTTTTGGTTACAGTAATATTTTATGAGGAGTTTTAATGTTGCCAGACAACGCCACCCTGGGAGTTTCACCCAGGGAAATTAAAGTAAGAAATTAAAGTAAACTAGTTCAGGAGAAAAGGCACTCAGGTCCGTCACAAAGTGAGGCAGAGACAGTCGTTTATTATACAAAAATAGGTTTTGTTTTATTATTCAAATGTTTCTTTAAAAATTATCAATAAAAGGAAATCATTCACTAGGGGGGATTTAAAAAGGGGACCAATCAGGGCTGAGACTTTCTGGTGTGGATGGGTCAACTAAGAGGGGATACCTAAAACACCACACGTGCAATAAAAGAAATAAAGTGAAAAACTTAAACACAGCACACAACAAAAGGAAGGGGCACCACCACCGGACACCAATCCACCACCGTCGGCTCAGCACCTGAGAGGGGGGAAACCAGAGGACAGTTAGGGAACAAATTAACAAAACAAGAAATGAATAAACTTAAATTCAACGTAATTAGGCTCAACAATGACTTATTGGCCACCCAAAATATACAAAATCACAAATACCTCAAAAGAAATATAAATAACTGAAACTAAACAAACTATAAGTTCCTGAATGAAAGAAAATACAAATAAACAGAACCAACAAACACACAAAACAACAACCAATAAACCAATTCCCACACTGTTCTCTCTCACACATACACACACACACACACGCGCACACACAGACGCTAAAATGTGGCTGAACAGCAAACGACAGCGTGCGGAGCAGCAATACGCCCAGCCAGCCAACAGTCAAGCCAGGCACAGCGACCACGGGCCGGGTCGGCCGGGTCGGCCGTGGCAGCGGTGGTTAGCTCAAGCAAGCAGCAGAAGCAAGCAGTCATTCAGCAGCAAAACGGCATCTGAACGTCACGGAGCTCCGAAGCGACACAGTAGCTCCAGCAAGGCAAAGCAGCAGTGGTTTAGCAGTGGCTACATGGACATCTTTACCCTACAATAAACAAACATAACGTAAGAAACTACAAGTGGCTGGAGGAGAGAGCCATTGTCACTGAAAAACATACCGATCAGGCAGTCCTGGCCAATATGGCGTGGAAAGAGAGGTCAGCGCAGCACATGCGCAACCTGTAAACAAACACACAGGTTGCTGCGTGTGCAACGCCAAGGAGGAAGACACGTGAGGAGAAAGCTCACTTACCGGCAGTAAGCAGCAAGCGGCGTAAGAACGGTACAAGTGGTGAGCAGCATAAGCAGCATGCAGCCAGCAGCAACACCCAAGCAAGCCTCTATATACACAAAATAACTACAATTAGCACTGAATGGGAGAATCGTGGAGAGAAGTGCAGCCGCAGCCGGCAGCCCACCTACCACCCAGGGGTGGAAGTGACGGACGTCAGGTGACAACGAAGCCCGGCCTCCGGGAGCAAGAGAAAGACAGGTATTGCAACCCCCTTTTATACAGTCACCGCCCACTAGAAGTGACATCACAGGACCGAGGACTGTGTCCTGCTACAATGGAATGGTGGCCTGCAGTTGATCTCACGGTCTGCCGGACAACATGTTCTCCACCGACAGGTGGAGATGCAGAGGGACCTGGGACCACCGGAACAGGTTCTACCAAAGAAGATGGCTCAGACGGGACTGGGTCTGGCAAGCGAGGGATGGTGTGGGCCACAGCTTCGGCCTGGGCAGTTGTAGGCAATGGGTTTGCGGACCTCACGACCAACCAATCACCATCACGAAACCGTTCATCCTCTGACTGCGGTTGTTCAGGGGAAGGTGGAGGAGAAACTGCAGTGGAAGGTGGAGGATCGACCCCAACCACGGCCTTCAGCAACGAGCGATGGACCTGTCTGACTTTGGTCAGATCATCCCTCGGTGCAATGGTGTAGACTGACCCCCCTTCCCTTGGTGCCCTCAAGACAAGATACATGACCGAAGCCCACTGATCTTGGATTTTGTGTCTTCCCCGTACACCAAGGTCCCGTAACCATACCAACTGGCCCTCCTCCAAATGAACTTCTCGAACATGTTGGTCCTGGTTGTTTTTACGGCGCTCTGCCGTAGCCTTCAACCGATCACGGGCCCCCTCGAACGCCACTTTCAAGCGGGCTTGATGTTCCTCAACCCACTCATGGACATAGCCACCAACAGGATCCCGTACCCGGCCGAGCAGGAAATCAACTGGAAGTCTCGGCTCTTGGCCGAACATCAACTGAAAAGGAGACTCGCCGGTTGCCTGGTGTGGGGTGGTGTTGTAGTCATACAGGACCTGGGGGAGACAGGAGCTCCAATCACACTTTCGAGACACGGGCAATGTACGCAGAAGATCGTGAAGTGTTCTATTGAATCGCTCACATTGCCCGTTCCCAGAAGGATGGTATGGCGTGGTGCGAGTCTTTTTGATGCCATACAACACACACAACTGCTGAATGAGAGACCCCTCAAAACACCGTCCCTGGTCTGAGTGGATGCGAGCAGGGACACCAAATCTAGAGAACCACTCCGCAACCAAGACTTGAGCAACAGTGGCCGCCTGCTGATCACGAGTGGGGACCGCCCATGTGTACTTAGTGAAGACATCAGTCATTACAAGAACGTTCTCAATACCATTCCGGCTTGGCTCCAAAACCGTAAAGTCAATGGCAAGGATCTCATTGGGCCGAGAGGCAAACAAGTGTCCCATGAACGTGCGAGCCGCTGGTCGACTCATCTTGGCCACCTGGCACCTTTCACAGGCCTGACACCACTGTGCCACATCAGCAGACATGCTGGGCCAATAACACCGCTGGCGCAAAAGCTCTAAGGTCCTCTCGACCCCTTGGTGGCCATGACCCTGGTGAACTTCTGTGAGCACCTCTGTTTTTAACGCCGCAGGCAACAACAACTGCAAGACAACCTCGGCCCCATCTGGCCAGAAAACCTGGCGGTACAAAAGGCCATCCCTTTCAACCAACCGGTCCCACTGCTGCAACAACACCAAGGCCGACCGAGACAGTTGTTCCCGCTCATCTTTATTGGGATGCTGTTTACGTACCCAGAAAGCCAAAGCTTCCTGGATGACGGGATCAGTTTGCTGGAGTGTGGCAATGTCAGATGGGGGATGGTGGGGCAAGGCTGCCACAGTGGCTTGGACAGCATTTACCTTGTCCACCTGCAAGGCCTGCTGCAAGGGCTGAGGGAGCACTGTGCTACGGACCAGGGCTTGCATGTCCTGTGTCTCGGGAGCATGCTGGCGAGACAGGGCGTCAGCATTCTGATTGCTTCGGCCAGAACGGTACTTCAGCTCAAAATCAAAGGACGCAAGCTGGGCTGACCAGCGCTGTTCGGTGGCCCCCAGCTTGGCAGACGACAGGTGACTCAATGGGTTGTTGTCGGTATAAACAACGCATTTGTGACCCAACAAGTACTCCCGAAACTTTTCGGTCATCGCCCACTTGAGCGCTAGGAATTCCAACTTCATGGAACTGTAATTACGCATGTTGTGCTCAGTGGGCCTCAAACCACGGCTGGCATAGGCTATAGGCCGAACCTTCCCATCCTGTTCTTGTGACAGCACAGCTCCAAGACCACCATAGCTGGCGTCCACCTCCAGGATGAATGGAAGGGTGAAATCGGCGTGCGCCAAGACAGGTGCAGACACAAGGCGAGTTTTCAATGCGTCACAGCTACGACAACACTCCTCTGACCAACGACCAGCGACAGTTTGATCTACCCGCTTGGACTTGAGGCCTGCCAGCTCTGCCACCAGCCTGTGAAGGGGTGCGGCGAGCTTCGCGAAACCCTCCACGAAATGGCGGTAGTAGCTGGCGAAGCCAAGGAAGGAACGCAGATCTGAAAGGGTGGCAGGGGAAGGCCAGCTGGAAACGGCCTCGATCTTGCTGGGGTCCGTGGAGACACCTCGATCAGAAATGACATGCCCCAGGTAGCGCACTTCCTGCTGGAAGAAGGCACACTTTTTGAGTTTCACCTTCAGCCCTTCGTGCTGCAACCGCCCCCGAACCCCACCCAACCTCTCCAGATTTTGCTCAATGGTAGAGGAGAAGACCACAATGTCGTCGAGGTAGAGCAGCAAGGATTGACACTGTTGATCACCGAAAATCTGCTGCATCAACCTCTGGAAGGTGCTGGGGGCGTTGCATAGCCCGAAGGGCATCCGGTTCCACTCAAAAAGGCCAAAGGGGGTACAGAAAGCTGTCTTGGGACGATCTGACTCTGCCACAGGGACCTGATTGTACCCAGAAGCCAAATCCATGGTAGAAAACCAACGTGCTCTGGTCAACGCATCCAAGGATTCATCAATCCGGGGCAAAGGAAAGGCGTCCTTCCTAGTTTTAGCTTTCAAAAGTCGGTAATCAACACACATGCGCAAGCTGTCATCCTTCTTTTTAACGAGTACAATTGGGGAGGCGTAAGGACTGCTGCTCTCCCGAATTACTTGCGCACCAAGAAGTTGATTGATGTGATCTTTAACAAGCTCATACTCAGATGGTGGGATCCTGCGGTACCGCTGTCGCACAGGGATGTCGTCAAGGAGTGGGATCTCATGAGCAATCAAGTCAGTGCACCCTAGGTCCCCATCATGGACTGAGAAGATGGAATGAAACTGACCCAGGAGTGCCCTGACCTTACCCTGCGCTTCTTCTGGCAAATGACCCAACTCCAAATCTGCTATCTGGTCCTGCACTGGTGAAGAAGCAGACTGAGAAAACATGGTAGCCACCACAGGTGGCTCCTCAGTAACGCCAGTGGGCAAACTCACCACACATACCTCCTCTAAGGTCCCAACCAGGGCACAGGGATAGAGGAGCACATCTGAGCAGCCTACATTCACAATGGGAATGTAGGCAGTGCCCCATATCACTGGCACCAGAGCAGGGGAAGCAAGCAGGCCGGCAGGCAGGCCAGCCTCTGGAGGCTCAAACAGTGCTGTGGTACCAGCATACTGCTCTGAACATGTGGACGCAACAATCTTCAATGTACCACCTGGGATACGACAAGCCTTTTTACCACGTACTTTGACTTTCCCAGCTGCCTGATCAACTGAAACGCTGGCTTCATGGCACTTCTGAAGGGCCTGTGTAACGAGTTTGATACCACTGGCAGGTCGAACAAAGCTAGGCCATACTGCCCAAAAAGTTATCCATAACACCTACGGATAACATTCATCCCCAGAACACCTGGGACCTGTGAGGACACACCACCAGGGGGATCCTTGACCACCAAAATCCCACAAGCTGGCAACAACTTTCCACACAGCTCCACCTGTAACTCCAAGTAGCCGATGTAAGGGATGGCAAGACCATTAGCTGCTCTGAGCTGCAGCCAGTGACAAGATTTGAGCCGCTCTTGGCCCCAAGGCTCAAACTGCTGGCGGAAAAGAGACTCCGTGATGGTCGACACCATAGACCCGGTATCCACCAGGCAAGAAACTACAACCCCTCCCATGCTCACACTTAAATGAGGACAAGATGACATGAGCTTGGACACTTCCACGTCACCTGCACCTGAAACCAAGCCAGGAATTGCCCCCTCCGAACTGTGGCTCTGCAGTACGGTGGGTGCTAGTTTCCCGGTAACTGGGCAGAGTGGGGCGGCCTACTTGGCTGCGAGTGCGGGCGGAAACATGAACGCCATCACACTCCCTGGCGATGTGACCTGGTTGCTTACATCTCCTACAAATAACGGGACCACGAAAAGCTGTTCGGTTGGGTTGCTGGGGGCCCTGCAGGCGGGAAATACTCTGAGTCAGTTGGTTCAACTGCTCCTGTTGCAACTTTAGCATTTCTCTCATCTCCTGAAGCTCAGAGGACTGCGGGGGACCAACACTGACCTGACGGCTGCCTTGGACCACACACTGAGCACCGAAGACAGACGGGATGGAATGACTACAACCCCTAACGCCTCCAGGTAAGCCCTCTCGTTCCCACCTGATCGCCTCACCTCTAGCCTCCAGCAAGGTAGAGGTAGGCTGCCTGCGCACAAACTGCTACAACTCCCGACGAAGTGACCCATCCAGCACGTGCTCTACAAACTGGTCACGTAACAAAACCTCTGCGTTGGGTATGCCGCTGGGTGCACGATGCTTCACGGATGTCATGAGGCTCATCAACGTAAGTGAAAACTCTAACAGAGTCTCTCACCCATGCTGCCGTCGGGGGAAAAAGGCCTCTTGTAAAGCTACATATGACTCTGCGCACCCATATAACTCTTGTAATGCTTCAATGATCTTAGCCGGGTCTGAACGTTCCTCACTGGGACGGTATTTTATTTCTTCACGTGCCTCCCCCTCTAAATGGTCAAATAAGAAGAAAGCCTGATCGGATGTGGACAAATGACGTGCTCTCATACAGGCTTGCACCTCCTCCAGCCTCTCGGCCAACCCTATGCCTGACTTTCCCCTAAAGGTGGGACACTTTCTGTCCCGCGGCAAAAAAATCAGTCTCTCTGTCGAAGGAGCACTGACAGCAGGGGGTGCAGCGGGTGGGAGCGAAACTGGGGGTGCAGTACTAGGGCCGGGCGCAGCCATAACCTGTTCCTGTCTCAGCTTGTCATTATCTGTTCTCAGTTGAGCTACCAACTCTCTTAGTTTCTGCAATTCCGCCTCCATTGTGAAGGCTTTCCCTACCGTGAAGGTGAAACCAGGGGAAAGGGGAAGTGGGGTTGTTGCAGGTCCACCAAACCAGCTGCTGCCTTGCCTTGAAAGAAAAAAAAGAAAGTACAAGTCAGACACCAAAAAAACACAGCCACAGTTTGTTTGTTTTTTTTCTAAAGGAAAAACAAACCAAAGACAGAACACACGTCTCTGCTCTCAGATTGTAATCCTGCCAACGACGCCAGATTGTGGCGGCACGAAGAGGTAATTTTGGTAAACGTTATATTTTAAAAGGATTTTTAATCCTGCCAACAACGCCAGATTGTGGCGGCACGAAGAGGTAGTTTTGTGAGTCAAAGGATAGAGTTTAAAATCTTACTGCTGGTCTACAAAGCACTGAATGGTCTTGGACCAAAATACATGGTTGATCTGTTAGTTCCCTATGAAGCTCCGAGACCCCTTAGGTCTTCTGGATCTGGTTTGTTGTGTGTCCCAAGAACCAGAACCAAGCAAGGTGAGGCAGCGTTCAGTTATTCTGCTCCTCACCGGTGGAACAAACTTTTTGTAGACCTGAGGTCTGCTCCAACTGTCAGCTCCTTTAAATCAGGGTTAAAAACATTACTGTTTACTCAAGCGTACCCCTAAATTAAACTTAATTACGGTAATGTAAGGTGGACGGCCACCATGAGAACGGTAAAGGGAGAAGGGGGCGTGTGAAGCACCCGTGAGTTGCGGACGTGATAGAGACCATCCTCAGACGTTAAAGGGGGAATTTTCATGGAGGTCCGTCTTGGTGCTTTCGCTTCATGAAACGGTGCCAGCGCAGCAGCAGCAGCGCCCGGCGGATTATATGGAAAAGATGGAGTGCTTCCGCTCATTCTGCAGCCGACACATCACGAACATGGACGAGGTGCCGCTCACGTTCCACATCCCGGAATCACACGGTGGAGTTAACGGGGACCAGCGCGGGGGAGCGCGGGGGAGCGGGGCGGGACCAGCGCGGGGGAGCGGGGCGGGACCAGCGCGGGGGAGCGGAGCAGGACCAGCGCGGGGGAGCAGACCGGGACCCGGGACCAGCGTGGGGGAGCGGAGCGGGACCCGGGACCAGCGTGGGGGAGCGGAGCGGGACCAGCGCGGGGGAGCGGACCGGGACCCGGGACCACCGCGGGGGAGCGGACCGGGACCCGGGACCAGCGCAGTCGGGATCCGCAACGGGGTATGAAAAGTTTATTTACTGTTGTGCTTGCCTGCCACACTGATGGACAGAAACTGCCGGCTATGGTGATTTTTAAAAGAAAAGCGTTGCCTAAAGAGACTTTCATTATAAAGGCGAATGAAAAGGGCTGGATGGATGAAGAGATGATCGAGTGGCTGAGACAGGTTTATGTGCGGCGCCCCGCTGTTTTTTTTAAATTCTTTAATGCGGAAACAGAAGATGAAGACTTTGAAGGGTTTGATTGATGTGAAAAGTGAAATAAAATATCAAACTACTGTAAGTTTTGCTCCCGCTCTATTTTTAAATAAGCACTCTTGTGTGTGTGTTCTGCAGCGCGTGTGTGTGTGTTTTGCGGTGCGCGTGTGTGCAGCTCCGTGTCTGTAGACTGCGCCTTTTGGGTCGGTGCACCGTATGTGTGTTTAAAATCCAAAAATGACACACAAAACTGAGGGTGCGCCTTTTCACACGGTGCGCCGAATGGTCGTGAAAATACGGTATTTGCTGTATTCTACTGCCCTTATTTTTAACAGCTTGTGCTTTTTATTATTTTACTTCTTTTCTTATCATCTTATTCAATCTTATTTGTTATTTACTGTCTAATTATGTCTTGCTGCTTTTAATGTCAATGTAAAGCACTTTGAATTACCTTGTGTTGTGTTGGTGGTGGTCGGAGGGGCCGTTAGGCGCGATATGGCAGCCACGCTTCCGTCAGTCTGCCCCAGGGCAGCTGTGGCTACAAACGTAGCTTACCACCACCAGAGAGAATGTGTATGGATGAATAATGATTTCTGTAAAGCGCTCTGGGTGCCTAGAAGGGTGCTATATAAATCCAAGTCATTATTATTGTGTTGAATTGTGCTATATAAATACATTTGCCTAAATTAAGTCAGCTTTCAATATAAGAAAGAGGATAAAACGAGGAAAGAAGAAAAAAAAGAAAAATAATATACAATATTTCAGCTTATTTACTGTTATTATCCACAACGTAGCTCAGAAATATCACACAAGATACTGTTTTCATTTATCTTATTAAAGGACAGTGGTGTCATTTCACTTAAAAGAAAGAAAAAGAAAATGTAATGACATCAATCGTTCAACCATGGTGGTGAAATGGAAATATTAACAGTATTAAAAATAAAAAGCATCACATTGAAGATGTATTAAATAAAGGTAATTCACACATTCCAATCTTATAGCTTGTCTCAGAGAAGTGGACTGCTTGAGAGGGAGGTTAGGTCTGGTTCTTTTCCTTTTAGTCAGTATGATGACTTTAAAGGTATTGTGACATGAAAAACCCATTTTTCTTGATTTTTTGTGTTTTGTTGGGTGTCTTGACATCAATTACACCCAAAAAACAACGAACTTTTAACATTCAGTGTATTGTGTGCTTTCTGGGATTTTCCGCATAACTGTGCAAAAACGGCGCACCTGGTTTGGTGGCGGGCCGTGACGTCAGGGCCCGCTAAATCACCGCCCCCTCCACCCAGCTCTCTGCCTCCTCTCCTCTCCAGCGCACCATAAAGGCTGATTTATGGTTCCGCGTTACACCGACGCAGAGCCTACGGCGTAGGGTTACGCGGCGGCGCGCACCGTACGCTGAACCCTACAGCGTAGGCTCTGCGTCGATTTAGCGCGGAACCATAAATGAGGCTTAACACGGAGCTGTTTAGAGGCTCTTTTGTTCTAATCACCGGAGGAAAACTGCTAAGAAGACCCGCGGCCACTGACTGGACTTAAGATAAGGGTACACTGCTGCTTGCATGCCTTTATTTTTATGATTGTTTGCTGTAGTTCTCCCTGCTGCTTTTCCGTGCATGCTTCGCCTGTCGCTCCCGGCTTAACTCTCCGACGCCGCTGTGAGCGTATGGCTGGAGGAGGAGGAGGTTTGGAGGAGGAGCGGAGCAATGATTGACAGGAAAGGGAGAAAAGGAAGCATTTTTCACGGCGCAAAAAAACACTGTAATAAAAAGCCAGGAATGGAGTTCTGGAGTGAAGTTTTTCTTGTTACACTCTTTTAGACACATTTCAGGGATGTTGGCCAAGACTTTTAATAGTGTTAAAAGCATGTTAAAAATGATGTCACAATACCTTTAATGTTTTGATCCCCCACTCATGCCAGGTACTGCAGGGACCTTTTCAAAGTCTTCTTTGTTTTGCTTTTCCAACCGTGTATTCCTTTACATGATGTGTCTGATGGGGCAGTTACTCCCATATTGTGAACTCACTTAAAAAGGTATGTGTGTGTATTCCACTCTCCCTGATTTGGAGATTGTGTCTGTAACTAGGCCTGGATCACTACACACAATATATATATATAGTAAAATTCTTACTATTAATTTGTGTAACTTCTTAGTACGTCACGACTGTTTATATCTAATAATGTGGGTCCATCTCAAAACATAGTATTGTGTTCAAGGGGTCGGAGTTCATACTTTATTTCTTCCTACTGCTATTGCTACAAAAAAGTGTCTCGCTTGCATTCATTGTTTAAGTATGTTCTAAATAAATTAGAAATTCAGCCTCTGAGCGATGTCTTTAGCATCCTAGTCTCTAACCTCATTATCTATGCGGGATTCTGAGTGGGCGGGGAGGCTTTGATAATGAGGCACTGTGCTGATTGGCTGCCTGAATGACCCGATACAACGCTACGGAAAAATGGCGGAAGCTCCAGCCGGCAGAATTAGTTGTGGGCGTGGTTTCACGCATCGGAGGCCAACCTATGGAAATTGCATTTTCGTTACGTAACGAAAGGGAGCAGAATCTGAATGGCTCGTAGAAGCCACATCACACTAGATGGCTCATCCGGGCGGCTGTACAGACACTGCAGAATTTGGTTGCTTTCCTCCTTCTCTGAGTTGGCAGGCTCAGGGGAGACCACTTTATGTATCTTGCTTTATGTGTTAAAGCAAGAGAAAACGTGTTTTTCATAATAGGTCCCCTTTAAATTAAATACTTACCTGCTGTACTCTACTGCCCTTATTTTTTAATAACTTGTTATTTTTATTATATTACCTGTTTTCTTATCATTTTATTTAATACCGTTTAATTGTGCCTTGCCACTTTTAATGTTGATGTAAAGCACTTCGAATTACCTTGTGTTTAATTAAGCTATACAAATAAACTTGCCTTGTCTTGCCTTGAAATAAAGAATTTTGAATTGAATTGAACTAGAAACAATGTTTGAATGAGTAGGGTGTAGGAAATTGATAGAAACAATCTCATTATTGTTTCTATTTGTAGGTGAACACCGACTTGAGAAAAAGGCTGCAGGGAGATCACCTTGCAGATGTATGGTACTGAGTTGTAACAGGGAAACAGTCCATGTGTTGCACAGTCCAGGGACCTCATGTACAAAAAGTGCATGGATTTCAACGTGAATCCGTGCGTGGAATTTTCACGTACGCAAAAGAAAATTCAGATTCTCAAAACTGTGCGTACGCCCAAATCCACGCAAGTTTCTTTGAACATCACAATCAACGTGGATTTGAGCGCACATGCAGGAGCAAAACACTCCTCCCTGTCTCCTCCCTCAAGTAGATACATTTGAATATGATAATGAGGATAATTATCCATTAATAACCGCTCATCTTAACAAGGAACTTGCAAAAAAAGTAAAACAAATTAAAAAAAACATTGGCTGTGAGCTGGATACACTCCTGTCAGAAGTTGAGGCCTGGAAAGAATAATTTATTTGGGGGCATTTCTTCCAATTTAAGCTGCATTGCATTATGGGTATTGTTGTTCTTTGCTTTGTGTTGCGTTGCGTGAAGAGTTGTGGTTTTATTATGATCGTACGGGTTTGTGAATGTTTATGGGAAGTGTTAATGCATCATTACACTCTCCTTTTCTTGTTTGTATTTTAAGAACCGACACCAGAACTTGATGAAAAACGGCTCCTCGTTCCGCTTTATTGTCACACGTATTATATACTGATGGAGTAAGCCCAATGTACACGTTTATTGAGTCTTACACATTGTGGATGTTCGCGATCACCACTCTCAAAAGTATAACAATAACAATAAAAATGTATATTTAAAACATGAAGCATCACGATCTGATTCCTCCGCTGCAGAAAGACAACTTGTGCCAATGGGATTATCGAGGTGAAAACGTGAGAAATAAAGAGCAAAGTCGCTGTAACTCGGAGTGTTGCATCCGCAGGAGGAGAGACCGGTCGAGGTTGCGGACTCCATCACCGGAGAAACACTTTCTGGAGTCCTGCAGCACCTGCACCTGCATCGATATAAGACTCTGAAAGTCGCCTAAACATTCAACAAAAACCTTATTTATATATTGCTGAATCACATCAGTTCCTACCAACCTTTCAGTGACATGTTAGTTTTATTTAGAAAAGACAACTTTACAGAACCGGTTTTTCAATGCAAATTGTGTTTTAATGTTTGTCTGTTCAAATACAATTATGGGATGTTATAAGATCTGGATTTATCTCGAGTAGTCGTCCCATACGGTCGTCATGGCGACTGAGAGATGTCCTACCTGTCAGCACCTCCCGCTGAAAGCATCATGTTGGTCTGAACCTGAGCAGCTGGGTCCAGTTCAGGGCAGAGATCCAGAAGGATCCTCTTGGTGACTAAACCAGCTGATGGTCCAGTCTTAGTCCTGGACCAGCATATCAGTGTGGTGCCTGAAGACTCTCTCCTGATCCTGCCATCAGCAGTGTCCTCCAAAGGAGCCAAGGCTGCCGTTGGGATTTGCAGGTTCCATCATTGTGCTCCTGCCTTTAGTTGTATGTTCAGATCCTCAGAAAAACCCACAAAACCCACAAAACCTCAGAAATGTGCGTACGCCAGACATGATGTGTGCGTGAAAGAACACAACTTTCCACATTCAAATCACTTTTTGAACATCCGACCGTGAGCGCAGAAAGTGGCGTACGCATGTTTTTTGTGCGCCACACGTTTTGTACATGAGGCCCCAGGTGTGCATCGGGGTTGAGAAACACTTAAGAGTTCTAAAGTTAGAAGTCATGGAGACTTCAGGTTTGGTGTCTGGACAGAGACTGTAAACAATGCCTAACTATACACACTGCAAGTTGAATTTTGTTAGGAGTCCTCCTCCTCTGGCTGGGAGAGCCAGCAGCACAGGTGCTGCTGATCAGCCATCTACCTCAGCTGCCACTAATCGCCAGCCCAGGCTTAAAAGAAGACCTGGACCTTCACTCAGTGCTTGATTGTACTGAACCCATGCGGTAACTAAATCTGGCCTTTCAGGAAACTTTCTCTAGCTTTTTCAGACCTCCAGTTTGAACCTCTGTGCCGTGCTTGCATTAATCCCTCTGTTTTTGGTCCCAAGGCTTTTTGTTCCTGTGTCTCCGTTGCCTCCCTGGACCCTTCCTCGACGCCTTCCCCTCCCAGCCATTCTCGTGGATCTCTGTGACCCCCTCCTCTGCTGCCAACTCACGGCTGACCCTTGTCACCTGGACCCCCAACCATCGCTCCCACGTTTCCTCTGCCTTCCCCGACCGGATCTACCCCTGAGTCAGTTTTTTCCCCCTTCACTTTAATAAACAGCCTTCTGGCTCTTTATTTAAATCGTTTGGTCTCCTGCCTGTTTGTGGTTGGCTACCCGGGTTCACCTCAGGTTTTGGGGTCGGACCCTACAGAATTTTGCAGAATAAAACACTCATAACATTGCATAACAATAAAGACCTTGATGACAGAGAAATAAAGGAGGAAAAGGAGAATGACAAAAAAAAAATGCATCAAATTTGACATTTTTCTTTGTTCAATGGTATATCGGAAGAGTTTTGTGTTTTCTTTATTCACGTCTGTTGGATTTCTGACAGAACGCTGAATTCATGTTGATAAGTCTGTGTAAGCCAACACTAAATTACTGCAACATCATAGTCCCTTCATAGTAGAATTTTATTTTATTTTATAAATGTTGGTCCTCTGTGAAGAACTGTTCTACTACTCTCTTCCCCAATACACAGAGAATTGTGCACTTCATGTTATATTTGGCCATAATATGGGAGACTAGAGGACAGCCTGATAAAGAAAGAATATCAGAGTTAATTGCGCCTTTGGGACACCTTTGACAAGAAAGATTAATTCACACAGATGAGAACATATCCAAGGGAAGACACTGATTAACAAAGAATCAAACCATAAACTGAATTTTTCCAGTGAGTCATTCCATCTGCGCATGGAATATGTTCCTTAAATCAGGCACGTAGGCCTCTGCCAGAAGTTGATCAAAGCCAGCTCTATGGGCATTAAATAAAGCTTTCAGAACCTACAACATCAACATAATGGCCATTGCTAACATACTTGACTTAGATTATTAAATTTAACCACCAGGTGGTTCCATATGGCTGGCTAGAGTCCAGCACAGCGATACAGCAGCAATTGAGTGTGTGTGAAAGTGCGAAAAAAGCACTTTGCAGAGCTTAGTTATTTTGATGTGACCATTTAATGCTTATTTTCAACCATCAAGTTTTAGTTTACTTCCAGCGTAGCTTTGGAACCAGTATAACTTCTAAAGCATGTTATTAGTTCTGGCGACGGGGGTCTGCTGGGCTGTGCCGGGCCTCCAGGGGAAGATGGGGGTGGGGAGAGAATGACCTTGTCCCAAACCCAGGTTAGAGAATGGACACCCATTCACACAGATACACTAACTCTTTGCTGTTGGGCTTATCTGGGTGGCTCCTTGTTGAGGAGTTCTCACGCTCCATGCCCTTTCCCCCTGCCCTTGCAGCTGGGCACGCCTTTGGCTGTGGGGTTCCCGGGGGAAAGGTGTCGGCCCGCCGGCGTTGGCTGTTGGGGTGGCCCCGTCTCTTCGGGCGGGTTGGCCTCTCGCTGGGTGGGGGTTGTGGGCATGGAAGGCGTGGACCTCTTGGCCCTGTGATCAGCCTATGCTGGGTGGCTGCTGCTCAGCTGGGTCCTGGTCCGTCGCCATGGGTTCCCTGGCTGCCTCCTCCAGTGGTCATGGGGGCTCCGCCAGGGGCTTCCCTCTGTCGCTTGCTGGGAGGGGGTGGGGCTTGCTGGCAGGGGGATTTCCTCCTGTCCCTCTTCTGGTCCTCCGTGGGGCGACTGGTGGCCTGGGTTCAGGTTTTTTCCTTTTCGGCTTTTGGTCTCTCGGGTGGCAGGGTTGTGCCCTACCTCCTCCACTCTAGTAGCAGTTCAGTTAAAGCCTTGTTTTCACTTTGCACACACACTATTACACAGACATACACACTTGGTCACTCACCTACATGCTCACCCCACAGTTTTGGGGACAGATAATTGCAGTAGCCTAGTCCTGATTTTGTCCTGGAATGGTTGCTGTTTGTGTCTCTGCCCGTTTCCTTTTCTGTTTGTTTGTTTTCATTCTTGCAGATTCCAAAGGCTTGTGTGCCCATTGTGTTTTCCTGTGTTTCTCTCATTTCAGACTTGCCTGCGGATGCCACCCCGACCCAATTACAGCTGTACGTCTGTGGTCACCAGATACTTTGATCATTACCTGCTATCATGTGACATTTGTCAAGCGATAGGAAAAATAAAAACATAACAGGACAACGTAAAACATAAAACACATTCATAAAATAAAACAGTCATGGTAAGATAAATGCTAGTGAATAAAATTGAGTTTTATGATGAGATTTAAAAAACAGCCTTAGAAGGATCCAGGCGTGTGCAGTGGTAGCTCGTTCCAGAGCTTGGGAACAGTAACAGCAAAGGCCCGGTCACCTCTGCTCTTTAACCTGGAGGGAGGAACTATTAGGCGGAGTTGGTCAGGTGACCTAAGAGCCCTAGAAGGTGTATGGACATTTAAAAGACCTGAGATGTAAGAAGGTGCAAGACCATGTAAAGATTTAAAACAAATAGAAGAATTTTTAAATGTATCCTATAACGGACGGGGAGCCGATGAAGAGCTGCAACCACAGGTGTAATATGGACCCGGCTTCGCGTTCTGGTTAGGAGGCGAGCTGCAGTGTCCTGAACCAGCTGAAGACGGGACAGGCAGGAACAGCTAATGCACTGTATCAGGCGTTGATGTCCTCCACACAGTCTAGTAAACATTTAAAAGACAGGAAGTTCTTCTTCCGGCTCTCGACGAAGGCGGGCGCTTTTCTGCTCCCTCTCCCTTATCTGTCTGCCCCGCTACTGCTTGCTTGTCTCGTCTTCAGAGTTCTATCCTCTTCACTCCTCCGAAATTACAATTATGGAATTGATTAACTGGTCTCTCAGCACAATTGACCAAATTGTTGCAACAAGAAGACAGGGGGTAAGGGAGCCCTCTTGCCCGGATGGGACATTTTTTGCTGGATATACAATGGATTCCTACAAATATTGGAAGCCTTTGTGCATTGCGATCATGTCCATCGAGGACGTAGAAGATGCCTTCATACTTGGATTTATGATAGCAGGATTTCTCCTGATTATCCTCATGATCGGAGGTGGGGGTTTCCTGATGTATCGACAAACGCGTAAGTCGTCGGCAGCCGTTTTAGCTCTTTCAAAGCTGCCGGACATGGCTGAAGGGTCAAGCAAAGCGATCAGCGCTCTGACTTTTACGTTTGGGGAGCAGACCCGTAAGCTCGATGCGATTCTCGAACAGAATCGCAGGCTGGCGGCGGTGTTTGAGCTCATTAACAAGATTGATAACAACCTGGAGAAGTTGGGAGCTCAGCTTGGCCGGAATTGATCACAATTCGCCTGATTGGAGTCGCCGCTGATGAACCAGAGACTGAAAGGCAGATGGAAAATTACTGAGGCTGCCTGTTTTCAAAATAATAGCTGATTTATAATCTGCCCTCGACAGAGCGGCGTTGGGCTGACCGCTCCTGGTCACAATCTCCTGGTGGTATGTAAACAAGATGACTCTGCCCCCCACTAACCCTCCCCTCTCCCAAATTTTGCATGCAAGCCAGGCCTGGCGATAAATTTTATATTTGATGGTTTGTATGAATTGGCGTGGCCTAACGGCTCAACAGCGCCCCCTAGAATACTTTTCTCTGCCATAACTTTTGAATGGTTTGACATAAAGAGTCGTGGGTGGTGTCATCGGACTGGGTATTGAGTCCTTGACCTTTGTTGGCCTGAATTAGTCCTGCCCCTTCTTCTGATTGGTTGGCCCTATTTTCTGCTATAACTTTTGACTGATTTGACATAGGAAGTCGTGGGTGGTGTCATGTCTGATATGCTTATGGGGGACGGTGGCCATGAGTGCGAGGGCCCGTTCATTGCTGCTTGCAGCTTTAAATCTTTATTCTTGCCTTTTTGCCCCCCTAAACGTGCCCTTAAAGTCACCAAATTTTGCACACAAGCCAGGCCTGGCGAAAAATTTGATATTTAATGGTTTGCATTAATGGGCGTGGCAAAATGGTTCAACAGCGCCCCCTAGACAACTTTGTGCCTCAAGTCCCACAATACAGTTTGACCTACATGCACGAAAATCGGTACACACCTGTATCATTTCGTAACTTAAAGAAAAGTCTCTTGGCACCATGGCCGAAACCGAATAGGAAGTCGGCCATTTTGAATTAATCGTGTCATTTTGGCGAAATTTATGCCATTTCTTTCTTATTTCTGCCATAACTTTTGAATGGTTTGACATAAAGAGTCGTGGGTGGTGTCATCGGACTCGGTTTTGAGTCCTTGAATATAATTGGTGCAAATTAGCCCCGCCGCTTCTTCTGATTGGTCAATATTTGATAGTCCCTATTCTCTGCCATAACCTTTGAATGGTTTGACATAAAGACTCGTGGGTGGTGTCATCGGACTCGGTTTTGACTCCTTCACCTTAATTGGTGCAAATTAGCCCCGCCCCTTCATCTGATTGGTCGATATCTGATAGTTCCTACTTTCTGCCATAACTTTTGAATGGTTAGGTATAGAGAGTCGTGGCTGGTGTCATCCGCTAAATGTCCAGGCCTGAAGACATCTACATGCAAGTCATACAAGCGCTTCCACTGCAGCACGCCTGAACGTGCACCAGGGTGCGAGGGCCCGTTCATCGCTACTTGCAGCTTTAATTATAAGTTATTTTATAATTTGTACTTTATTTTTTTTATGTTTCTTCATTTATTTTTTTATTTTTTTTTTTTTTAATGGTTATTTTATTTTTTTCAAATGTTTTTATTGTTATTTATTAATCTTTTTTCCTCTTTCCGGCATGATACATTTTGATTTATTCCCATAATGGCAGGATTGTTCGGTCATTAGACCATAGCTATTCGGCTTTTCAACGTGACAAGTTTGGTTTTATCATCTCCACATACAAGACGAGAATACACAATGATAGACAGGAACCTCCGGATAGGTTAGGTTAAGTAAGATGTTGCTAGATTGGAGGACACATTGTGATAATGTTTTTTTTTTGGCTTGCCTCAATTGGAGAGACACGCTTAAGGGTTGATGTTTATATGTTTTATGTTAAGTGTATGTTTGTCTGTATTATTTTAACTTTAACTATCCAATTGCTACGCCAAGCATTTCCTCCATTTCCTTGCCGCCCTCTCAGGCGCCCCGGCTGCCCCGAGGAGGCAGTCTACAGCCCAGGACTGCTGCATGTTTTTGTGAAGATAAATTAGCTACCCAAGGGAAGATGGTAGAACATGCAAGCTCCACACAGAAAGGTGTGGAGGGTATGGGTTCCCACAGCATCCCCGGCGAGAATGGAACCCAGGACGTTCTAGGTGTGAGGCGGCTGCCCTTAAGTTTTTTTTAAGAAGGACAGAAATGATTGTGTATCTAATCTGTCTGCTTGTTATAGTTTTTTTCTCACCATTTTCCTGTATATGTAGATTTTGGATGGGTTTTAATCAACAAGGTATTACAAAATTACCTGCAAATCTTTATGAAATACCCCCACAAAATTAGGTATTTTCATTGTGAAAAATCATGAAACTCATCACAAAATCCCGGAGGGACTGACTAACAAAAACAAAACTTATGAAGTAGATAGCTTGAAGAACCTTGGTCTGATGATTGAATAGTGCTCATCTATTCATCTAGCCTGTTCATTTGTCTTTAACAAAAATGAGGATACACAATAAATAAATAACCTCCAGTAAGCATATATTAATTCACATGGAAAGTTTTCTAATTTGAGTATTCTCAGAATTCCCAAACTAAACTTATTTTTTCCAGATATTTACTGGATATTTTTCACCCTTTGAACCCCAGTATGAATTGGTATGGATTATATGAATAAAGCTGTCTTTGAACTCTACAATCACTGTGAATATTTAAAGGAAATGCACTCATATTTAGCCAAATCATCCTTCAAACCTCTTCTTTCACATGACACTTGGTACCTGGTACTCAAGTACAGCTATTTAGGTAAGTCTGCTTGCAAACGTGATTGCAGTAATTATGGTAATTTATGAACTGAGTAACTCATTAAGATGTGCTATGCTTGTGAGTAATGATATTCCAGACCTGTCTGTAGAAGACAATGGAGACTTGATATAGAAAGCACATCTGAAGATTACACCATTTTCTGAAAACTTTGCTCAAAGAAAACTTTGCTTATTTAAACAAAGAAATGCAGGATTAAAATAGTTTCCCTTTTTAGCTCTGACAATGCTAATCCATGAAAACAATACATTCTTTTTCTTAGAGTTTGATAAATGAATCCCCAGGATTGACTTCAAAGACTTATTGTGTTAGTCTCTGCTTAATGTCATTTGCTTTTTTAGTTTTTAGCAGATAAATTCCAATAAAAATGTGACTATTCAGCAACTTGTTTGGTTATGAAGACCATGTTCTTTTATTCAGAACTAAGTTATTTGCCATGTGCAGCATTTCATGACATTTATATTACTCGTTATATCCCATTATCTTCCACATACACTCCCCGGCAACTTGATTCGGTGCTCTTGATGAACGAATACAACAGCTATTAACTATATTTTAAATGCTGTGTTTATTTCTCAGATATTACCACCACATGGCTCATAAAGCAAAGACTTTTATTTTCTCTCAGAAATTCAGGTCATTTCGCTGGCAGTGCAGCCATCTCACAGCTAGAAGGTCCTGGGTTCAATTCCCGCCGGGGACGCTGTGGGCGCTAAGTGCGTGTTAAGTTCCCCCATGACTTCAGCGCCCAGTTGGCACAGGTGGCGAAAGGGCTTTTCTGTATGGAGTTTGCATGTTCTCCCTGTGTTCCCTTGGGTAGCTAATGTGAGCTACCCTCACAAAAACATGCAGCAGTCCTGGGCTATACACTGCCCCCTCTGGCCAGCTGGAGCACCAAATGGGGTGGGGAGGATCTGGCCGGAACAACGTGATCCTATGGAGCTAGAACAGTCTCATAATTCACAAATGCACAGGACAAGTTTTACAAATGCACAGAACGATTTGCAAATACACACACAGTTTCACACGTGCACAGGACAAGTTTTACAAATGCACAGAACGATTTGCAAATACACACACAGTTTCACACGTGCACAGAACAATTCACACGTGCGTAGGACAAGATACACAAATGAATTTTTGATGCACACACAAATATAACCTGATTTACAAATGTTTTTTTGTCTGTGAGCTGCGCTGGATTTGTGTGTGAGTTTTGAGACTCCCCTGACGTGACTAGATCCACACATAGGTTTTTTTTAACACGGAAGGATCTGCAACCAATCAGATTAAAGGGGCGGATACACCTGCTGTTTGAACTGCGTTAGCGCTGTTCACATAGAAAAGTGATTAATATTTCAAGTTAGTGGAGTAAAGATAAAAAAACACCAACAGGAGATAAAATATAAATAAACAGGATGGAGAGGAGATCACTGTTGCTTTTCTTGTGATCCCGGTAAATAAAACAGCGCGATTGGAGATGGTTTGTCGGGCTGTTCAACCAGAGCCGTCGGGAGAGCTCTAGTCCTGCCGATGCAGCATCTGATGATGAGAAACAGCGGAGATTTTTGTATATTTGCTCTGTTTGGTTTCACGAAGTATTACTGTCCCGCTGATTCAGCTCAGAACTAGACAGATGCAGAGAGCTGCTGCGCTGCCTGACGGGGACGAGCTGCAGCGGCAGGTGGAGCAGCACGCACATGTCAGGAGATTAATTTACCGACATATCTGGAGTAAAGTCGGTATCAGTGACTGATAACCGAAGAACCTCTGTATCCAGCTCAGATGTTTGATGATCGGTGGACTAAACCCCGACCAGCATCATCACGGCTGCATCTTCCCATGAGCATGACTCTGCACTCTGTGTTGATCTGCCACCGCTGTTTTGACACATGTTTGTCTCTGTGTGGTGGCAATGTTACATCATACATGTGAGGAGAACAGCTGCTTGTTTCCGACCTCCACGTCTGGTCACTGGTCAGCTGGTCTGACCGGGACCAGCGCCGCTCGCGGCCAGAGCCAGAACACGACCTGCAGCAATATTCACCCCCGTCAACAGGCTCGTTCTCCTGAAAACACCTGTAGTTCAAATACAGAAATATCTCCAGTGTTTTTCATCATCAGTTGCTGCATCGGCAGGACTTGGAGCTCTGCAGTCTCCTGACGGCTCTGGTTGAACAGCCCGACAAACCATCTCTGATCGCGCTGTTTTATTTACCGGGATCACAAGAAAATCAGAACAGTGATCTCCTCTCCATCCTGTTTATTTATCCTGTATCTCCTTTTGGTGTTTATTTATCTTTACTGCACTAACTTGAAATATTAATCACTTTTCTAAGTGAACAGCGCTAAAACAGCAGGTGTATCCGCCCCTTTAATCTGATTGGTTTACGAGTAAATCGTCCCCCACGTGGGGTGCGCTCTTATGATTGGCTGGAACAAAGGAAGACATCTGATTGGTTGCAGATCCTTCCGTGTTAAAAAAAACCTGTGTGTGGATCTAGTCACGTCAGGGGAGTCTCAAAACTCACACACAAATCCAGCGCAGCTCACAGACAAAAAAACATTTGTAAATCAGGTTATATTTGTGTGTGCATCAAAAATACATTTGTGTATCTTGTCCTACGCACGTGTGAATTGTTCTGTGCACGTGTGAAACTGTGTGTGTATTTGCAAATCGGTCTGTGCATTTGTAAAACTTGTCCTGTGCACGTGTGAAACGGTGTGTGTATTTGCAAATCGTTCTGTGCATTTGTAAAACTTGTCCTGTGCATTTGTGAATTATGAGACTGTTCTAGCTCCATATGATCCTTCCACTCTCTATGCCTGGCCAGAGAAGCCCCACCCTGTCTGGTGAAAAAAAGCGGCCTGCTCACTCCTCAGGTTAAGAAGGAGACCTGAGCTCAGTGTTGGTAGAGGGAGCAATGCCCAGGACTGTCACTTAGGTAGGAGCACTGGATGATAAAATGGAGATAAAAATCGCAAAAGAGATTCAGGTGATTTTCAGTTTAGTTTGATTGCGTCAAATGAATAGCTGATGGGTTTGTTTTGTAACTTTTCAAACAAACAAATAAAAGGAAGGAAAAAAAACTTCCCTTTAGCTTGTAAATAATGATATATTTTCACTGTGACATGTTTTAGATAATGCAGCTCAGCTCTATTACTCAAATATCTAACTGATGACAGGCTGCACATGCCTAAGCAATCAAATAGAATTGCATAATTTTACATCGTTCCACATTTACATTCTTGAGCTTTGACTTCAGCTTTACTCCGTGACAGTCTTAAGTAGCAGTGAGGTGAGACTAATCAGTCAGTCTGGAATAAGTCTGAGACCCTGACAAGTGTTGCTGGGTACACATTAATGAATCTGTGTTGTTTTTTGTGTAAAGCGGTGTGTAATTTTCTTTTATTAATCTAAATTATAAAATTTTGAGCACATGCAATGGCCTGATTGCCTTTTCTATTTTTTTTTTGTCATGAATTTACGTGCACAATTTCCTACTTGTTCAATTTGATGTAAAATTCTTTTCAGCATGAATAATGAGTTTACATGAAGATAGGGCTTGGCGATATGGCCTTTTATTAATATCTCAATATTTTTAGGCCATGTCACGATACACGATATATATCTCAATATTTTGCCTTAGCCTTGAATTAACACTTTGATGCCTACAATCACACCAGTATGATGATTCTATATGTCTACATTAAAACATTATTGTTCATACTGCATTAATATATGTTAATTTTAAACTTTCATGCAAAAAAGGGGAATAAGTCAAATTTACCAAAACTGTATTTATTAAACAGTTACTAAGCAGTGAGTGGCACAAACATAAAAAGTGTCATTTCAAAACAGAAAGAGCACGTTGCATCTCTCTGACTCCCCGTCTGAAGAACATCTGCTAAGAACATTTTCTGGTCCCAGTTTTACCTGGGATGACCCCTTAGAGCACCTTTTATATTCAGACTAATTGTAGGTGTAGGGACTGCAATGTTTCATCCTCTCCTCCTTTACTTTGCATCACTTTCACTTACTTTTAGAAATATGACGTCATATAGTCTTGTTTGACTTTGTTTCGATGATAGTGATTGATTTCATGTGGCCACATTTAAGGAACACTAGGTGACGTTTCTCAGCTCTGGAAGAGAAAGTCTCGGTGGCGCGCTGCGCGCGGACGCGTGTCGCACTGAGCGGCTCCTCGGCTCTCCGGAGAGCCGTGGGCATCATGCGAGGAGAAAACATCCCCTACCGTCTTTACTAAACTGTCCCAGTTTGCTTTGAAATGAGTCCGTCGTGCGTAGCAGCCGCGCGGATGAACTCATGATGCAAACCAGCTGAGTTTGGGAAAGTTAGGTGGAACTCACCGGCAGTCCCGGACAGCAGCGCCGACACCTGCTGTCGCTACCTTTCTGCTGGGCGTATGATGATGCACGCACGTGACTGACATATGTAACTAGATGTGCTTGTTTATTCTCTCTGAGAAGGAGAGACGAGACGAGAGAGTGAGAAAAGCCTGTAATTTAATGCCCGGGTCTAAAAGCAAATACGTGACAATGTGTACTCGAATATTCACAATATAGTCATTTTGTACATCGCACAGAGTAGAAGCCGCGATACATCGAGTATATTCGATATATCGCCCAGCCCCACGTGAAAATGAAAGAAATGGCAAAGAAGAAACACAACTTTACCAAAAGGGAATTTGAAATCCTCATCAGTGAAGGACAGAAAATGATATTTTGTGTTTTGAAAATGATTACTATTATTATTATTGTTAACTGAAAGCAGGGATTCTCAGGGTCCAAGCAGATTCACAGCGATAGTAAGCCTCGATTGAACAGTTTCAATAACCCCCCCAATCCATCTAATTTGACCAAATTTGGCAGACACTGAAAGAATGCCAGACTGATCAGCTGAGGTGACTCTTTAAATTTTAACTTGTATGGAAAGAAATATTGGCCATTAATCCTTTAACCCATTACCCCCGACGGACCCGGTACCGGGTCCAGCAGCTGTATACACCAGTTCATGTGTGGAAAAAGTTACTCAAGTGCTGTCTGTATTTTATTTCAACTGTTTCTCAAACAAGAAGCCCTAAAGCCAATATGTCAAAACTCCACGTACGTTTTGTCAACAAATATTTGATTTATAACAACTTAAAAATACATATGCAACAAAGATGGCGCCCCCAACACGAGCAACACCCGCAACAAAACGCAACAGAACGTAAGATCAATTTTCTCCACCCCAACGTGGCTGTATCATATGAAACTAAAAAAGCTACACTTTCAGATGATACCAAACATCTTTTCTGGGCCGACCACTTCGTGCCAATCTCAAAACAAACCAAGAGCCAAAATTCACATTTCACAGCCAGCACATCAGATTGCGTGTTCATCACACAATACATCAGCAAATCCCAAAGATATTTCCACCAAAAGCAGTATATTTTATTTCCTTACCGTTTCATTGTCATTTTCAGTCTATCCACACCATTCTCTGACCAAAATTCACGACTTAATCCTTCATAGTAGTGAAACTGCTTCATCCGCCGTCATTTCATATCCTGCCGGTCGCTGCCATTTTGTTGACTTCTCGTGGCTTTTGGGAATTTACATAAACTTTGTTGACATTCTACATGTCGCGAGCTTTCAAATGAGAGATTACACTTGAACGAGACTTCATTCATCAGGCCTCTACCTTTGAGCGTAAATCAAAGTATTTTATATCCATATTCCCTTCAAAAAGGGTAAAAAATGCATTTGGCACATTTTGGCACAGTATAGGTATCCAAGTGTCAAAAAAAAATAACTAAATAAATAAATCACTGGGTTTGTCTGTGTATATGTATGTACATGCGTATTTATGCATTCATATATATATATATATACACATACATACATACTAAATACAGTAATAATGCACATATGCATGCCTCTGGTGTCTACCGGCATGGTATCAACCATTAATGGCCGGGTTTCCCAGATCAGTTAAGTAGTTCTTAACAGCGAAAGACTTCTTTCAAACCTTCTTAAGGAGCCTGTGAAAGAAAATCGCGTTTCCCAGAGTCGCTCTTAGCTTAAGTATCTCTTTCATTAAGAAGGAAAAGAAAGATGCTGCTGACCCAGTCTTTACAACCATCTTAGTGAACAAAGACTCACAGATCCAGCCGCGTCAGGCAAATCAATATTACACCAAGCAATGAGATATTAAAACAATACACCCGCACAAATTTTGATCTATTTTATACTTTAGATTTATATTGTTTAGCATTTATTGGTGACAGCAAAGGGGGGAAAAAAAGAAAAATAAGGAATAACAAGTGTGTTCCTGTATATGCTTTATGCATTACGCACAAATAAAACGATCATCATGAATATCATTTATTTGATGATTTGGCTGCTATACAGCATGTTCTCGCTGCAAATCAACCGCGTCACCGTGCGCGAAGCAGAACTGTTTTTATGAACGCATTCGTGCGTCAGCACTTCAGTCCCCTGGACGTGCTGTCGGACCGCGCTGTCCAGGCAGCCGTGACACCGATCCTCCTGCCCGAGCCCGAGCGCATCTATGTGATGACAGGGAAGCAGCAGCTGATCAACGGGATCCTTTGATGAATCGTTCAGAATCATTACAGTCTCAAATATAATCAATGGTGTCGGTTTATATTAAAGAATCTTTTTGCCCAGAAGAAAAAATAGCGAAGACAACGACCCATAACTATTTTCTTCTCTTGAAAAAACCCACCTGCGGGATGCAGCAGCATCAGAAGAGCAGGAATACGTGCGTGGCGGGGATGATCTCTGCAATCTGAAGCCCTCTATAATTGTAAAAAGAATTTCACTTATCACGGGTTCTTTTTGGAACATAACTCCTGCGAAAAACCAGGGATTGCTGTAATTCCACGTTGCGATTTGCGAAACTCGCCTTCTCTTGGCTCATGTTTTTGAACGCACACACACGCCCACCACGTTTCCTCCCGGTCTCTGCGTGTGGGGAAAAAAAGCCTCACTGTAGCCAGAAATAACGGAGTAACGCACCGTTTGGATGAAAAAGGGTCATTGAATTATATTTATCATCTTAATTTTTCATTATAACGCACAGGCAGCAGGGAATTAGTGCGTTAGGCAGCAGTGCTGCGTGTGAAAATGCGCTGATAGTGATCGGTGATCGATTTGCCTGGCATCGATTGATTTGGTTTCAGAACCGGACAGCTGCTCCAAAGAGCTTCTGAAAGAGCGAAACTAAAGAACGGTGTTAAGAAGTCATCTGGGAAACACCCGTATCTTAGGGTTCTCTCTTAGTTCAAACCTTCTTTGAACCTCTCTTAAATCCTTAAGAGAGGTTGGATCTGGGAAACCCGGCCAATATGTGTGCAGACAAGACAAGGTAAAAAAAAAAAAGGGACGAAATACAACGAAAGTTATGACTGTAACTACGGTTCTATGAACCCGGATGACCGCCAGGCCCTCCGGTCACTCAGAAGCCTTGCACTCTCGGGAGAAGATTCTAGGAACCGATCACCTGCTGACCCCGGAAGATATACCCTTACCGGGGGTCATGCAGGGGTCACGAGTGACATTGTTGTTATTTGTACTCGACATGCGCATGCGCGAGTGGAGATATCCAGTGCTTACAGCACCGCCTGGCGGTCATCTGGGACTCATAGAACCGTAGTTACAGTCGTAACTTTCGTTTTATACAGTGATTGTTTGTAGAAAGAAAAGCCTTAGCGGTGGAGTGGTTTTTTTCTGGGTGTGTTCCATAACTGTATACGATTATGTTACCAGCAAAAAACTATACAAGATCTGAGACTAGCAGTTATTAATTTGGACACAGAACAATGGGCAGATGGAGTGGGTAATTGTAGAGTTGCTGAGCAGACAGTAAAGTGTTTAATAAAATTAAAATGTGATTTTTCTCCACAGGCAATAAAGCTTATCTGGTTCCCTTTTTTTCAGTAACTCCTCGGATGCTGCACATTGTTGTTTCCTTTGCACATGCAGAGACTGGAACAGTAGCAGTTTCATAATCTCTCTGACACAAGCTCATAAGACAAAAAGCATTAACCTGTTAGACATTACGGTTGAAAAACATTAATTAAAGATTTCATGCCAGACTTCTTCACTCCAGATCCTCAAGGAGCCACTTCCCTGCATGTTTTAGACATTTCCCTTCTCCAACACACTTAATGGATCATTGACACACTTGCGCAAACCCTGATGACAAGCTGATGGTGATCCATTTATTTGAATTAGGCGTGTTGGTGCATAGAAACACTTAAAACATGTAGTCTTATGCAGTATATAATGGAAAAGGAATAGTGTATGTATGTATAATTATAAAGATATTTCTACCTTCTGTTTCTGGTAACTTCACTTCCTGTTTTGCTTTACAGGTCCGTCTTTATCTGGTTGTTTTTTGGTTGACTTCTTTTGTTCCCACATGCCCTGATAATTTGCTCAGCAGTCTCAGTGATTGTATAACATTTTTTGTCTTTTCCTTCCTCCTTACTGTTGCATACTCTGTTTCAACCTGTGTGCTGTACCTACCCATCTGTTTTTCTACTGGTTTGATTATTCGTCTCTTGCAGTTTTTCGATCTGTCTGTTTGTCTTTTTACCCTGTCGAATGGCTGCCGGCTGCTTATGATACTGTGAAACTTTTGGTGTGAATGCAGGTTGAGGCTGTTCTAGCGGCAGAACGTTTGTTATACTATCTTCTTAGTAGCAAACCTTTCGATGGATGTTTGGGCATTGCATAATATTTCCTTTCAAGCAACTCAATCTGTGCTTACTCTTTTGTTTTCTTTATAGGTTTGTTTTGCCTTATAACTCGTAAAGCTAATTATCTGACCTCTATTTGAAGATGTATTTGTTTTCCCAGTGTCATCCTTTCTCAACTAATGATAAAGCCTGCGCCTACGGGCAGCGGCCTCAGCACCTGTCTACCAAGTCCTATGTTGTCATTTGTTGTCTCTTTTTTGTTCCCTTGGATGGGCTGTACTGGAAACATTTTTTTGCTGTGTCGGGCCGCTGACTCAATGACAATAAAATGAATCCTGAATCTGAATCTTATTTAAGCCTTAAAGGCAATACACCTTGAAGAGGGTGATGTTTCATCTGTACTGGTTTAAAAAAAAATTGTTATTTTGATTATCTATAAATATAGGAGCCATTTGTATTTGAATATTAACCTAGGGGGGCCTCTCCCTCATCTTAAATCTTCATGTATTAATTAATTTGGTGCACAGCCAGAAGATGCTATCATATTGACCATCCTTTATTTTATGTCTCAAATTGGCAGAAATTAAAAAGTAATCAATATGCTTATATGATTTATGTGCATCTGAATAAAAGTAGTATTTTAAACCCTGGAGTAGAGCTGGGTATCATCACTGACCTCCCGATACGATACGATTCCGATACACTAGGTCCCAAGACGATACGATTTCCGATTCGATATCGATATTCTGGTTACAATAAGGGAATAACATGATCCTTCCACGCACCACGTCCGGCCAGAGAAACCCCACCCTGCCTGGTGAAAAGAAGCAGCCTGCTCACTCCTCAAGTAAGGAGGAGACTTGAGCTCAGTGCAGGGCCTCCCGGGGTTGGTAGATGGAGCAATGCCCAGGACTGACTTAGGTAGGAGCACTGGGTGATAAAATGGGGGAAAAAAATCGGGATTAAAAAAAATAAATAAATATATATATATATATATATATATATATATATATTTTTTTTAAATCGATACTTTGATTTATGTATCGATAATCGTTCCTACACATGCATATCGATAAAATATCGATATATCTATATATATATAAGTGTTGAATTGTTGGTCTACTTTTAGGATGAGAGTTGTCAATACCTGAGCTTTTCTCCAATTCTGGGTTCACTGTCTAGTTATAATCCCTGCTATAATATGGTTACAGGACGAAGATGACATTGTAAGAGATTATGAAAAACTTTTGGTCATCAATATTTGGAGCATAAATATTAATCAGGTTTGTTTTTTTTTGTAATAGGTGCCTTGTAGAATAATATGCCTCCTAGTCTTGTCTTTAATAAGCATTGTCACATGAAATGGTATGGATTTATTGATCAAGATCATAACCGCTCCTGTCTGAGAAGTAAAGGGTGCTGAATCTATACTGCCTGCCACCTCAGGTGGGAGGGGAGGTGGGTTTCCTGAAATAGCATATCAGGGTGTATAGATTTCCCCCTACTCATTTTCTGTTTGACTTTTTCAGATTTTGTAATCCTCTGAAGTTCTAAGAAGATATTTTAATTCTTAACCCACCAGACATACAGTACCGTATAACATGAAATGGGCTTCCCAATGCCTTCAAATTATTTAAAGGCAAAGTTTTATGATCCTGTAATGTTGAGAACCAAACACAACCACACAGGAGGCAGAGAAGGGGTTAAAGTCTTTATTTGCCAAAGAGTGAAAAAAAATGAAGGGCAGCCACAATGAGGGCAAAAAGTACTCCAACAGGAAACAGCACAGCAGGTCCGGGTGACAAGAAGTTATGGGAAGATCTGGCGAAGAGTAGACTGCTGAACCGGCTCTTATAGGCTATGTTCACACTGCAGCTCCCAAGTGACCCAAATCCGATTTTTTGCTCATATGTGACTCAGATCCGATTTGTTTATGACAGTGTGAACAGCACAAGTCACATGGAATCTGATCTTTTCAAATCAGATTCAGGTCACTTCCATATGTGGTTCTAAATCGGATACAGGTCTGATGTTTTGCAATGCGACCGCAGTGTGAACAGGCAGGTCGGAATTAATGCGACTTTGACGTCACACGCAGAGCCCCGAGCCGCGGGAGAGACACGGGAGACGGCGGGGGTCCCTCCGGGCCGCCTCCGCCTCTCCTCCGCCTCTCCTCCTCCTCTCCTCCGCCTCTCCTCCTCCTCTCCTCCGCCTCTCCTCCTCTCCTCCTCCTCTCCTCCTCTCCTCCGCGCTCACCTTTTTCACCTACGACCTCAGATCAGACGAGACCCGCTGAATTTAAACATATTACTAAATAAAGAAGCTAAGGATTCAAATCAGGAAGCGGTCGTGGTCGCATAACCTGCCCGTTTTACAACGAGCTGGACCGTGTGTTAGGTGATAGACCCAGCTGAACGCCGGAGAGCAGAGCTGACACTCCGGGGAGCGGAGCTAGAGCCCTGCTATAGCGGGACTGTTTTCTTCATCCCGCTCCCGCCCGCTCCCGCTGCATTTGCGCCCGCAGTGTTTACATCCACTCCCGCCCGCTCCCGCAAAACTAAGGGAATTCGTGCCCGCACAATGATAAAGAAGCAAGAGAAACGTCCTTGACAAATCTATCTGATTTAATGTTAACATGATAATTGTGGAGCTTGATGGATAATTGGCAGTTCACAGGCACCTGTTGGATGCAAATCCATCATTGTCATCATCACACGCCTCTGCGCATGCGGGTCAGTTCAGGGCCGCGATGCGTTCACACTCGAGTCGGATATAGGACACATTTTAAAAGATAATGTGAACAGCCACACAAAAAAATCGGATATGGGAAAAAATCGGAATTGAGCATTAAGGACTGCAGTGTGAACGTAGCCATAGGCAGTGGTGATGATGGGAGGATTGGCTGCAGCTGTGCCGTGCTGTCCTGTGAGCTCGTTAATGACGGGAACGTAGATTGGGTCCAGCTTGTGCAGAGGTGTTCCTGCTAGAGGCAGATCTCTCAGCAGTGGGGGAGGGGTGACTGGGAGATGGTGCAGGCAGAGAAGCAGAGGGGTATTCCAGAAAGCAGGTTCAACAAATCCTGAGTCTAAACCTGAACTCTGAGTTGATTTACCCTGAGATAGGAAACTCTGAGTTTCCGGTTCCAGAACAGCGGATATGAGTCAGTAGGGTTGCCACCTTTCAGAAATAGAAATAAGGGACGCGCCGCTTGGTGGCGCAGTGGGTTAAGCAGCGGCTCATATACTGAGGCTACAGTCCTCTTCCTGCAGCGGTTGCAGGTTCGAATCCCGGCCTGCGCACCTTTGCTGCGTGTCTTCCCCGTTCTCTCTCTCTCTACCCCTTTCCAGTCTGCACTCAATAAAGGGCCACTAGAGCCCAAAAAAATCTTAAAAAAAAAAAAGAAATAAGGGACGCCCCAATTTCAGCAGCGCAGGCGCCGAGAATAAAAAATGGAAAATGCATAGAAAATGCTTTGATTTAAAGTTTAAAGTGCTTTAATAGCATTGAACTTGCATGACTGTACAGCCAACTATACTAGCAACTGAAATGCTATGTATGTACACATCAGCCAAGATGTATATGCAAGTAAATATAAATATAGCCTACAGGTGAAGGTCAGAACATATGGTGTAAAAGTTACTTTATTTCAATAATTCAACTTACAAGGTGAAACTAATATATTACATAGTCTCATAACATGCAAAGCAAGCCTTTTTCTGTTATCATTTTGATGATTGAATTGTTTATTGATCTCGTAAAATATTCTAATTTTTTAGATTTTTTATTTGTGGTTTTCATAAACTCTGAGCCATAATCATCAAAATTATAACAAATAAAGGCTTGAAATATATATATTTAATATATTTGTTTCACCTTAGTTGAATTTACTGAAACGAATGAAGTGACATGACATCAATAAATAACAAAATCTTTAATATATCCTGTACTTTAAGTTGCGTTCCGTATTGGTTCAATACGGAACGCAACTTTTAATTCCCAATTACGTAACAATTCCGTATTTCAAGGGACGGGTGGCAACCCTGCCTTGTAACCACTCCAGTAAGAGTGTGTCCCCTCCTCATGACCCAATGTTTTCCAAGAACTTGTTGACTTTGACAAGTTGGACTGAAGCAAATCAAACACTCTCCAGTTTAGACGAGGCTCGTGCATTGACAGCTGCACAAGGTTCTTCATTCCAATTTCTGAGAATATTCTGTATTTGCTCAACTATGTCAGCATTCCAGATTTTTTGCCTTGTCCGTTACCTCTGACAAGCGATCAGGAAACCTCACTTCAGCTGATGACACGTCTTGAGATGTGGTGACGGACTGGTGCAATGTGGCTGTCGTCTCACGGCTCGCAGCCGATAGTTGTCGTGTTTGTAGGGACAGCATCTGCCCTGATTCTAGCTGATTTGAAAAATGCGCAATGCAGGCAGTCTGTTGAGCCTAGGGTTGCCACCTTTCAGAAATAGAAATAAGGGACGCCCCGATTTCAGCAGCACAGGAGCCAAAAAAAAGCCCCAAAACTTCTAAACTGCATAGAAATGTGTTTATTTTATATGAAAAAACAAAATGCTTTGATTTAAAGTTTAAAGTGCTTTAATAGCATTGAACTTGCATGACTTAACCATATAACCATATAGCAACTGAAATATCCTCATATGCTATGTATGTCCACATCAGCCAAGATGTAGAATATAGCCTAAGAATATGCTGTAAAAGTTAATTTATTTCAATAATTCAACTAGAATATGGTGTAAAAGTTAATTTATTTCAATAATTCAACTAGAATATGGTGTAAAAGTTCATTTATTTCAACAATTCAACTAGAATATGGTGTAAAAGTTAACTTATTTCAATAATTCAACTAGAATATGGTGTAAAAGTTAATTTATTTCAATAATTCAACTAGAATATGGTGTAAAAGTTAATTTATTTCAATAATTCAACTAGAATATGGTGTAAAAGTTAATTTATTTCAACAATTCAACTAGAATATGGTGTAAAAGTTAACTTATTTCAATAATTCAACTAGAATATGGTGTAAAAGTTAATTTATTTCAATAATTCAACTAGAATATGGTGTAAAATTTAATGTATTTTGATAATTCAACTAGAATATGGTGTAAAAGTTAATTTATTTCAATAATTCAACTAGAATATGGTGTAAAAGTTAACTTATTTCAATAATTCAACTAGAATATGGTGTAAACAGCCTTGGGCAGGCTCAGCAGGAGGGAAGAGACAGAGAGAAACTCAGGGTTTATTGAAGAAAACCTGCTAGCGAGCAGGTTAGGTTCACAGGGTCAGTTGCCATAGTAACTGACTCAGAGATTGAGTTACATCGCTTTCTGGAACTGAAAACTCCGGGTTTCCCTCATCTCAGGGTTAACAAACGTAAGTTACGACTGTAACTATGGTTCTATGAGTCCCGGATGACCGCCAGGGGGTGCTGTAAGCACTGGATAACTCCGCTTTGCGCATGTCGAGTACAAAATAACAACAATGTCACGTCACTCGTGACCCCTGCATGACCCCGGGAAGGGTATATTTTCCGGCGTCAGCAGGTGATCGGTTCCTAGAATCTTCTCGCGAGACCGGCAGAGCGGTCCGGCAGACCGGCAGAGTGACCGGCAGGCCTGGCGGTCATCCGGGACTCCATAGTTACCCGTCGAACCATAGTTACAGTCGTAACTTACGTTCTATTTTGTCCCTTACTGACCGCTAGGCGGTGCTGTAAGCACTGGATGACTAATACCAACCACATCACGAAGAATCCCGGTCACCTGCCTCACTGACCAGAGGCAGAAGAACCCTGGGAGCAGAACCATGCCCAACGGTTGAGGAGTGGTGATGTTGATCCGGTACAATCTAGAGAACGTGTCAGGCGATGTCCACGAAGCCGCAGTGCAGATGTTCTCCAGAGGCACCCCCTTCAGGGCAGCACAAGAAGCTGAGACGCTTCAGTTCGAGTGTCCCACTGGGCCACCAACCAGTGGGACAGGCGCTGTGTAGAAACAGCATGACCTTGATTAGGGCCACCATGGTAGATAAAAGCTGCTCCAACTGTCGCACAGGTGCGGTAGCATCAACGTACGCTGCCTTCTGCTGGCTGGGGGTTGAACCGGGCAAGCTGGATAGTACGATTACCATGAGTGCGTGGCAGGACCTTGGGCAGGAACGCCCCGTTTGGCCACAACGTAACCCCCGAGCCATCTGGGTTCCATCTCAAGCAGGACCCGCTGACTGACAGGGCGTAATTCCCCCTCTTCCCCGACTCGCTTTGCTAATGTCGTGGCGAGGAGAAAAGCTGTCTTCATCGACAGCCACTTTAGGTCCACCTGGGCCAAGGGCTCAAAAGGTGGAGAAGAGAGCTCGCTAGCACCATGGGTAGGTCCCACACTGGGGCCCTCGGGGGGCGCAGTCTCAGAGCCCCCCTGAGAAAGAGAGAAACCAACCCGTGACACTCTCAACCCGGGCATGTTGCAGCGAAATGGCCGCTACGTACATCCTTAAAGTGGGCTGAGCACGACCACCATCCAGAAGGGACTGAAGGAACTCCAGGATCGTGGCCACGGGGCAAAGCCCAGGGTCTTCTGCCCTGTCTGCACACCAGGCAGAGAATCTCCTCCACTCGCACTCATACCGGAGGTGGAAGGCGCACCATCTCTACCATCTCATTCGAGATGGTAGTCCTGACGGGCTCAGTACAGCTTGACACTAACAGGTCGGCCCTGCAGTGGCCAGACCCAGAGTTTAAGGCGACGGGGTCGGGGTGCCAAACCTGACCCCCCCCCAAGAGGAGCCTGTGACCCCTCTGGAGGACCCTCTGCAACGTCGGCCTGTGCCAGGAGAGGAAGTCCGCCATCTGATTCCTGTCCCCTGGCAGGTACATTGCCCGAAGGCCAGGCAGGCGAGGAGCGGCCCAGGTTAGAAGGCCCCGGGATACCCGCAGCAGCTGTGCAGAGCTCAGGTGGTTGATCCAAGAGACAGTGGACACACTGTCCGACCGAACCAGCACGTGCCTCCCCCACCGGTGTGGCAAAAGTGCTCGAGTGCGAGGTGCACAGCCCGGAGCTCCAGCACGTTGATGTGGCGTGTGCGGTCCCGGCAGACCACTGCCCTTGGGCAGGCCTCTCGGCATCCAGGCGAAGGCTGTCCAGCCACATCCGGAGGGGCATAGCGACAGCGGAAGTCCGCCGTCCTTCTTGCTGACGAGAAGGTAGCTCGAGTAAAACCCCCGGGAGACGAAGGGCCTCTCGGCGTACTGGAAGCAGGCACTCTCCCCTGAATGTGCGCCAGTCGCTGCCTGGTCTGGTCAGTGCAGAGCTTCCAGGGCAGTTGCCCCAAACAGCTCCCCGGTTCCGCTGGTGCCTGACGAAGAACCCTACGAGCAGTCTCTGTCAAAGTTGACTGCGCTAGCCAGACATGACGGCGTGTGTGCACCAGGGTGGACATCAGCCACCCCAGCCCCCTCGTCTGGAAGGCAAAAGCCTGTAGGGATACATCACACATGTCACGTATGGAATCATCCACCTATGCATCCTGCAGGGTGGTTGAGAGAGCCAGCAGAAGATGGGAAAGGGTGTTCCCCAGCCAGCCAATGCGCGCCGCCGTGTCAAAGGCCTTGCGGCTATAACCACCAGTAACCCTACACTGGGTAGAGGGGCACTTGGGATCCGGCTGGCATGGCTGAGACCAGCCACTTCTGCGTCCTCCATCGCTGCCAGAGCACGGTTATCTGATGTCAGCCTGGAGAAGGCAGTGACTCTCTCTCTCTCCAGCATGAGTGCAGCTCCCTCAGAAAATCCGACAAAGGTGGAATGGTGAACTCCACCGGGGGAGGGTTGCGCCTGTGGAAGGTGCTAGAAGCCGCTTCCGCACGCAGTGTATCCAGCTGCAAGTGCGCCAGGGCTGTGCAGATAACGCTCCCCACAGGGGAGCAAGCCGTCCACCTCCGAGAGCTCTGGGCAGATGAGTGCGAGGAGAGCCCCGAGCCTTGTAAGGCTGGGCCCCCTGAGGACATATTGACGTGGCTCGCTGAGGCTGCAACTGAGATGGCGTCCTCTGGCGGCGGTGGCGACCCCAGAACAGACCCTGGCATGGCAGGTTCCACCTGGCCAGCCGAGTGTGGAGCCAGGCAATCCAGGCGAGAACTTTGGCAGGCCACAGAACGCGTCCGGAGACAAGTGGGAGAGGGGAGCGGACACGCTGCCTTCACCAAAAAGTAACTTCCTTAACAAGGAAACACAAATGAGACAGGTGGGAGAGGGGAGCGGACACGATGCCTTCACCAATAATGTAACGTTCGTAACAAGAACACAAATGTTACAAGTGGGAGAGGGGAGCAGACATGCTGCCTTCACCAATAGTGTAACTGTCTTACCAATAACGTAACTTCCATAACCAGGAAACACAAATGAGACAGGTGGGAGAGGGGAGCGGACACGCTGCTTTCACCAAAAGTAACTTCCTTAACAAGGAAACACAAATGAGACAGGTGGGAGAGGGGAGCGGACACCCTGCCTTCACCAATAATGTAACGTTCTTAACAAGAACACAAAAGGTACAAGTGGGAGAGCGGAGCGGACATGTTGAATTAAATTTTATTTGTATAGCGTCTAATACAACAGATGTTGTCTCTAGACCAGGGGTGTCGGACTCCAGTCCTCGAGGGCCGCATTCCTGCATGTTTTAGATGTCTCCCTGCATCAACACACCTGATTCAAATTAATGGTCGTCATCAGCTTGTCATCAAAGTCTGGACAGCTCTGTTGGTGTCACAGCTCCTTTCATCACGGTGTGCTTATCTGCTCTAGACGCTTTACAGAGACCCAGAACATGACCCCCGAGCAATTATTACATAAACAGTGGCAAGGAAAAACTCCCCTTTAGGAGGGAAGAAACCTTGAGCAGGACCAGTCTCATAAGGGGGGACCCTCCTGCCGAAGGCCAGACTGGGGGGGTCGAGGACGTCAGCAGCACACAGCATGCAGGTGGAAGCAGCAGCGGGATGAACAGAGGGGGGGTGCAGGCAGGTGGAAGCAGCAACGGGAACAAACCTGATTAACATATGGTTTAAACCAGTGACTCTTAACCATAGGGCCGCGGCCCAAGCTTGGGCCGCGAGCGCCACCTAGAGGGCCGCAAAAAGAATTCAGTTTTGTACGTGTGGGCCGCGAGGGACTGCATAGCAACTCCTGACCAAATGAGGAGAAGAAGACACTCAGCTAGCTGTACGTGTAATAGTAAGAGAAATGGTGTGTATTTACAGAGTAAATCCTTCATTTTGCACAGAGTACGTTTAGATTTGCCAGGATCAGGGATTGATTACTTGGGTCTGCGCCCACCGATGGGGAGCGAGCGCGGCGTGATCATTTATCCCGACGCGTCCCCGCTGCCGGGGAGGTCGGCTGCCGCTCGGGCGGCGGGCTCCGTGGTTTACTGCTGAAGGATTGTACATGTAGATGCGTGGGCTGACGTGTCTGCTGGACTGGACTGTTCTGGCTTTCGCAAAAGCAGCGGAAAGTGACTCGGTTGCAGCACGGCCTGAGAGCTGCGGGCTCGTGCCCATCGCAGCTGATCAGGCTCGGATGAAACCCGACACGCTGAGTCCTGACAACTGATTAATGTAATAACTTAAATAAAGTACAATCAAACTAAGTTTTGTTCCCGCTCTATTTTTAAATATTCACACTTGTATGCTCGTGTGTGCGTGTCACACACAAAACTGAGGGTTCTCCTTTCCACACGGCGCGCCATATGGTCATCAAAATACGGGAATTAGCTTGGCTCTATATACAGAGATGAGAAGCGTAACAGGTGGAAAGGAAAGTTCAACCCGGAATGAACAGATTCATCCTTGTTCAGTCTTCCCACTGGGACAAAACCAGTGTCTCATACGTTCAGAGACCGTGGCATTCAAAGTTTTTCATCAAACATATCCACTCAAGTCTGAACTGAAGTCACAGAAAATAAGCTGACCATCTTAAAACATGCTGCCCATGTTTGGGTCCACATACAGCTGTGAGGCAGCTTTCTCCACAATGAACATAATTAAAACTAAATATTGTTCCAGGCTCACCAATGAGCGCCTTCACATGTGTATGAGAACCTGACACCATCCCGCCCAGATTTAAGGTCCTGACAGGAGAAATTAGAGCTCAGTTCTCTCACTAAACGACAGAAAGTGGGGACATAAGGGTAAAAGAGGGGAAGAAAGAGAAACTGCAAAACTGTTCAACTGCTAAGATGTTGTAGCACGACGAGTGCTACGGGGCCCGACCGACAGGATAGAGGAGGACACAGAGTTTTGTGCAGAACCCTTTTATTTCGCCAGATCACCGCCACACGTGCACAAGCACAGCATCCAACACATCAGCATACCAGGGACCCCTTGCTGCTGTCCAGCTCTGCCTTATAAGGCAGGAAGGGTGGAGGAGCGGCAGCCACTCAGGCGGATGGGACACAGGTGCGTGTGTCCCATCAACCTCTCCACCCTACCACATATTCATTTATTATAAAAATATGTTGAGACAATAAACAAAGAAAAGGGAAAATTCAAACTGCTGGTAGAGAAATAAAATAAGATAGCATTTGAAAAATAAAATAAAATCTATTTTATTTTTAAGAGAAAAAAATATGTGTAATTCAAGTTACACATGTTAAGTGGCAAATCTTTTTGAAATGTACTTTTTTTAATATACCAGTCAGATGCAGATGTTGATACAACTATGAGGCTACTTGAATATACACACACACACATATATATATATATATATATATATATATATATATATATATATATATATATATATATATATATATATATATATATAATGATGTTTTGGACCTTCGCTTGAGTAAATTTTCTCTAAATGGACCTCTTAAAGTTTTAGTTGAAGACCCCTGCTATACAATGTTAATATTTAATGGGCCCTGGGCCACTCTGTACTGAAAAAATTGGGCCCCAAGGTCAGAAAAGTTAAGAACCCCTGGTTTAAACGACAAATCCTGATCAAAAACAACACCAAGGTTTCTCACAGTCGCACTGGAAGCCATCGCAACACCATCTAATCCCTTCCTAAAATGCTCTGGACCAAGAATGATAACCTCTGTTTTATCTGAATTTAGAAGCAAGAAATTTCTGGACATCCAATCCTTGATGTCCCTAAGACATGCCTGAAGAACGGTTCTGTTTCATCCGGCTTCATAGACAAATAGAGCTGCGTATCATCAGCATAACAATGAAAGTGCATGCCGTGATTCTGGATTATACTTCCCAATGGCTGCATGTATAAACTGAACAAGATTGGCCCTAGCACTGAACCATGCGTAACACCATAACAGACCCTTGACTGTTCTGAAGAAACCTCATGTACATGAACAAACTGGAACCTGTCAGATAGATATGATGTAACGTAGATGATCCAACGTAGAGCTGTCCCTTTAATCCCAACAACATGCTCTAACCTGTGCAGTAAAATGCCATGATCTACAGTGTCAAAAGCAGCACTGAGGTCCAGTAGAACCAGTATGGACACTAATCCCTTATCTGAGGCCATAAGAAGGTCATTCGTGACCAGTGCTGCATTCTGAACCCTGACTGAAAGACTTCAAACAGATCATTTCTATACAAATAGTCACATAACTGGCTTTAAACTGCCTTTTCCAGAATTTTAGATACAAATGGAAGGTTGGAAATTGGTCTATAATTAGCTAAGGTGTCTGGGTCAAGAGAAGGTTTTTTCAGTAAAGGTTTAATTACTGCAACTTTGAAAACCTGTGGTACATATCTTAAGTTTAGGGATACGTTGATTTGGTCCAGTATTGTCGCACCAATAAGAGAAAAAAACATTTTTGAATAGTCGAGTCGGGATGGGGTCTAACATACATGTGGTTGATTTAGCTCTATTGACGAGTGAGGTCAGATCAGGGAGATCTATAGGATCAAAACAGTCTAGAGTCAAGTCAGAGCCTAGGGAAGTCACTAAAGCTCAAGAAACGCCCACAACCGGCTGGTTGATTTCTTCTCTAATTCTCGTGATTTTACTGTTAAAGAAGCTCATAAAGTCTTCACTACTGAGAGCTGCAGGAATGCACGGTTCAACAGAGTTGTCACTCTTTGTCAGCCTGGCTATAGTGCTGAACAGAAAACGTGGGTTACTTTTGTTATCCTCTATCAACGTTGAATAATAAGCTGTTCTGGCTTTGCCAATGGCTTTTTTTATATACTATTAGAATATCTTTCCATTCACGATAGGAGTCTACAGACTTACAAGAGTACCACAACAATGTAGCTTTCCAACAAAGTTGGTTTGCGTTGCTGTGGTTCTTGGGTTGCTTCAACAGGAGCAACATAACAAGTGGGAGAGAAAAGCGAAACGCTGCCTCCACCAATAATGTAACTTTCACAAGGAAATTGAATGTAACCGATGGGAGAGGGAGCGAACGCTGCCTTCACCAAAAAATTCAACTTTCTTGACAAGAAAAACACATTAATTGTTGTACAGAATATTAAGTAACAAGAGGTGCAGCTGACAGCTTACCTCTCGTCAGCAATGCTGGGGGCGGGGCGGAGACGCCACTACCGCCAGTAAGACAGAGCAACAATCAAATAACGCACCGGCCACAGCCTCTCGGAGGGCGAAAAATTGCTACTCCTACCTTGATGGCACGAAGCTGCACAGGGCCGGTGGTCTAGGGAGGAAAGAAAGAAGCTTGATCAAGCTCCTATTTCCATCCCGTACTCCAGACACGCGACCGCGAGAAGAAGAAAGGAACCGATCACCTGCCAACACCGGAAGATATACCTTTCCGGGGGTCATGCAGGGGTCACGAGTGATGTGACAATTGTTGTTATTTTGTACTCGACATGCGCATGCGCAAAGCGGAGATATCCAGTGCTTACAGCACCGCCTGGCGGTCAGTAAGGGACGAAATAGAACTCAGAGTTTTCACAAAACCCGCTTTCTGGAATACCCCCCAGGAGCCGTAACACAAAGAAAACAAAAACACCTGGACATCAAAAACTACATCCATAATAATAAACACTGAATAGTATACCACTTTTTAAAAAGAACATGTTAACAGTGTGATTCTTTCTTTTCTTTTTCCCTTTATAATTTTTTAGGCATAATAGTCATTTGTAATCAAATGTGTAAATTATTTAAAAGGGCTCATGCAAAAGGTGTATTTCTGTTTATTCATTAAAAAAAATGTATTGCTATTTGAGGTATGCATTTTTTTCCTTCTATTGATTTGATGGTTTAAAGGTAATTATAAATCATTTGAGTTTATTGTATTAAATTTAAATCAGTAGTCGATTTATCATAGTGGCAAATCCCCTATTGATTTAGTGATTTGGTCACTGAATAGTGGTTAGGCTATGTTATGTGTCTTCAAATGTAAGAAAACTAAAGATATTCCTAAAACTGTGAGAATTGAAATAAGAATTGGTGGTGATGTGAAAGTTGTTTGTGTGTGTGTATAAGAAGAGTGGTTTGTCAGTCTCACCCTTCTTCCAGGACAGCTAGTCAATTCCCTTATTCTGGTAATATGATCCATTCTGCTGGTGGCCCTTACCTCCTTTTACTTGTTGAAAAGCCTTGAGTGTATGTCTGTCTTTATTTGTACCCCAAAAACTGACCAATTTTTTTCTTTATTATTGTTTAATTTAATTTCTTTTTTAAGCTTTAAATAATGTATATGTGTTATTTGGTACTGGAATCACATCTCTGTTGTTTATTTTATCTGCGTGTATCAATACCCACTTGACTCAAACAAGTAGTTTAGAGGTATCTGAGTTTGAATACATCTTTGTGTGAAAGGCCCTAGATGTGGCCTATTTTTGTATTTTGGGAGTTAAGATGTTCAGAATTTCCAGCTGGTCACATCAGCATAGATTAGATCTTCATTCGATATTTTTTTGATTGTATGCTTTTTTCTCTTTGGTTTGAAAGTCCGTCACACCTGTGAGAGTGTCAATTTGGTTTGTAGCTCCTGACAGGAGAACATGTTGGCAAAATGCTTTGCCAACTTGGCATCATCTGGTCTTGACAGAATGGCAGATGTCCATCACCAAATGGACTGGAATTAATGACGTTTAGGTAACTGTTCTTGCCACTTTGATAATTTAAAGATGGAAGAGAAAAAAGCAATACAAGCTGAAACATTTCTCTCCAGCCCCTCAGTTGTACAGATACTGTTGATGCTCTTGAGCCGGGAGAACATTCTTTGCCTAAGTGAAAAAAGTTTTTGCCCCCCATAGCTGCAGCTTGTTTTTATTTACAGTTCAACCATCTTCCCAGTTTTTTTTTTAATAAAGTCCAAGACATTCCACAGTATTCTAACAAAATCTGGCCGAAGATAGAAAGTCCAGTGGAGGCCTGGGAAACTTTTACTACTACAAACAAGAGGATTCAGCCATTTACCACAAACTCATTCATTTTTGGTAATAAATCACTGACTTCAGAGTCTTATTCAACCACTCTACTTGCCTCAGCCTGTGCCAGGAAATGACTGGTCCAAATAGACTTGATACCCAGTAACTAATATAGTCCTTGAGAGGCAAGGTAGACAGAGCCTTTCCTGTGGCCAGAGAAGAGAGAAAGATTGAAAGGAACAGTTGGAGTTTGTGGGGAATCTGGGGCTGTGACTACCTGAACAGGGAACTGTTGTGGTAAATTGCCTGTCCAGTTCAGTTTAACTCACACATAGATGCATTTTTGTTTCATGCTCTGATGTGTCCATCAGGTGTGATGGGCGGTAGCTCATGACTCCAACATAATAACTGAGACTGTCAGTATTCAAAAATAAGTACTGAACAACTCAAACACTGCAGAGCAAAATGAAATTCAATATTGAAATTTTTGTTAGCTTTATTCTTTTTTTTTTTTACCTTGTCTGCACACATATTAATGGTTAATACCATGCTGGTAAGAACCTATGGCATGTAAATGTGCATTGTTACTATATTTAATATATATATATATATATATATATATATATATATATATATATATATATATATATATACACACATACATACACACATACATACGCATACACATACATATATATATATACACACATACAAACCCAGCACGTCTAGCACTGGAAATCTGCAAAAAAAGAAAAAAAAAACAGAACAGACACGAAACCGGCACGCAACCGGCCAAAACACGAGTAACACGAGTAACAACCGCCTCGAGATCCAATCACAGTCTGAGCTAAGCTACCGCGATGAACTAACCCCAAAAACTACAAAGCCAGCATGCAGGTGAACGAGCCTGTGTGTGCGTGCGTGCGTGCGTGCGTGCGTGCGTGCGTGCGTGCGTGCGTGCGTGCGTGCGTGCGTGCGTGCGTGCGTGCGTGCGTGCGTGCGTGCGTGCGTGCGTGCGTGCGTGCGTGTCTGTGTGTGTGTCTGTATAGTTTACAACTTGCCAACTGACTTTCCACTGATGTTTAAATCGGGTCAATATTAACTGAAAATGAAAGAAAAACACACATTTCGTGTTATAAAAGAGATACATGTACATTTTTGTTAAAACAGTGTCTTTTACAACTATTTTATCCTATTTTGTTTAGTTGAAGTCATGAAAGTCACAGACTTGAAAGACTTGACAAGACAAAGGAACAAAAGTAGAAAAGAACAGAATAAGATGAATCCACATACATTCATAACGAGAAGAATGTAGGAATGCAATCTAACATAAAGGCACATTGAATATTGGGGCGGCAGTAGCTCAGGTGGTAGAGCAGGTCGTCCAATGATCGGAAGGTCGGTGGTTCGAATCCCGCTCTGTCCCAGTCGTAGTGTCCTTGGGCAAGACGCCTTACCCACCTTGCCCCGTGTGAATGCGTTTGAATGTCTATGAATGTTGGTGGTGGTCGGAGGGGCTGTTTGGTGCAATATGGCAGCCACGCTTCCGTCAGTCTGTGGCTACAAAACATAGTTTACCACCACCAGAGAGAATGTGTATAAATGAATAATGATCTCTGTAAAGCGCTCTGGGTGCCTTGAAGGGCGCTATATAAATCCAAGTCATTATTATTATTATTATAATATTACTGAATAGAATACAATGACTGGATGCTCAACTGCCCAACTGACTGTTGGTCTTTCTTGTTTTTAATTTTCATTCTGTTACTTCAGACTCCCTGTATACTTAGGATTTGCCATATCTCCCAACCTGCCTGCCCTCTTCTTTCCCTCGGCCTTATGTGCAAGAACCAGTCCTGCTTTTTGTGAATGAAGCCTTTTTTGATTGGATCTTTGGGCAATTGTCTGCTTTGGGATACAGCTACAACCCCACAATCTCTAACACTGTCAGTAATCAAGTACCCCTTTGGTTTAGTAGCTTGGCCAAGGGAAGCAATGGAAGCCACTGATTCCAAGACAAGAAAACTTTTCACAATGCGTTTAGGATTTAACCCCAAGTCTAACACCAGGAGACTCAACACAAAGCTGAGGGAAGAACGCAGGGGATTAGTGAGGCATTAATCATAGAAGCATAAGAACAGGCCTTGAGCACAAGAGTGGCAGATGGTCTACCACACCAGACAAGCTCCTGACTGCAGATTGTGCAAAGTTGCCTTGGAGACGGTCAAGCACATATTAACGGTATAGAAGATTAAGGGAGAACACAAGGCAAACTATACAGATAGTCTACTGACTTCCATCTGTGTAGAATTAACCACACCCACCAGCACCAGTGTGAGTAAGAGTCGGCGTACTAGCAAGAGGGAACACAGCAGCAGTCATCAAGGTGAGACCAGCTACACAGGGTCCTCCCAAGACAGCCCAAAAGAAGGAATCCTCTGCTGTACCTCAGCAAATATTGATATCCTTGTCAGTAACACTGAAGGTTTGCTGCACTCAGCTTTAGATGCTGTTGCTCCTTTGAGAAAGAGGTTCCCTAATCATAGGAGCTTAACTCTCTGGTGATTCGCATATCTTATATATTATCTTATATTATATCATGCTTTTTTAACAGAAAAATCATCAGAGAAAGAAATCAACCTGGCCCACCCGGTAGCAGCCTTAGGCATTTCTTCAGTTTTAGCGACTGCCTTAGACTGTGACTTGACTGCTTCAATCGACCTGACCTCAGTTGTCAATAGAGCTAAATCATCCACGTGTTTGTTAGACCCCATCCCAACTCAACTACTCAAAAATGTTTTTTTTTATTTTATTGGTACGACAATACTGGACCAGATCAACGTATCCCTAAACTTAGGATATGTGCCACATGTTTTTAAAGTTGCAGTTATTAAACCTTTATTTAAAAAACCTTCTCTTGGGACAAGGTGGCACAGCTGGTAGTGCAGCCGTCTCACAGCTAGAAGGTCCTGGGTTCAGTTTTTGCCGGGGACGCTGTGGGTGATGAGAGCCTGTTAAGTTCCCCTATGACTTAAGCACCCAACCACTTGGTGGGGTTGGCTAAACAGCCTTTCTGTGTGGAGTTTGCATGTTTGCATGTTCTCCCCGTGTTCCCTTGGGTAGCAATGTGAGCTACCCTCACAAAAACATGCAGCAGTCCTGGGCTATACACTGCCCCCTGTGGCCAGCCGGGGCGCCAGATGGGATGGGGAGGATCTGGCTGGAAAAACGTCATCCTTCGAAGTGCTACGTCCGGCCGGAGAAGCCCAACCCTGTCTGGTGAAAAGAAGTGGCCTGCTCACTCCTCATGTTAAGAAGGAGACCTGAGCTCAGTGTAGGGCCCTCTCGGGTTTGGTAGAGGGTGACCAATGCCCGGGACTGACTTAGGTAGTAGCATTGTGTGATAAAAATGGGAAAAAAAATTGGGATAAAAATATTTAAAGGAGCTTGAGGCCGGATTGTGGCAAGATTTATGAAAAAAATCTGTATACATTTTAAGTTTAAGCGTTCCAAACCAAAAAGAGTGAGCCCTCTAGTGTATCTCTCCTTTGCCTTGAACAGGCTGTGTGCTGCAAAATGTGCTGCAATTCGGTCCCGAATTTCCCGCGCTGGGCTGCGGATGTGACGTCACATGACGCTGCATGTGCGTTCTCCCCGTTCTCCCTTCACTGTTGGCTGCAGTACCCCCGACGGCCGTCGTGGTGAAGGGTGGCGCTAGAAAGTATAATTTCTTAAAAGGAGCCTCAAGCTCCTTTAAGAAAAAAAACCTTCTCTTGACCCAGACATTTTAGATATTTATAGACCGATTTCCAAGCTTCCATTTGTATCTAAAATTCTGTAAAAGGTAGTTGCCAGTCAGTTATGTGACAATTTGTATAGAAATGATCTATTCGAAGTTTTTCAGTCAGGGTTCAGAGTGCATCATAGCACAGAAATGTTTGATCACAAATTACCTGTCATTTGTCCTCAGATAAAGGATTACTGTCCATACTGGTTCTACTGGAGAAAGTGCTGCTTTTGACATTGTAGATCACAGCATTTTACTGCAAAGGTTAGAGCATGCTGTTGGGATTAAAGGCACAGCTCTTAGTTGGTTTAAATAATATCTATCTGACAGATTCCAGTTTGTTCATGTACATGAGGTTTTTTCAGAACAGACGAGGGTCTGCTATGGTGTTCCACAGGGTTCAGTGCTAGGGCTAATCTTGTTCACTTTATACATGCAGCCCTTGGGAAGTATAATCCAGAATCACGGCATGCATTTTCATTGCTGTGCTGATGATAAGCAGCTGTATGTGTCTATGAAGCCAGATGAAACAGAACCGCTAAACTTCAGGCATGTCTTAGGGACATCAAGGACTGGATGTCCACAATTATTTGCTTCTCATTTCCAATAAAACAGAGGTTATTATTTTTGGTCCCGAACATTTTAGGAAGGGATTGGATGGTGTGGCAATGGCCTCCAGTACTACTATGTAAAACCATGGTGTTATTTTTGATCACGATTTCTTTTTAAACAGCACAATAATCAGGTTTGTATAACAGTGGTTTTCCATCTTCGTGATATTGCAAAGATGCTTAGGTGGTGAAAATGTGAACAAAAAGCACTGGACAACAGGACAACTTATACATTCAGATCCTTTTACTTTAGAAATGTTACAGTAGTCAGCAGCTGCTTGAACTGGTTTCTTTCGTCTTCATGACAGTAAACTGAATATTTTTAACATGTCTAAAATATGTCTAAAACAAGACATTTGAGGATCTCATCATGGGTTTTTTGATTGATTAATCAAGAATTATGATAAGAATTGTTAGTTGCAGCCCTAGTAAGCAGCTGCTTGAACTCACTGGATCCAGGACATCAACTGCACGTGCCTTGCATCCACTGAAAGAAGAAAATATAAAACAAAAAAAGTATTAAGATTGATCGGAAACTTAAGATGCAAAAAAAACATAATAAAATACATCTTATTTTCTTACAGCAGCCTACATGTGATCCTGGCTGGCACCTCATAAACTTCATATGTAAAAAAACAGAGATGAAATGCATCTTATTAAACTTAACTTAAACTTTATTTATTTATATAGCACTTTTCATACAGGTAGAGTGCAACACAAAGTGATTTACATTAATAAGTAAAAAGAAACAATCTCCCTCTACCCCCCCACTCTCCGTACCTTCATTCATACGACCTACACACACATACACACAGAATATTATACAGATGCATACACACCCGGCACCCCCCCACCCTTGTGATAAAAATGGAGTATGGCTGAGCACTGATAGACCAAGTGAGGAAACACCATCCTATGGGAGCCATCCACACCGAGAGCCGTCCAAGCGCACGACTACAGGGGATGCCGCCACAGAGACCACACAGACCCAGACAGAGAGGGGCCCACACCACGGCTATAAAGCCCTGGAGCAGGACCCCAAACTGTCCAGGCCAGGACAGCAGGACGCCCAACTATCCAGGCCAGGACAGCCCCCCGTAGGCAGACCAAGCTCCCTGCGTGGAGGGCCCTCATTAGGAGAACACTGGAGCTAAAAACTAAGAGACAATAAACAAGATATGAACAGAACTAAAAGGAGTGTAAAACATACTACGAACAGGATAAATGAATGTTAATATAAAAGATAACTTATGGGCACTAAGGCGGTAGAAGCAACGTAAAAAAATAAATAAGTAAATAAGAGGAAATTAAGAGCAATAAAATGACATAAAGGAAAAGTAAGTAAGTAGTACTAAACAAGTAAAAGGAGACTCAGTTAAAAGCTAATTTAAAAGGGTGAGTCTTGAGCTGACCTTTAAAAGCATTATTTTCTTACATGTGATCCTGGCTGCCACCTCTGCTGTCCTATGCTGCTCTGGTCTTCATTCAAATTTTATGTCTCATTTCCAATTCTCTCCTTCACTCTTTTCCTCACTTTCTTCTCTCTTCTTAACTCCTTATACAGACTCACTTCTGACCACCAATTCTCTACTCCTGGCTTCTCACACGCTTTTCTTCTCTCTCCTTCTCATAACTTCTGTTCTTCACTCCTTTCTCACCACCCTCATCTCTCTCCTTTCTTCTTCACTCTCCTTCAGTTTTTTAGTTGCTTTTTGGTGTGCACTCTTTGTTCAATTTCTTCATTACACTGCTTTCAAGCTGCTATCCCCCAACCCTTATCTCCCATCCCCTCTCAATCCTTTTTTCTACTTTTCTTGTTGTGGTGGCAACATAAGGCTGTGCCGACGTGGATTCAATTGAGGAAATCTGTCAATAATGTTGTCAGGGGTTATGGCATCCAGGTTGTCCTTTTCAATGGAGATGATGGCTAGGTCATTGAGCCTGTCTTGGCCCATGGTCCTCCTTAACCATGTGTGAAGACGGCGCAAGGCACTGAAGGAGCGTTCACAGCTGCAGCTGCTTACTGGAATTGTCAGGGCCATTTGGAGGATTGCCTTCAGGCTGGGAAACATGTCTCCATCAAGTAATTTGAACACAGTAGCTGTATCAGGAAGATTCTCTTTTTCCATCCTTCTCTTGATTAAGTTTTTAGCCACCAGGAGTTCTTCTGGCCTCATATGAACCTTATAATGCGTAGCAAGGTTTTTGAGAGCATCTTCAGAGAGAAAGGTCGCTGTGGCTGGGTCGCGGGCTTGAATGCCTAAAATAAGCTCTTCTCCCACATCTGAAAATCGATGGGTGAGCTCTTGTATCATCCTGTCCAGGCACGGATAAAAAAGCTGACGACTGAAATCATCAGAGGTGGTCGGATAGGAGGTTGACCCACAGGCTGACTCCATCACAAAACCATCCAGTCTTTTTTGTTTCTGCCTGGGACCAACAGGGAGCTGAATGTGATTTTCCTCCCATAAGGTCATTGCCCTCTTGAACACATCTTCAGCTCCAGCGTCTGTGACTTGGCAGAGGACCTTGACTTGGCAGGAGACCTTGACTTGGCGGGGAACTTGGACGACTTGGCGGGGAACTTGGACGACTTGGCGGGGAACTTGGACGACTTGGCGGGGAACACAGGATACGAGGAGCCGGCTGAGGGGGAACCCTGGTCCATGGCACTGGCTGCGGGGGAACCCAGGTGGTGGCGCTGGCTGCGGGGGAACCCGGGTCCGTGGCGCTGGCTGCGGGGGAACCCGGGTCCATGGCGCTGGCTGCGGGGGAACCCGGGTCCGTGGCACTGGCTGCGGGGGAGCCCGGGTCTGTGGCGCTGGCTCCGGGGGAACCCGGGTCCGTGGCACTGGCTGCGGGGGAACCAGGGTCCTTGGCACTGGCTGCGGGGCGTCTGGGACCATCACCGGAGCAGGGGCTGATGCGTCCGGGACCACCGCGGACGATGCGCCCAACACCACCGCCGGACAGCGGCTAGCTGGGGCTGGCGCCGACGCCGACGTCGCTCCAGAGCCTGAATGCTCCTGGGCCCACCCTGAGCCAAGCGTGTTCCCCAGAAGGGGGATTCCAGCTCCTCCGGGTGCCGCCAACCAGGAATAGAGATTTACGCCTCCCGGTACACGTAGTCCCAGAAGGCGAAACTCTCTCCCGCTGGGTCCATACTGGTGGTTCCGTTCTGTCACGGATTGGTTGGATGAGGACCCAGATGCAGGAGAGCGAGAGGCAGGAGTTCAGCAAAAAAGGGTTTATTTTACAAAAACCAAAAGCGCTGTTTGGCAGGATCGAAAGTAACACAAAACAGGGATCCAAAAAACTTGAGCAAAAAACTTGGCAGGACACATGGAAAGAAACAGGACAGAACCACAAGTAGCAAGGGGAAGACATGACCAGATATACACAAGGGGGTAACGAGACACAGGTGTGAACACTCAGGGCAGATGGAAGACAGGTGGGGCAAAACAGAAACACAAGCTGGGGGAAATGTCAGACACTGACACAGAGGAGGACTCATCAGCTGACGAGTAAGGAGAAAGTGATGTCATCCAACGGCCATTTTGGATCAGAAGTGACAAGTAAGCTAGGGCTCCGATGTTTAGTTAGTTTATTAATACAGGGTCAAGGGAGGGAAAACAGGCTATTTATCTTGTACACACATTCACACACACAGACAAGCGCACACATGGACACGCACACACACTCACGTAAACATGCACGTGTACACACACGCGCACACAGACACACGCACAGACACGCGGACACACGCACAACACACATGCACACAGACACACATATAATATTACATTTGTTATAGTTAGATTTAATTATACTTCTCCTTTCTCTTCAAATTAAGTTTCAACCCTGTCCTTGAGGAGAGGACGATGGACATCAACACCCCAAACCACGAAGCCTTGAGGCCCTCTGGGTACTTCAAACAGTACATAGATGACCAGGTTTTTGAGGAAATATCTAGTTGTACCAACCAGCAGGAAGTGCTGGTCTCTGGGAACACCCTTAAAACAAATCCAGAGGAGGTGAAAACCTTCTTTGGAATGGCAATGTACATGTCATGTCTCAAATACCCGAGGATCCGCATGTATTGGGCAGCAAAGACAAGGGTCCCTATCATCACCAACTCAATGACCAGGGACAGATTCTTCAAAATACGCCAGTCCATCAAAGTGACAGATGACTTTGCCATCTCAGATGACCACAAAAAAGAGGATGCACTCTGGAAGGTCAGGCCTCGGTTAAACAGAGTGCAACCAGGCTGCCTCAATCAGCCAAGACCATTGAAGGCCTGCATAGATGAACAGATGATTCCTTTCACAGGCCGGTGTCCTGTGCGCCAGTTTGTGCCAGGCAAGCCAAATCCTACTGGTCTGAAGGTGTTTGTGCTTGCCAGTCCCAGTGGCCTGGTGCTTGATTTTGAAGTGTACAAGGGGTAAAACACATTCAGAGATAAGCAGGTGGGCATTGGGGGAATGCTGTCATTCGCATGGCAGAATCACTGCCAAGGGGTTCCCACCTGTACTTTGACAGGTTTTTCACATCTGTCAAAGTCCTGGATCAACTGAAGGCAAATGGTCTCCTGGCAACAGGGAGCATTATGAAGAATCGAATCCCTGCCATCTGTAAGGCCAAGATGTCCAATGACACCATGCGTCGGCAACAAGAGAGAGGTGCCTCTGAAATGGTTGTAAGGAAACCAGGAACAGAGATTGCTGGAACTAAGTGGTTCGACAACAAAGAAGTCCTCATGGCATCTACTATCCATGGGATAGAGCCCCAGGATAGCTGCACAAGGCGGTCAAAAAAAGAGAAGCACCATGTCACTGTGCCTAGAACTGCTGTTGTGGCAGAGTATAACAACAACATGGGTGGGGTTGATCTGTGCGACCGCATGATCAGCTATTATCCCATGTCAAGCCGCACAAAGAAGTGGACCGTCCGCACCATGCTGCATTTCTTTGATCTGGCTGCCACAAACAGCTGGATCCAGTACAAGTCAGAACACCAGGCCTCTGGGAGACCAGCAAAAGAGAGGATGCAGTACTTTGATTTCAAGCTGCTACTGGCAGAGGAAATGCTGTCCCAGGCACAGGGTGGTGCAGACAGTCAATATGAAGAGGTGTCCAGTGGTGAGGAAGATGAGGTGAGCACCTGGGGGGATGAAGAGAACATTCCCAAAACGAAAAGGTCTGTCAAGCCACATCCCAACACAGAAGTGAAGAAGTATGGAGCACTACATTTGCCAAAAATGGTGGAGACAGCGAATTCTTCAAGGTGCAGGAGAGAAGGATGCAAAGTGAAGACATTTGTGAAGTGTGTGAAGTGCAACATGTTTCTTTGTGTCTCAAAGGCCAAGAATTGCTTCCTGATGTACCATGCATGATGTGTTCATGATATTGTATGTGTATTGACACATCCCTGGTTCAGTTTTTAAAGTTTTTAAAAGGTAGTATTTTTTTGTAGTTTCGAACACGTTTCGAGGCCCCAGGAGGGGGTTGTGTTGAAAAAATTATTTGATGTTGTTGATCTCCTTAACAAATGTTTGTGTGTGAGTGTGTGTGTATAAAACAAAAACATGAGTCTATATTTATATACAAAATAATAATAAAGCTGAATTGAATTGAATCCATTGGCCGTGTCACAAGACGTTCTTAAACGTACTTGTGTTCTTGCTCGTGAAACATTATCTGCAGCCAAAGTACTGTTCCGTTTTAAAGAACACATCTGAGAGAGAACAGAGGAAATACCTGGATTTGTTCTTGCTCTGCCCATTTTATCAAGAATGCATCCAGCACAGGCTTGTGTAGACTTGAATTGGCAAAGTATCACAGAATGCATTTTGTAGTAATAAAAGTTATGGCCATTATCTATTCCATTTATTCCCTTTCAGGGTCACCAGGTCTGGTGAAGCTATCCCACCTGTTTACAGGCAAAGGCAGCTGTACACCATTGTAAGGTTTCCAGGCCATCAGACGGCCACAAGATAATATAAAAATGTTAATTGTCCGGACAAGGTTAATTTACATAATCCTACAATCTGAGTACATAATTGAGGAAAAAAAAAGTTTGGAAAGGAAAATCTGGTCTCACTTCTTTCTGAGGTTGCCAAGTAGCAAACTGGCATTATTAATTGATTTTTTTTCCCGTTCATTCAAAGGCTCAAGGAAATCTCCTGCAGTTCCTCTGGAGATTTGAAAATTGCTTTATAGTGCATTACTAGATACATCTCTGCAAGCAACAGACTCCTATTTCCAATTTATCAAATCAAGGGCTTGAACATCTACACAGTAATCCCTTTCAAACAGACAAACAAGGTTGAACCAAATTATTCACTGGTTTGTAGTAGAAACTTAAATGAGAGGGACAGCACAATCAGGAAAACTGCTCCTTTTGAATCAAATATTGCTGCAGTGTTATTTGATTGTGGGAAGATTCAAGCTTCACCCATTTTCTCTCCACATGAACATTAAAACTGTGTCTCAGAAGAGCCATTCATTTCTAAATGAATGAATGAAAAAATAGCTCCGTCTGTATTTATGAAAAACTCCAACTAAATTCTGTATGACTAAAAACTAAATGCTTAGACATACTGTGCCAAATATCTTTTGTTAAAAATCCATCACTTACAAGCCATAGTTTATTATTTATGCATTGATAATTATTGTTATCTGGACTCCTATCTTTCTAAGTAGCAATATTTCACTGTTGTGTTTATTGTCCTCACATTTAGTGAAGGCTCAGAGAACCTTAGGCTCAGTTTTATGTATCTACCTCTAATTTTCAAGTTTGGAATCAATACAAAGCCAGCGTTCCCTGAAGGATATACATTAGGATGCAGTCAGATTCAATGAGAAGGTAAACAGTGCTTAAGAATCTGTGATGGTCTAATTTACTCAAATTTATATTGAATGTATTGAACTCTGTGCACTGTTTTGTAAGAACTAAAAGTACATTTTCACTCTCCATCCAATGGAAACTGTTTGGCAAAGTAATGCTTTGTTCAGCTATGCTTTAAGTTCCAATTAACTCATATGCTTGAGGCTAACAATCTAAGGCATTAACTTAATAAGAGCCTAATTAGTTAGTGTCAATCATTGGGATGTCAGACAAAGAGCACACAAATGCAATGTAATGTTTGCATTTATGTCAGCTTCCTTTGTGTTTACTTTGTGTGATATTACGCTTTGAAAATTATTTTTCAAGGATAAATGTCTGCACTATAGCATGTTTACAATGTTCACATGTTTACAATTCTCAGCTTTGCTTCAATCTATTTGAAGTGAGCTTTGGTCCACACAAAAGGTAAGGGTGTCCAGTGTTCCATGGCCAGGGTGGACCCAACATTGTTCCTCCTGAATCTGGGGTCCGAAAGTCGATTGGCTCTTCTTCTCCAGCACCGCCTTCATATACCTTACCAGGGAGGTTAAGGAGTGTGAGTCCCCTGTTATTGTAATACACCCTCTGGTTCCACTTCTACAAAGGGGGACCCCCCAACCCAGTATGCCTGTCCAGTGGGACTGCCCCCAAAGTCCTGCCACCATGGAGCTTTTTAACTACCTCAAGTAACTTCAGCTCTAGTAATGGGGGAGCACATCCCAGAGTCCACAGACTCTGCCTTCTGTAAGAGAGATGTGTTGATTAGATTGAGGAGATCCTTGAAGAATTCCTTCCGCTGTTCAATGGCACCCCCAGTCAAGGTCAACAGTACCCCACCCCTGTTGGTGAAGCATCTGGGCTGCCTGACGGTTTGCCAGAATGGATGCGTTTGGTGATGTTGCCACAAAAGGCAACAATGACCTTACCGACACAGCTCTGGTCAGCCGCCTCAACAAACGAGACATGGAACAATGTCCATTCATACTCAATGTTCAGATTCAGATTCATTTTATTGTCAATGAGTCAGCGAACACAACAGAATTTGTTTGAGTACAGCCCAACCAAGAGAACAAAAAAAGAGACACAACAAATTACAACATAGGACATAGGTAGACAGGTGCTGAGGCCAAAGCCCGTAAACGCCTACCCTATCATTACCTGACAAAGGATGACACTGGGAAAAAGGAGGGAAAAAATACATCTTTATACTGTGTAAAACCACAGTATGAAGGTGCAAAAAAAACTCACCTCAGAACAGAAGGCAACATACTGATCGATTGACAACATCATAGAAACATATGAATTGAAGACCTATCTGACAGGTTGAAATGCCAGATGTCTCCAGCAAACCATCACTACACATTGTGGCCTGCCATGTCTGTCTGACATCTTCCTGTGCTATATGATCCACATCACCACCAAGTATTGATCAGTAGACAGCTCAGCTCTTCCATTCACCTGAGTGTCCAGAACATATGGTCGGAAATTCGATGATACGATCGTAGACTTGATCATTGAACTCAGACCCAGGATGTCCTGGTGCTATCAACACGTATGGGCACACTTATGTTCGAACAAGGGGTTTCTTATGGAGAGACGGTGACTAGTAGAGAAGTCCAGCAACAAGACACCACTTGGGTTCAGATCAGAGAGGCTTTTCCTCCCATTCACACCCTTCCAGGTAACCCTGTCATTACCAACATGAGCATTATAGTTCCCGCGAGTAAAACAATGTCCACTTTAGGAGTACTCTCCGGCACATCTGCCGGAAACTCCAAGAAGGCTGGGTATTCCAAAGTTAGTTAGAAGAACCCACTCTTCAACCTCAAGGCAGAGGGAGGCTACAGTCTTTTTCAGTGGGGAAAACCCCAACCTACTGGCGCAGAACAGGGAGGCTATAAGCAAGCCCACCCCAGCCCAATGCCTCCCACCCCCTGTTGAGGAGATGGGTTCCAGAACCTGTATTGTACATTAAGGTGAGCTGGACTGGCCAGTACCTCTCAACCTCCATCCTGCCTCCAAAACAAGTGACATTCCATGTCCCGGGAGCCAATTGTGGATGTCAAAGATCAGCTCAACACTTGAACCACTTGGCCCCTCCTGCAAGTGGTATGCTCACAGGATGATATATATATATATATATATATATATATATATATATATACACAATAATATGGTATACATTTATAATACTAATAATAATAATTGATACCTATGTATATATATGTTTCGGTTACGTTTCTTTTTTTTATATGCCATAGTGAAGTGTCAGTAGTTGCGCTTCTGAACATATGTATTGTAAAAAGTGGCATTGCTTTGTACAAACTTTATGTTCACAGATTATTATTGATAGACGGGATGTTTTCCACAGTGTTCTCCACAGTGCATAGAAAGTAAACATAGATACATGGTCACTAGTCTATATAGGTTGGCATACACTGTTTTCCTGGTCAAGTAGTTCTTCAGAGGACCTTTATATCTACCCATGAGTGTTTACTTCAAGTACCTAGTACTGCAAAAAAAGATACATTTAAACATCTTTCTTTTTTTATTTTTACAAGCACATTGGTAATGTACAAAAAAGATTACATCTGCACATCCACAGCAGCGCTGGCAGTGGATTTTTTTTTTTCTCGAGTTGCCACATGATAATGCAATAGGGGTTGAAGTCCTGTTAACTAGATGGCCCTGCTCTTGGTGAAGGCACCACAGGAGTTAGTACTGCTGAAGCTTCTCTCTCTATCACATTTGCACACTCACAAATTAGTTGTTTGGCTGCAGCTTGACTGTGTCCCTGGCTGTAAAATACCACTTCTCTAAAAGTGGGCTTAAGCAGCGTGTTGACTGATAAGGCCAGAACTTTTTTCAGCTGACTAAACTTTTCCCTAAGAATACTCTTTAAATTAGCTGCCTCTTTGACACTTATGCTATGGGGGATTCGACTACACTGTCCTGCAATGAAATGTTTGAGGATTTGAATGAGGGGAATGGCCTTGGACCTTCCTACCCTTCTCTCCTCAGACATTTCATATCATGTCGCCAAGACTGCGAGACTGTCAGGTTGCCTCATGTCCCTCTGCACTGAGAGGTCTGATGTTGGTGGCAAGGAAGGCCAAACCTGCTCCCAGAGGCTCCCTGAGCTCATAGAGCCTCTGTCGCCTCTGACTCAGTGAAAGTGTTGCTTCATCTTATTTCCCTTCTAACTGCTATGGCTTATTTGGCTTCAATAGCCTTCTAACTTGTCTTTTTATTACATACATGACAAAAGTATAGTTTTCAAGCCCTTTCCTCCAGGAATGATACAGGTCGGGGTCAACCATGCTTACAAACCTAAAGCTCTCATCCTCAATCACGGAGATGGCTGGCCATCCTTCACTTAGTTTGTCACCCAGACTTGTTTTCTGGATGATTCCACATGATTCCATGATCACAGCATCTTTGAAACTCAGGTTTGAAAATAAAACAATAATAATAATTAAAGCTGCAAGCAGCGATGAACGGGCCCTCGCACCCTTGTGCAAGTTCAGGCTTGCTGCAGTGGAAGCGCTTGTAGGACTTGCATGTAGATGTCTTCAGGCCTGGACATTTAGTGGATGACACCAGCCACGACTCTCTATATCAAACCATTCAAAAGTTATGGCAGAAAGTAGGAACTATCAGATATCGACCAATCAGATGAAGGGGGGGGGGGGGGGCTAATTTGCAGCAATTATGTTCAAGGACTCAAAACTGAGTCCAATGACACCACCCACGAGTCTTTATGTCATACCATTCAAAAGTTATGGCAGAAAATAGGATCTATCATATATTGACCAATCAGAAGAAGGGGCGGGGCTAATTCATGCCAATGAAGGTCAATTACTCAATACCGAGTCTGATGACACCAACCATGACTCTTTATGTCAAACCATTCAAAAGTTATGGCAGAAAGTAGGAACTATCAAATATGGACCAACCAGATGAAGTGGGGGCGCGCTTTTTGGCATCTATCGTCGCCACGGTAACGCTTTTGACTGAGAAAAGTAATGCGCGTCATCGCAGGATCGAGACACACATTTTGATGTATAACACACCTGGGTGCACGTTACGGTTCGGGCTGTATGAACGGGCGAAGACATGGCACAAATTGCGCCAAAATTACACGATTAATTCAAAATAGCCGACTTCCTGTTTGGTTTTGGCCATGGCACCAGGAGACTTTTCTTTAAGTTGCGACATGATACAGGTATGTACCAATTTTTGTGCATTTGTGCATGCCACGCCCATTAATGCAAACCATTAAATATCACATTATTCGCCAGGCCTGGCTTGCGTCCAAAATTTGGTGACTTTTGGGGAATGTTTAGGGGGGCAAAGAGGCCCTCCTTTTGTTGGAAAAATAATTAAGAAAAAAAAAAAGGAAAATTCCTACAGATACAATAGGGCCTTCGCACTGTAAATGCTCGGGCCCTAATTATTATTATTATAATATACAAACAACCATATGTGCACACACTCATACTGATTCAATCTGCAGCCTACAGGTCAAAAATAATTTCTAGTTACGATGCCACCTGCTCCTAAGAGGAAATTACATTTTGGATATAATGACATTATTTGTGGGGTTGAAACTACATTTACCTCAAATTTCAAAACATTTCAAGACTTTTATGTAAAAACAGTGAGTGTTTAAGAAATGGCTTTGCCTGTTTGCCTAATCACCACTGCACATGACAAAGTTGTTGTCTTTTCTGGCTCTGATGCTGTTACCCCAGCATGATGATTGTTGCAGATGAAAATGCATTCTCCACAACCAACATAGAAGATATGTAACATCTTGCTGAACATCGAATGGACTGAACTTCTTGAAGAAGTACAGTTTGCTGTAGACAGTGGTGCATCTTCAGTCCATTCTGTTGGCCGGATGTCAAGATGAAGACAGGAGGTATCTGTAGTCCTCTACCACCAATAATGTGGAGGCTGTATTAACATCTTGTTGACTCTTTTTGAGAAAGAACATTTAACAAACCTGTCAAATATCACATATCTGACTTTAAACTTTCTAAAAGTGTAAAAAATAAAAACATTTTGAGACAGATTTTTTGGGGGAAGATGGTGGAAAAGATGATGCAAGTGTGTTTTTGTGTGTGTGTTTGTGTGTCTTTGAGGGAGGTCACATAGAATTTCTGTAAGACATGCTTATAGACTATTCATTGAGATTAATGACCAGGCTTATAGGAATGAGCTCTAAAACAAAAACCCATTACACTGGTTAATAGATCATTTGAAAAATCTATAACAGTCGTCTCCTCAGGCAAGAATTAATGTCTCTGTGCACCATAATTTATTAACTGCTTGGCAAACTAGTTGGCGCTCTTTCAAGAGCAAAATAAAAATCCAGGAGTATGAAAACCTTCAGCTGATCTGTTACATAAAGTCAGTGTGCGTCCCCTTGTGTTTAATAGTGCTTTTCTGAATACCAGCTTCTTAATTTTCATGTCACATGATGTCAGGGTAAAAGAGTTCCCAATTATATCTTTGTATTCCTGAACATGTTTATGTTACGTCAATCTTGCTGGGGGTGCTGAGTGATCAGTACCAATCACTGGCCTGGTCTTGTAGGGAAATGCATGATTTGTGTAATGTTTGACAGCTAAGGCAAAGCTGACACATAAAGAATGCACATTTTTGCAATTGCTCATGCTATTTCTTACCATGACCCAGTAATCGTTTGCCCTCTACCATCACGACAGGTCTTCCTATCCCTTAAATAGACCCGAAGGAGACAAGGTGGGAGGCTTATGAGCTCAAATGCTATAACTCCGGTCTCCAAACAAAAATTGAACCCAAGTGCAACTATAATACATTTGAAAGCCTCATGCTTGGTCTGAAATTTCCGAGCCGGAAATCAGAGAAGCCAGTTGTGTTAGTGGTAGTGTACCGGCCCCCTGCTGGTGCGTATCTGGAGTTTTTGTCTGAATTTTCAGATTTCCTTTCTGGATTATTGATCAGCACAGATAAATTCATCATAGTGGGTGATTTTAACATTCATATGGATGTTGAAAGCGATAATCTTAAATTAGCCTTCGATTCTCTTCTAGAATCAATGGGTATCTCACAAAAAGTGGATAAACCGACGCACTGTTTTAATCATACTCTCGATCTCGTTCTCACCTACGGTGTTGAAACTGATGGTCTGTTGGTGTCACCTGTAAACTCCCTTTTATCCGACCATTACTTAATAACGTTTGAATTTAATTTTGTTGATGTTGAAGTGCAAAATAGGAGGTATTATTTTAGCAGATGTTTGTCTGATGAAGTTATTGTTAAATTTAGGGAGGCCATTGCTTATCTTACGACAGTGCGAAATAGTGATGTAGTCGAGGCCAGTGACCTGGGTTCTACCTCTGCAGATGTTGATTTCCTTGCTAGTAACACTGCTGATTTGTTGCATTCAGCTTTAGATGAAGTTGCTCCTTTGAAAAGGAGGGTTTCTAGCCACAGGAGCTTAACTCCCTGGTATAATTCAGATATCCGCATGTTGAAACAAAACGTGCGTAAAATGGAAAGGAAGTGGTACTCTTGTAGGTCTGTAGACTCTTATCGTGAATGGAAAGATATTTTAATAGTATATAAAAAAGCCATTCGCAAAGCCAGAACAGCTTATTATTCAACGTTGATAGAGGATAACAAAAGTAACCCACGTTTTCTGTTCAGCACTGTAGCCAGGCTGACAAAGAGTCACAACTCTGTTGAGCCGTGCATTCCTGCAGCTCTCAGTAGTGAGGACTTTATGGGCTTCTTCAACAGTAAAATCGCGAGAATTAGAGAAGAAATCAACCAGCCGGTTGTAGGTGTTTCTTCAGCTTTAGCGACTTCCCTAGGCTCTGACTTGTCTCTAGACTGTTTTGATCCTATAGACCTCCCTGAGCTGACTTCACTCGTTAATAGAGCTAAGTCAACCACATGTATGTTAGACCCCATCCCGACTCGTCTATTCAAACATATTTTTTCTCTTATTGGTACGACAATACTGGACCAAATTAACTTATCCCTAAGTCTAGGATATGTACCACAGGTTTTCAAAGTCGCAGTAATTAAACCTTTACTTAAAAAACCTTCTCTTGACCCAGACACCTTAGCTAATTATAGACCAATTTCCAACCTTCCATTTGTGTCTAAAATTCTGGAAAAGGCAGTTTCAAGCCAGTTATGTGACTATTTGTATAGAAATGATCTGTTTGAAGTCTTTCAGTCAGGGTTCAGAATGCATCATAGCACAGAGACAGCACTTGTTCGAGTCACGAATGACCTCCTTATGGCCTCAGATAAGGGATTAGTGTCCATACTGGTTCTACTGGACCTCAGTGCTGCTTTTGACACTATAGATCATGGCATTTTACTGCACAGGTTAGAGCATGTTGTTGGGATTAAAGGGACAGCTCTATGTTGGTTTAAATCATACCTATCTGACAGGTTCCAGTTTGTTCATGTACATGAGGTTTCTTCAGAACAGTCAAGGGTCTGTTATGGTGTTCCGCAGGGTTCAGTGCTAGGGCCAATCTTGTTCAGTTTATACATGCAGCCGTTGGGAAGTATAATCCAGAATCACGGCATACACTTTCATTGTTATGCTGATGATACGCAGCTCTATTTGTCTATGAAGCCGGATGAAACAGAACCGTTAGTTAAACTTCAGGCATGTCTTAGGGACATCAAGGACTGGATGTCCAGAAATTTCCTGCTTCTAAATTCAGATAAAACAGAGGTTATCATTCTTGGTCCAGAGCATCTTAGGAAGGGATTAGATGGTGTTGCGATGGCTTCCAGTGCAACTGTGAGAAATCTTGGTGTTATTTTCGATCAGGATTTGTCGTTTAAACCATATGTCAATCAGGTTTGTAAAATAGCCTTTTTCCATCTCCGTAATATTGCAAAGATTAGGAAAATCCTCTCACAGAGTGATGCAGAAAAACTAGTTCATGCGTTTGTATCTTCTAGACTAGATTACTGTAATGTGTTGTTAGCAGGATGTCCAAGTAATTTGCTGAATAGGCTCCAGCTGATCCAAAATGCAGCAGCACGAGTACTGACAGGAATTAGCAGGAGAGACCACGTCTCTCCAGTATTAGCGTCGCTCCATTGGTTACCCGTAAAATTCAGAATCCAATTTAAAATTTTATTACTTGCGTATAAAGCCCAAAACGGCTTAGCTCCGCATTATTTGCAAGACCTGATAGTGCCTTATGTTCCTGTCAGAGCTCTCCGTTCTCAGAGTGCAGGTTTACTTGTAGTTCCTAGAGTATCTAAATGTAGATTTGGAGGGCGGGCGTTCTGCTATCAGGCGCCACTACTATGGAACCAACTTCCAATCTGGGTTAAGGGGGCTGACACCACCTCCACCTTTAAAACTAAACTTAAAACATTTCTGTTTAGTAAAGCCTATAGTTAGTGTTTAGTAAACCTCTAGCTGGTGTTGGTAAATCTCTAGGTAGTGTAAACTTTAGTGTGTCAGAGTCGCTCCTGTGGTTTCTTGTGCTGGCCCCCCCCTTCTCCTCCCTTTTCTCTCTTTTGTCCATGTTGCAGCATCCTTTGCCGGACACCGGAACCTGCAGGTGGTCGTGGGTGGCTTGTAGCTTGCATTACGGAGCACAAGTCTTTCCCCGACCCTGCACCCCAACCTGGGACTTGCTGATTGGGCCGGAGCTTCGGGAGCTGCGTGCTGGCCTGCGGTCCCCACCCCTGGTCATCCCGTTGCTGCCCCCCCCTTCTCCTCCCTTTTCTCTCTTTTGTCCTGCAGGTGGCCATGGGTGGCTTGTAGCTTGCATTACGGAGCACAAGTCTTTTCCTGACCCTGCACCCCAACCTGGGACTTGCTGATTGGGCCGGAGCTTCGGGAGCTGTGTGCTGGCCTGCGGTCCCCACCCCCGGTCATCCCGTTGCTGCTTCCACCTGCCTGCTGTGCTGTTGCCGTCCCTGACCCACCAGTCTGGCCCTCGGCAGGAGGGTCCCCCCTGATGAGCCTGGTCCTGCTCAAGGTTTCTTCCCTCCTAAAGGGGAGTTTTTCCTTGCCACTGTTTGGCTTAAGGTTTTTCTCCCACTAGGGGAGTTTTTACCTGCCATTGTTTATGTAATAACTGCTCGGGGGTCATGTTCTGGGTATGGGTCTCTGTAAAGCGTCTAGAGACAACTCTGTTGTATTAGACGCTATATAAATAAAATTGAATTGAATTGAATTGAAAAATGCATCCTTCCTTACATATTTTGTGACATCCTGACTGAAAAGAGCTGAGACAGGTGGTAGACACACAAGTGAGTGGAAGCTTGGAGTCACATTAACATAATCAAAGCCACCCCTCCATTTTGGGCTCTCAAGGCAGCAATTAAATTTAAAATGTGGGGCACATTCTTCAAGGTTGCTGGAAAACTTGCTGATGACATGGCATGTGATAAAACACTGCCAAAATAAACTCAATCATCTCAGAATGGAGACAGGGGTTCAACATTTCAAAGACTGCACTGTTTGTTCGTATGCTTCGAACCATATTTTACCTCCAATTAAAACTAGAAGGAGCAGCCGAGAGGGAGAAACACAAGCTGCACGAGAATGGAGAGCATGAGTTTAAGTAGCCTCATTTTCAGTATTTCTGGCAAAGACGTCTGCTGGCAGCAACAATGGTATATCAGCACAATGGAGACATAAAGGCATAGAATCTGAAACGAGACCAAGTCCTTTAATGATCAGAGATGGGAGACAAACAATCAAAAGTGGATACTAATAATTTAATGTTAAAGGTTAGGTAAATATAACTATTAGAATGATTACAGGCGTTTCCAAAAATGGCCATTTGGAGACGCCAAAAGGACACTTGGATAACTATGGTCACATACCTAGGATATAAGGGCATAACTCTTGAACCCTTCAACGTACAGTCATAATTTTGGCCTCTAATGAAAGGTGACACTTACCCTGGATTCACACTGAAAGCGCCACAGGCGTCATAGGCGTCCGGTTGCCATTCATTTTCTATGAAAGCGCGCTCCGAGAGGCGTCGGAGGCATTGGAGGCTTCGGGAGCAGCGCGTTGGAGGCATCCAGAACGTCAATTTGAAGTTGAAAAATCTCAACTTTATGCCGAGGCAGTGTCCAATCACAGCCAGAAGCCACAATGCAGATTGTACTTTCATGTACACACAAACGTACACTCATTCACATGCATACATGAGCATAGCTATGCACTAACAAACTTATTTTATCAGGAATTAATATATTTCATCCAGCAAACTGACATTTCTGCTGATTTGACTAACATTTTTACCTGAACTCTGCTCATGTGAAACAAGTAACTGATGGTTGAGGAGCTGTATGGTCTGAACGATTTTATTTGCTACATCGATCCAACGCAAAATAATTAAAAGCCGTGCTTATTAATCACAAAACACAGTTTAAACAATATGACCAAATCCGCTACGACCCGGTGTGTGAGTGTTCACCGCAGACAGACTGCAGCCGTACACCGGGACCGACGGCTCGCCGACGGTTGCTGTTGATCCGGGACCAACCTTGTTAAGGAGCCTCAAACTCACTCTTATCTATGCGGAAATAATGCTGAAATATAAAGAAGGCTTCCCAAAGTGTGATCCATGGTGAAATAGGAAACTGAAGATGTGCACGCTATATATAGATATATGTAGACTATATGCACTTTGTTCACTCCAGTTCTGCAGCGCAGCTTGAAAGCCACTGCAGGCGTCGACAGACTTCAGTGTGAATCCACCAAGCAGCGCAATACCGGCGTCCCGAGCCTCCACAGGCGATTTTTTGACGGTTTCCGTGTCAATCCAAGTGGAAAATGCAATTTATATAAAAAATTAAAAAAATAACTACCTTTTACAATACAGCAAACATAGCAAACTATTCACATATTTACACACATTTACAATTATAACCAATTACAGGTTATTGGCAACATGCCAGTCATTGTAGCAATCATGAGTGGGGATAAAGCAAAAAGGTACATCACACGAGGCGCATTTCACTGGTGTTTTAGCAAGGCAGTGCCTGCACTTCAGCCTACCAGTGGTGCTGTGCTGACAAATATGAACCGGTATGTGATGTGCTCCACGCTGAGCAGGAAGTGGGACGGGTGTGGCTGTGGAGGAACACCCTGCTTCTGCCAGCTCCTCGGCGAGGGGTCTCCCAGAATGCCTTCTGGTGCAGAGGTGTCTCTCCTTTACCGTTTGCAATGTCTTTGTGGAGGAGGAAGGCATTCACAATCCCAATGTCCATAAAATGGTCAAAGGTCTTGTACCACTTCTGCGTCTTGTGGAGGACTTTGTAGTAACCTATCAGGGCGTCAGACAGGTCCACTCCACCTATACACCTGGAACAACATTGAAAAAAATATATACAAAAACATAAATATATGCAGCACAAAAATTATTTAACTTCAAAATGAATACACAGGTGAATATACAGTACATACCGGTTGTACTCCTTCACAGCTGGTGGAACTGAGATGTCCTTCATCTGCCAGCGTCCATCTGTACCTTTGACCCTCCTTTGCACTTCTGAATGGGCCGTGTGGAGTGCTGAACACAGGAAGACGTCCCTCGTGTCTCGCCACTGGACAAAGAGGAGTGAGTCCTTCCTGCTCCACCGTATGCTGCCGTGGGGAGATTTTGATCCCGGACTGTTGACTTTCGTCTTTGGGAAGCCAATTCTGTTCAGCCGGATGATCCCACACGCCCAGATCCTTTTCTGAAGGAGGTCATGGAAAAGGATTGGACTTGTATAAAAGTTGTCCACAAAGAGCTGATGTATGTATGTCAACAAGCTCCATCACAGACTCATAACTGAGCCCCTCCCCTCGTAGACAAAAAAGTCCCACGTATAACCATTCCTGGAGTCCGCCAGAACGAGAAGTTTATATCCCCAGCGAACAGGCTTATTCTTCATATACTGTTTGAGGTCAGTGCGGGCTTTGGAGGCAATGAGCACCTTCATATGTGTATGAGAACCTGACACCATCCGGCCCAGATTTAAAGTTCTGGCAGGAGAAGTTAGAGCTCAGTTCTCTCACTGAACGACAGAAAGTGGGGGCATAAGATTATAAGAGGGGAAGAAACAGAGACCGCAAAACTGTTCAATTGTTAAGATGTGTTTACATTCATTTATTATAAAAATGTGTTGAGACAGTTAAAGAAATTTGTATTTTTCAAATACTACTTAATTTGATTTCTCAATTTGATTTTTTATTGCAGTCCTTCTTTAATCTAATAAAAAAAGAAAGAAGAAAATATTATATGTGTAGTTCAATGTACACATGTATACTTCTATTTTTTTTTGCACATGTTACACATGTATACTTCAATGTTAGGTGACAATATTTTTGAATTGTACTTTGTTTAATTTAACAGTCAGATGCAGAT